>NC_142717.1:30321319-30647001 GCF_055471065.1 Atractosteus spatula | reverse complement strand
AACCATATGGCATGATCACCACTGTCAAAATATTATGGACACTCACCTAATTACATGTTGGGCATCAACTATTTGAAATATTTGTCAGTCTAATGTCATCCCATCTTCCTGACATGCTGGCCTTCAGTTCAGGTTGTGTTGAGAGTAATGAGATCTGAGGATTGCTCTGGCCAGAAAATTGATGGTCTGTCTCATGTTCCTCAGGTCCCAACTACACATGATGCTGATGCTGACACTGTTTCAGTTTGATATTCTGTGATATACTGAATTTTATGTTTGTACCTGTTCAATATTTGATGCATGTTTCCCAGTATGACATAATACAACCAGCTATGACATCATTTGATTGTGTAATTTGTTCTCTTGAAAGAATTAGAACATTATTGATTGGTTTCCAGGAAATTACAATAGAAAGAAGTGAAAGACACAAAAACTATGATGATTTAAGTCATAATTCTCTAAATGTTTTATTTACACAAAAATAAAAAGTGAAAACTGTTCACATTGAACTGTCAAGTAAGTGAATGTAGGAATAATCCAATTAAAAATATGACATATGTCCAGTTTGCATGTCAAACTGTGCAAAATAAGTGTATCTGTAATCTTTATTATCTTAAGAAATGGTCTGCAAAGTTCTGATGTTCAGTATTTAACTTTCTTTTCTGCTGAAGACAGCAGCATGATACCTGATACAATACACTTCTCTTCTACACAACCATGAACCATAAACCTTGTCATGAAACTCAATCAGCAATTCACCATTAATGGCATCTCAGACACCCACCTGGTTGGGTTTCTTCTCTGACATGTGGTACTGGGTTCCAGATGCCCTTTGCCACAACCTTTCCCCTGCTAATGAACTTCCATCTGGCCTCATACTGCTGGTCTCCTCCCTCTAGCCCAAGGTTCCACAATTCCACATAGAGGGTTTCATCTGGCTCATAGAAATCAAGGAATGACCATGACTCCTCCTGCCCCGACTGTGGGAAATAGCCTCCCCTTACTGTCCCATGACAGCAGGGGAGGGGAGCTCCACTGGGGTCAGCTGTTGAACCAGTCCTCTGGCTCATATCCTCTTGTACAGGACAGGTACAGGAATTTTCTTTCCACCGAAGGTCTTGGCACTGGGCTCCAGAGGGACCTGGTTCCTTGCAGGCTACAGTTTCTTTATCCGGACACTGGGCCTCAGATGTCAGGATCTCTTCACTGCGCTTGGACATCTGGACAGGCCAGCACAGGCAGAGACAGTCTGCCACAGATGGGCAGCAAAATTTTGATTTCGAGTCACTTACGTCACCTTGCTTTTTAGTTTTTCCCTCCTCTTCCTTTTTCTGGCCCATTTCAGTTCTCCTCCAAGTTGCATTCTGTCTCTTTGTCCCTGTGATTTCTCCTTTCCTTTGTTTCAGTTCTTCTGGCTCTCTGTCCTTGCTGCCAGTACGACAACCACAAACCTTAAGACTCTTCCTCATTGTGAAGTACAGACCAGCCAAGCTGCTGCTTTCAGAAATGGAAACTGTCTAATGCTACTAGGGATACATTGCACTGGGGATCACATCTTTATGGCATCATCATTGTTATGGTGATTCCTCATTGTTGTGTTATGGTGGTGACATCACAGGCCCTTGGTGTTTTAATATTCTATTCCCATCTGTGCATACAGTGGATGATGTCACCCCGATGATGTCACTACCACTGACACAAGGCTGTATCTTGCTGTAACTTTGTGAATTTCTATCCCTGATCATAATTAGTATCTCAAGGAGCCTTCTCTCTCCCTCACTGCTCTTCTGTTTGTCTTCTGTTTCAGAATAAGTACAGCAACAACTGTCTGAGAAACAATCCATCTAATATCTTCTTTCCATATTTGTTCTATGCATCATCTTTCATGATGCAATTAGCTCTTCATCATTCCAGAACTTGAATTTATGCCTGGGAGTTATTTAATAATAATAAAGCTCCAGACATTTCATTTTTCTTGCTGTAGTAATATTAACAGCTTGGGAAGAAAATTTTACAATAACAACACCAATACTAAAATTATTCACTTGATATTCCAGACCAATTTCTTATGAAAAGACCCTGGATGTTTGGATTTTGTCCTATAGTACATGTTGCACTCTTTAAAGTGTTGTAGGGGGCACTTTAAAGTATTTTACAGAAAGAAAGGCAAAATGAAAACACCAGGGGGCAGGTGGTCTATTTTTACACACACCCTAGAGCTTGTTTAATGACTACGATTACAGGATAGCTAGAAAAGATTACAGGAAAGCATATTGACCGCCTTATCCCCTGAGATTATAAATAACCACTGTGAAAAACATCTGCTTGCTCTAGAAGCAGGGCAAAAATATTATTTTACTTATTGCAGTAAAGTAATGAGATGTGTAGTATAGTGGGTAAGTATCTGGTCTTGTGCATTGTGGGTCCAAGTCCCTGCTGCAGACAGTACTGTTGTACCTGGATTGAGGTTCTTTTCCCCAATTGCTACAGTCCACCCTTCTCTGTAACTGAGAACCAACATTGTTGGGGGCTAAATTCCTGTAATGGAAGGCATCCTGTCCTGGGGGGTGTTGTGTGCTCTCTACTCCTCCTTACGCCAGGAAAAACCAGGATAATCTCTGGCCTGATGAGCTGCTGTGGCTCAGATAAGAGAATTAACTTCTTAATGAGAGGATTAAGGATGGCATGGTGGTGCAGTGGTTAGCAATGCTACTTTGCAGAACTGGGGCCCTGCGTTCAATTTCAAGGGTGCTGCCTGTGTGGAGTTGGTACTGTATGTTGTCCCTGTGTGCATGTGGGTTTCCCTTGGGTGCTCCTGTTTTCTCCCACACTCTGAAGACATATTGGTAGGATAATTGCCTTCTGGGAAAATTGGTGCGGTGTGCATGTCTGTCTCTGTGTCCCCTACGGTGGAGTGGCATCCTGTCTGCAGTGTGCCCTGCCTGTGACTAGGCTCTAGCTCTGTCATTACCCTTTTCTGAATAAAGTAGTTGGAACATGGATGGATGGGAAGATTAATGTTATCACCTTTACATGTATCACAGCACTCGGAAAACAAAGGAAGAGATTTCAGGTTTTAGTGTTTCCTAATGAGCATTTTTGCCTTGAAACTGGCTCCTACAACTATTTCCAGGAACATCAATGAAAATATATAATTTTTTTTTCACATTCTGTTTAAAATTGTTTACAAAAAAGCATAAAGTGAACTTGAATGGAATGCAATGCAAGCTAGCAGCCATATCACTCTGCAATGTATAACTGACACCCCCACTAAAGCTAAGCAGGTGTGAGCCTGGTCAGTACCTGGATGGGACACCTCCTGGGAAAGCTAAGGTTGCTGATGGAAGTGTGGTAGTGGGGCCAGCAGGGGTGCTCACCCTGCAGTCCATGTGGGTCCTAATACTGTAAACAGGGTCACTATATTGTAAACAGGCATTGTCCTTTGGATGAGATGTAAAACTGTGGTCATTAAAAATCCCAGGGTTTCTCAAAAAGAGCAGGGATGTAACCCTGGCATCCTGGCCACATTTCCCATTGGCTTTTATCAATCACTCTGGCCTCCTAATAATCCCTATTATAAATTGGTTTCTTCACTATGCTCTACTCCTAGCTGATGTGTGGTGAGCATACAGTACACACTATGGCTGACATCGCATCATCTATAATATTATTATTATTATTATTATTATTATTATTATTATTATTATTATACCCCCATTCTGTGTCTGTGTATGCTTGGGGTATAACACTAGCCTATGGAACTTGAGTGTTAATTTCTGTAATTACACTAAAGTTCTGTATAATATAAACTTTATGGATAAACTTTTTATATTGACACAGACTATTCTAATCACCTTTGCAATGGCATTTGGTGACTTGGGGAACCGCAGATAAGATTTGCTTTTAAGGTGGGACAGATGCACTCAACAGTATGATCAGTCACCCTTTCCCTAAATGTATTATTATTCAACTGGAATCCTCATCAATCACTCTGAATGTACTAATGGACTTTCAAGTGCTAAGCCATTTTCCTACTTCATATCTTTAATGATATTAATATTCAGCAATTAAGATGGCTGGAAGCTTGTCTCTCGTTTTATTTGCCATGCTGATTAAGTGGGATAAATTATGGCATTTGAATTCTATGGAGCAACTTTTCTAATGGGTTCTCCAATGTAGAGTGAATATCATTTACACATCTTATTTACTTAAATTACTCTCTTATTGCAGAGCTCATTACACACACAATTATTTGGCCACGAATGAGACCCCATGTACCATTGTCCATTACTGCCTAAGTTACACTGTTAGCAAATTAAGTGCAGGGAATGTCAATGTTGCTTTTTAAATCTCTTGCCATCTTATCATCTACTAGGAAAATTGAAATAATTAGAGATAGAAACAACAGTGATTAATGCTTGTTTTAAGGTTTGATTGAGCTAAAAGTGTTTAGAATACTTAAAAAATATTAATATCCATGATTCTTTTCCAAAAGTTTTTGTTGTCTTTAGGGAATGCCTGTCCTCTACATAATTCTGCAAAGTTACATCAATATACTAATTTCTAGTGGAATAACATCATCATGTAACATCTCTAAAAACGAAAATTCAGCTCTAAATGCACTTCAGCAGCATCCTGAAATGCAAATCTGTTTCATGGATTAGGTGCTGGTAGCATACTTAGTATATGTTCAGGCATAGATTACTTAATAAATCACCTGAACAAATCAATATGTGCTGTACAGACCTATACAGTTAATTTAGCTAACCATTTAACCATCCATTCCACAAACAAGGCTGGTTTATCAAAAGCAAGAAGACAAATGACTCATAAACTTGAACTTGAAATGAGTGCTACAACAATCTGGAAGAGGTGAGCGACACTGCCCCCTAAGGGTCAGTTGATAAAACACATCCCCTGAATGTTGCCTGGGATGATGTGATGAGGAGCCTAATTTAATTCCATAAATCTGGAAAGAGGAGAAAACTGACCCATGATCACAAAATCAACACCCCAGTTTTGAAGACTGGACGCCAGATGGCTTTAAAAGAAACTAACTTTCAATTGTCAGGAACATGCAGTCACAAGTGAGAGGAGGTAATTTGATCCATCTGGTCCAATTGGTAGTTAGCAGTTGATTAACAGGATCTAGCTGTTTCTTGAAGGATGCCAGGGCACAACATGGCTGGGTAACTTGTTCCACACTCCTACAATCTTTGGTGTAAAGAAGTGCCTCCTGCTCTTAAGTTTTCAATGCACTACTATTTAGTTTCCACTTGTGTCCTCTGGATAGACTTTCATGGTTCATTCTGACGTCCACTAGGTTGACACTGTCACTGCCTTTGAGGATTTTGAATACTTGCATCAGGATCTCTTGTAGTCTTCTCTATTCAAGACTAAAAACGTTCAATTCCTTCAGTCTGTCAGCGTAGGATCTTTCCCCCCCAAATGTATTTTGTTGATCTTCTCTGGACTGATTCCAGAGCAGCATTATGTTTTAAATATAGTAATCAAAATGTTACATAATATTTTACATAAAGCACAGAAGTATCTTCTTCTAGCGCAGTGTTGCCCATTTTGTATTTCTAGTTTGTTTTGCCCAGTCTTGAATTATATCAAATTCATATAAGAATTAGTCAGTTATATTTTTTTAATGAGCTAGAGGCATAAGGTATGGCGGAGTCCTGGTGCCACAAAGAAAAAATAAAATATATTGGAAAACGTGTAGGTGGAAACATTTCTCTCCATGTGATCTTCTGACAGCCTACTTTAGAGTGCAAACAAGCAAGAGTAATCGAGTTAACAGGGTGGTTATAGAAGGGGCTGGAGTTACAATGGACATGCCACTAGAGGCCGCTATACAGCCTCTAATTGTAAATGGCCACACTCGGGGTGACTGACTTAATAGAAAACTGAAAAAGAACTTAGAATTTCACGTTCACACAATATGCAGTAAAACGTTTGTTTGGTCATTTAAAAGGAGTGGGTAGGGCTAGTGGTTGTGTTTTTGTGGTTATAACCTGAGAACTATAAATCCTCCTGGATACGTCTTTAGGCCATTGTGTTTTTGTGTATGCAGACCCTTGGAATTGCCTTGGTTAAGGGTAAGGTCTGCAACAGTAACATTTCAGATGGTTACATATTGGAATAAATAAACATTATTACAACACAAAATGCATTTGCCCACACAAAGAAGTCTTATACTAATATTTGCCTGTTACAGAAAGGAAGTATTGTTTAGCTACACAGTGGTTACTCAAATAACACATAACCACAAGAATGCATGTACCCTGGGTCCAATTGAACTATACTGATATTTCCCAATTATGATAAATGTCCTTCTTATTTCTTTTTTGTTCTATTCACAAGTGAACTGTTTTGAGGGACCCAAGATCCTTAGACAAAACTGGAATGAACTGGATAAAAAATGCAGGATTTTCAAAAGCGTTGTTCCAGATAGAAGTCTTGTTTTATATTTATTAACAGCTCAGCAGAAGAAAGCGATTGCACTCATCAGCTACAGTGGAATAAAATTGCCTGCTTCTTTCGAGCAACCCATGTAATACATTGACAATCAAGGGGGCTGATTGTGAATTCAGTTTGGAACACAGCAGGAAAACCAACAGGACTGATAATGAATTACAATGGAAGTCATAATTAAAACTATTTGTATTTCATTATTTTCTTCACAAAAAGTTTCCACCTGAGTGCCACAGCCCCTAACCTCTTTCTTGTAAGAACAGGTTGCGCGATTCTGCTCATTGACTGCCAGGTTCCTGCAGGTTTTAGAGCTGCCTATCATCTGTCCATGTATTATCTAACTGCTTTATCCAATACAGGGTCAGGGGGCAGGTCATGGAGGCTGTCACAATAAGCAACGGGTGCAAGGCAGGATACACCCTGGACAGGACACCAGTCCATCGCAGGGCCGTCTGGCACAAACACGCTCAGGGCTAATTTTTCCAGAGGCCAATTAACCTATCAGTATGTCTTCAGACTGTGAGAGGAAACTTGAGCACTCAGAGGAAATCTGTGAACATGAGGAGAACATGACAACACAGATAGCAAGCTAGGGATTGAACCCAGGGCCTCAGTGCTGGCAAAGCTAATCACTCTGCCACCATGCTGCCCAGCATTCAACTGTGTCTTGATTAATACTTTATTGAAAACACACTTACCCACTTAAATAGTTCAATTAAGCAACTAAGACCTGAGACAGAATGTGAATCTGGAACAAATGCAGAATTGAGGATTTGAGTTTCCTGTGCCTGACTTAGAATTTACTAGGAGGTTGGTGCTGCTGAGATACCGAGGGTCTAATTGACAGATAAATAAGGAGAACAGGTGTGAGAGTGTCCATTTAGGCCTTCAGGCATTCGTTTCCACAGTTACTGTCTGGAAACTGGCTTACACCCATGCATTTCTATGTGTGAAAAAGGGTACTTATTTCTGTTCATTTCTGTTGAGTGAAAGGCTTGTTTTGTAAAATATACAGTAGTAGGCATAGGTGGGTCCTGCATACAAAACATAGTTATTAAAAATACTATTAGTATGTAAAGAACATTCAAAACAAAGTGTTGAGATAATGAAGCAGTGAGCAGGATAGAACAAGCCTCAGAGAGATAATTATTCTCTGATATACTGAGAAAAATACAGGGACGTAACATCTCAAAAAAAAAGATGTAAGAGATCTTGTTAAAATAGACTGTTCCGGTTTCAGGGTCTTTAGAACCTCAGATTTCAAACAGAACTCTAGTCAGCATAGAGGGCTCTCAAAGACAGTTCAGAGGCTTTTCTTAAAAGTCTTGTTGTTCAGAGATCAAGGGAGACTTACAATAAATTTTCCCTTCCTTTTTTGAAAAAGGAGGAATAAAAGCTCCTGATATCTCAAAATACAAAACTTATTTTTGGAACTATTAAATAATTATTCCTGGAATTATTGGAATTATTCCTGGAAGATTTATATACGTTTTCAACTTTTATTGGTGATACTGAGGTTACCATAAATGAGGTAAGCTCTAATTTAACCTAGGGTAAATTACTGGTTGGCCCACTAATATTCTCATAGTGTTGCAGCAGTGGTAATTATAGGCAGTATCAGTGCACCCAAAGGACTAAATGTTGATTTGGCAAGGCTATATGGGTATAACATTTTTCATGCGCTGGATACAGCCATCACCTTGTATGAAAAAGTTCTCTGATACACTGACATCTGAAACAAAGGTACACACTAATTTATTAAGTGAAATGAGGTCATTTTCTACTGAAGTTTTTGAAACGACAAGGGTTTAAGAATGCTTAGCCAAACTTGATTCCCGAAGCATAGAGTTACCTTCAATCTGGGCATGAAAAGGAGAAACACCTGCACCATAGTGCAGAGGAATCCTTTTTCTCCACCACTGACAAGACACACATCAGCTGTTCAGCAAGAGAAATCACGTGCATGAAGTTCTCCCTATGTAAAGGCACAGTTTGAGCAAAAAGAGATTTACAAGGAAAAACAGCACAGAAAATTGAGGAGACAAAGAAATCATATATTTTCTCAGACCTGTAAGAATAGCAAAAGAAAAAAAGCACTTTCACAGACATGATGCTGCAGGCACACTTTGCTCTTACCAGCAAACCTTTTCAAAATAAGCACCACACCACGGGTATATTTGTGTGGAGAAAGCCTATCACGGAGAGTACAAATCCTCTCCTCTGATCCTTCTAGATTTATTACTCTTCGTAACTTAGACAATCCTCATTCTCACATAATTCAGTTCCCAACAGGGTGTTTTAACTGCAGCATTCAGAAAACCTTGTCCTTGTAAAGCACTATGTTTCACATAGTCCACAACACGGGGGTGAAAAAAAAATTCTAACACAGCAAATTTAAATTGAATGGATTTTTACCATGCCCGTACATCTTTAAATTAGATTTTTATTGAATAACATAAGCAGCTTGCCAAATAAGAACAGACCATCCGGCCCATATTGCTGGTATGGCAGTTCAGCAGCTAAATGATTTTATCCAGTTATTTCTATCCAGGCCCAAAGTCTTAGCCTCAACTGCTTGGGTGTGGTGCCTGTCCCAGACACCCACAGCTGTTTTTGAAAAAAAAAGGGTTTTCTATTCTCCATTCTTAATGAATTCCCTGTAGTTTCCAGTTGTGACTCTGTGTCCTTTCTTCACTACTGACTGTGAAATAATTGAAATAATTCCCTTATCTGACCTTACCCGTTAACTCCTTAGTTTACAATGTGGCATTCCACCATGAGCAACCTCTCCCCAGGCTCCTTTACATTACAGTAAAGGAGCCAATAAGTGCCCTTATTTTAATAAAATAAGGGCACAAACCTTATAAACGCTAGTCAAATGACTAAGTATAAAGCATTTCAAAGCTCAAGTGTTTACAGGAAGTCTAAAAATTTGCAGAAGGGTATTGATTTCTGAGCCATGTTACAATTTGGAAAAATACAGGAAGGATTACAGAGAAGAGAAATTACCTGTAATCAGTAAGAGGTATTTACAGTATGTAAGGACATAAATTCAGCAGGACAGTTAAATGATAGCTATGGAAATCAAACATGGCCCTGGTTTAGTCTGGCACAGGAAGTAGGTATGAGCCTCCACAGGAACAGGGAGAGAAGACCACAAAGAGCAGGACCACCATGTCTAAGAGGAGGTACAAACGGAAACTGTCAGAGAATCTCACGTGCGTCATAGAAACAAAAAGGGTCAGCAGCCTGGGTCCCCGGAGTCATTGAAGTGTAATTAGATTAGGAACAGACTCAGTGAGTGCCTGTTAATAGACAGTTCCTGGAAATAAAGACAAAGGAAACAAGTTTTTCGGAGGAACAAATAGGAAATAATGTGAATGAATACTTAGGATTTGCTGTGAATGATCCACATGACTGACTCAAGTCATATATGATCATGGTTTGAATGGATCATGGAACCATTATTGTAAATCCTATTTATTTCATTTGCTGCAATGGGTGCATTGTATGGTCTGTAAATTTTCTGTAAAAGTTCTAACAAATAATAATGCAGATACTGCTAGTAGACATTATTATTATGGTTGTTGTTGTTGTTGTGTTGTCAGAAGGTATATAATGGCAATCAGCCTCACAGATTGAGTGTCCTGGGTTCAATTTTGCCTTTGGGAGTACATTCTTCTGTGTGGAGTCTGCATGTCCTTGTGGTGGTTTCTCCTGGAAACGTCCCAAAATCATGTAGGATGAGTTTTATTGGCACTTCTTCCTGTCCCTCCATGGCCCTAAGATAGACTTTCATCCCAGCCAGGAAGAGGACAGTAAGGAGCCCCATGCCCCATGCTTAGAGACAGGCTCCGGATTTCCACAACCCACAACAGGAGAAGAAGTAGTCTGATAATTAGAATAAAATTTGAATTGTATTATTGCTTTAGAGCAGCCATATCACCCTGCAACTCACAACTGGCAACCCCCTGAAGCTAAGCAGGGTTGAGTCTGGTCAGTACCTGGATGACAGACCTCCGGGGAAGCTATGGTTGCTGCTGGAAGTGGTGTTAGGTGGACCAGCGGGGGGTGCCCACCCTGCAGTCTGTGTGGGTCCTAATACCCATATGGTGGGCAGGGACACTGTACTGTAGTGGGTGCCATCTTTCGGATGAGATGTTAAACTGAGGTCCTGACTCTCAGTGGTCATTAAAGATCCCAGGTCATTTCTCAATAAGAGTAGGGAGTTATCCCGGTGTCTGGGCCAAATTTCCCCCCTCAGCCTTTACTGTGGCCTCCAAATTGTCAAATTGACAGGTTGTAGGTGTGAGTCCTCATTCTAGACACTACTGTTATATCCTTGATTGAGTTACTTTATCCAGGCTTCTCCAGTCCACCCAGCTGGATTAGTGGAGACCAGCATTGCTGGGGGGGTTCGTTCCTGTTATGGTCTGGTCGCCTGTGCTCTCAGTCTGCGTAATACTACAGAAACTAGGATGATTTCTGGTAAGGACTTTACCTTCTACTTCTTTAATTCAATATAATGAAAGTAATAAAGTAAGTTATATCTACACTAGAAAGGCGGTAAATGTGTAAAACTGTGGATATGTAAAATTACTCTACCCATTAAAAGTAAGAAGTACCTGTAGCTTTCTTTGCTGGAGAACTTTTGTGTAGTTGCTCAGTATCCAAGTTTACAACAATTCTTTCTTTTAACATGGCACCCATTTCTGATATCTGCACTTCTAAGGCTCAGAGCCACTATGTAACACAGTCCTTTTCACATCTCTTTAATAATGTTAGCCAGCTGCCTGACAGCTGCTCTTTTAATCAAAAGAGTGCACGGACCACGCTTAGCTTTCTTCAAAGATTAACGTCAACCGTTTTAAAACTTCTCTGTCTCTCAACAGCCCTTGTAAAAATGCAAGGTTGTAAAAATGCAAAAATAAGCTCCACTCTAAATAAGAGAATTGATTTTTTTTAAATAGTGCTACAGTATATTTGAGTGTCCATGAGCCAGGAGGGCACCGAGGCCTCTGTTAGTATTGTTGTGACAATGAAGAGAACATACAGATAATAAGAAATGCCAGTGAAGAGTGTTCTTCTGACAATAGCCCACAGCACAGCACGTTCTGTAAGGACTTACTGTACCTGTACCATGTAGACAATAACACCCTATCACAGTACTGCAGGAGAACTGAAGATAGTCTTCTATGGACATTTTAGCTGAAATAAATTCTAGATAGCATAGACAGTACCTTTAAGATATATCACAGTGTTAACAATAGATCACTGTAATATGTAAAGGATTTTGAATGGAAAGGTTTCAGGTGGAAAAGGAATTTTTCAGCATACATGTATCTATTGGAGGCAACCGTTTCCTTACAGCAGGATTCTAGAGTCCTCTGGACGTGCTGTGGTCAAGGCTGCGCAGTGACAAATCACCGATCTCCCTCACTCGTTTCTGTCCGCACGCTCTCAGCAAAGACAAGGAGCCACAAGGAGCACATTCTGTCTGACCAGGAGGACGGAGAGCACAGCCGGCTACTGTGCGGACAAAACGCACACTTTGAGTCATTCTCTTAAAAACGACTCCTCGATTGTTCATGAACTGCATCATTGTAATCACTGCATGTCATCACAGCACCCTATGTGTAATGCAGTTTATAACCATCATCGTCAGGCTACAATATTAGGTTAGCAAATGGAACAGGAGGACTTTTCTCAGCCTTTTCTGTGTCCCGCGTTCGTCTCCATATGTTGTGTTTTCAACGTGACAGTGGAAGTTGAATTTGAAGGATTTCTATACTTCATGTCCGAAGAGTTTTCCATAAGGATGTTAGGCTATGTCATAATAATAATAATTCCTTACACTTATATAGTGCTTTTCTGGACACTCCACTCAGTGCTTTACAGGTAATGGGGACTCCCCCTCCCCTCCAGCCCCACCTGAATGATGCAACAGCAGCCATAGTGCGCCAGAACGCTCACCACACATCAGCTATCAGTGGGGAGGAGAGCAGAGTAATGAAGCCAATTCATAGATGGGGATTATTAGGAGGCCATCACTGGAAAGGGCCAATGGGAAATTTGGCCAGGACACCAGGGTAACACTCCTACTCTTTTCAAGAAACAGCCTGGGATTTTTAATGACCACAGAAAGTCAGGACCTCGGTTTTACGTCTCATCTGAAGGACAGCACCTGTTTACAGTATAGTGTCCCCGTCACTATACTGGGGCATTAGGACCCACATGGACCACAGGGTGAGTGCCCCCTGCTGGCCTACTAACACCTCTTCCAGCAGCAACCTTAGTTTTTCCCAGGAGGTCTCCCATCCAGGTACTGACCAGGCTCACACCTGCTTAGCTTCAGTGGGTTGCAAGTTGTGAGTTGCAGAGTGATATGGCTGCTGTCGTCTACAGCTTCATCCTGATTCGTGTCAGGATGACTCCACGCTGGCCATTTAAGCACCCCGAGAGCACCAGCTTCCACTTTGATTTTCAAACTCTGTTTCCACTGTATCTCAGATTGCAATGCAGGAGTTAGATCTAAAGCAGATGTCTAAACATAAGAGTAACCCAAATAATTGCACAGGACTTCAGTTTAACATGTCATATAGGTTTGGGCAGTATTTAGGTAGGGGTAATGATATTCAGAGCATTCCCATTCCTCTTGTACAAGGGTGATCAAAATGGCAGGGAGTGTGTGTTTGGGTGTGACATGAGAGAAACCAAAAATACTGTGAAATACTAATGATTTCTGTTTCCTGTTAAACTGTTCTGTTCTGGCCACAGCTTTCAACATGAGTTTTGGTTCTTTTGTTCTGTCTCATACAGGTTGGGCAGCAATGTTGTTTTCCACCCAAATAAATGCTTGAAGTTATTCCCAGAACCTACAAGAGCCACAGCAGCAAAAATATGCTCTGACAGAAAGATGAGGTCCATGTGGAGTCTTTCCTTTGTAAATTTGTTGCCTGTGTCAAGCACTATTCAGGCTTCTGGTCTTGTAGACTGTAAAGTTCAAAATGACTGCTGTAATTCCATGCTTCTTTACAATCTTTACAATTGGCAACAGTAGCCACAGTTTAATTTTAACACATTTCATTGACAGTACGTTCCTTACTTATCAAGACCGTCTCACACACACAGAGTCCCAGGCAGTCTTTTTAGAAGTGTATTTGGAGCTGCATAAATTCATATTCAGCTACAAAAAAGAGCAGTGTTCACACATACAGTAGCATTCTTGCAAGCATGGTTCAGTGTCATTCGCACACCTCCTACGCTTCAGGTGCCTGTGAATGAGAAATAATGTAATTATAATTAACGTATAAATTGAATGCAAGCATATGCTTAAGACATATTTGTTTTCCTGTTTACTGTCACTCCAGGTGACTTTATGAAAACCTTTCTTCCTGTCTGTGGAGATCATTTTTGGTGAGAATGCACATGCAAAAATACATCACTTACACTTCATATTTATCTAGGTGTCACTGTTCATGGGAGGCACAGTAGCGTGATGGTCAGCCCTGCTAAATCAGGGGACCCCGAGTGTACAAGAGCCCCCAGAGGTCCCTCACAAACCTGGTAGCAGACAACCTTTTGCCTTCGTTTGGAGCGAAGTAGCTTGGCAATAATACCGTATAATTATGCAGCACATTCACACCTATACATTTGGACAGCTGGGTATTGTTCTGGAATAGTTCAGGTGAAGCGTTGCTCAAGGGTTCAACAGCAATGTCTCACCTGGGAATTTAACCCACAACCTTTCGCGACGAGTGCAGAACCTCAACCGCTGCTCCCCCTCCGCACCCACCCGACTTGACGCGCGACCGCCATTATGCTCCGGCAGCCCCAAGTTTTTTGTTTCAACAACAAAATCAAATGTTTCCTGCCGCGTCGAAGCCGACGTTCGAAGACAATTTCTCCACTTTCCGCACGAGGGCTCCACAGTAAACCCATGCTTTTTTGCTACTCAATGTTTTTTTTTCCCCTCTTAGATAAGACAGCACTTGCAGTTGGCTCGCCGGTTTTGGCCCGTATGAGTAGGGTGATAGTATTGGTTGGGCTGGGGAAAGCTGACGTCTGCGCTGTTTTGCATCGCAATGCATTGAAATACAGCTGGGAGACGGACAACAGAGAAGAAGGACTTGGGAAGTGAAGAAGGGCTGGATGTAGGGTTTTTCGAGAAGGAGACAGAGGCTCGTTTTGTTTTTTTTTCTGATAAAGGAGGGGAAGACCAAAGATAAACATTGATCACCAAAATGCTTTGCCATGTTACACGGCCGGATTCGGTGGTAATGGAGGTAGAGGTGGACCCGAAGGCAAATGGAGAAGACTGTCTGAATAAGGTAGGCTTTTGTCGGGTAGGGGTTTGCGGCTCTGGTTTCGCTTTCCTTGTGAGAAACTGCGCCTCGGCTGATTCTCTCCATTCCAGCTATGATTGTGAGGGATTCTGTTTCCATTCCGAACGAACCAGAATCAAGAATCGCTTGAAATGTCTGTTTTTTCCCCCCCGCAACTTCAGAAAATCGCTGCGATAAAGTACATTTCAGCGTGTAGTCTTTCGCTTTCCAAGTGTGCTGGACAATTTCATTATCATTATTATCGGTCAGAATGGGAACATCGGGTTTTCTTTCTCTTGTGTATTTAAATCTCTTCAAAGCTTTCTTTTGCTAAAAGTTCGACTTTTTCAGGAAAGGGTAAAACTTTTGAAAAACTTTTATTGACGGTGGGGTTTATGTGCTAATTTTTAAGACTGCCCGTGTGCCCGCTTTCAGCACGCTTACTGGTTAGGATCACAGTCAGTGTAACGAAATAAAGTCTTGGAGCAATTAAGCTAGCTAACTCTGGATTATTTTTACCATGGTGTACGTTTTAAAGCGGGGTTGTCGTAATACTATTGTTTAGTGTTTCTCTCTTAAACTGTAACTTTATGCGTTTTTTTATCTCGTCCATTACACTTAAAAAAGGTCACACTATAGTGATGGGGTTACTGCGGATCATTTCGCAAAACGCGTTTTATTCATCTTGCTGTTTATTAAAAAAAAGCAGGAAACAGCTGGCACATTTTGAGATTTTAAAGTTTAGTTGGCGTTTTCTTTCCACGTTAGATTGTAGTGAAACTGTTGATGTTTCGAGAATACGCACGTTATTCCTGTGCCTGTGTCACAAAATAGTCATTTGTGGCGGTTTTCAGGTCTTACCCAGTACAGTACCTTATTTGGCGGTCTGTAGTTTATGGCCAAAGAATTAAGTAAATCAATTAATACGCAACTGAATGAGACAATGCGGTCGTCTTGTTTGATTTAAAACGTTGCGTTGATTAGCATGGCTCTGGTTTCAATTAAAAAGGCCTTCGGATGTAGGATGCAGCGACTGCTTGTCTATTTTTAGCATGTTCTGCTTTGATCATGTGCATTTCTGATTAAAAATTAATACCAATGCAGAACGTGTGAAATGGTTTCCGAATCGTGTTTTATTAATCTATCGTAGCGGCTTCAGAAAACAGTCCCGTTTAAAACGCGTTACATAATAACAGTACGTGTTCAGATTGGCAGGCAGTTACATAAAATGAGTTTAATGATGGTTACAATTTTCAGCAAAACTATTAGCATTTTAATTATTTATGAAAACAATTCAAACGTCCTCTAAGTAGTAGTGTGTATATATATAAGGTAACGGGTGAAAAATGTTAGAGGAAATGTGCAGCATACCGCCTGCTTTTCCCAACCAAAAGTCTTGTAGAATTTGGTGTGTAAACTTTAGACTAAAATATCGACTTAACTACACAAATATAGCTTTAAAATAATGGACCTCACACAGGCATAACCATTTAGCCTCCCGTCCTTGTTAGACAGGGTGAAACCGTGCACGTATTGAGAACATGCAGACTCCACACAGACAGATCTCCTAGCACTAACTCTAACCCAAGGACCTACCACCATACCTTCCTAAAAATAATACAGATTTCTTTTTAAAAGACCCCCTGCTACTAAAATTAGCATTTAAAACTTTACCATTCTCTTCTGTTTTTGTCTCCTAACTTTTAGGTTTGCAGGAAGTTGGGCATTATAGAAGTGGATTACTTTGGGCTGCAGTTCTCGGGCAGCAAAGGAGAGAACCTGTGGCTGAATCTGAGAAATAGGATCTCCCAGCAGATGGATAGCCTGACACCCTGTAGGCTGAAGTTGAGAGTCAAGTTTTTTGTGGAGCCTCATCTCATACTGCAGGAGCAGACGAGGTACAGCAGACTTCTTGCTCTGTTAGGTTTTAGTATTGGTGGGTGATGGGAGCCACCAGACTCCCTTTCGAGCAACGCATCCAAACCGATTGGTTTAACGGAAGCTTCTGGTCAAAAAGAAACTTTCTGGTCGAAATGATTTTTCACCATTTTACTAAGCTCAAAAGGTGTAAATATACATTTGTCATTCATTACAATACCTTATTGTTTTGTTTTCTATTTTATGCTGTCTATTAAAAGTTTAGAAATCGCATACATGCGTTCTACGGATGTAGGAGACTCCTGTCAACATGCGTAGGCTGAATTCTCCAGACAAATGTCATAAATAGTCAAATGTGTGGCAGAACATGTAGTACATCTGAAGTTCTTGCAGTTCGCTGTACAGTAGAATGCCCTGTAGTAACCTCAGTCTGTGTGTTATTATAGGTCATTCACGAGAGCCTCAGCAGGAAGTACAGCCTCCCTCCTACATGAACTAAAGAAATCCCCCAGGGTCCCAAAGCCTCCTAAGTTTTCTGCTTTTACAATTGCCTATGAGGACATAGGAACCAGTAATGTCTTCCATATTTTATATTTCAGCTTGGTGTTCGTCATAACTTATATTCCGAACCCTTTTGCTCCAGGTAGAATTGCAAGCTCCTCTGTTGTTTCAAATCAGATTCAGAAGTATTCACATTACTGTTCGGCAGTTCAGGATCAGATCTTGCTCTTTTGTTGTTCTTCCGCTGTAGGGATTTTCTAGTTCTTTGATCAAAGAATGTGTCTCAACAACTGTGAGATGGGAGGGAATTGTTAAGTCTTGGGGACTTGCTTACACATTTGTAGTAGATAAAAAAAAAACAGAAGTGGTTTAAAAGACTGGATTTTTAAAAAATAAAACAACACAGAAATAGTTGCCTGTTAATCCTATGCTGGACAGCTGCCCTAATGGTTTCTTTTGTACTACTTAATCCATGGACGTGATTAGTAGGGTGCTGCCCTATTATAATGAGATTTGTTCTAGCATATTGAGGTTGTAGCTCCCTTTCTTCCTGTGATCTTTGATTTGAATGTGCTAAATGAGCAGCAGAAACTGGAAATCTTCCTTAGAAGGCAAAGAAGCCAGTTGTGGTGAGCATAGGTAGGAGAGGTGAAACTCGAGTGGTGTCTTCTGTAGATTCAGGATCATGGCAAGATTGAGACGTTCAAGGAGAAAGCACAGCTGATCGTGAATTACACCGCTTCAGTTATGTGATTTCTTTCGGAACATCCCCAGGTGATCCCAATTTGGTCCGATATTGTGATCACAGGATGAGACATTTAAAAGGCACTTTTAGGGGTTTGCCCAATTTTAAAGCAAGTGGGGGCTGTCACGCTTTAATAAGAGGCATTAGGTGGGGAAATCAGCCAGCGGATCCTTAAGCTTTGGAAAAAGTTTCTAGAACATTCTGAAGTTACCTGTGTGACGTTATCGTAAGTTATGCTAGGAAGGGACTTGATCCTATTTGGATGTCTATTTTTATAGCTGTTTAAATAAAAATGTTTAGGTTGTATTGCTCCCCAACTCCCCCCCAACGTAGTTAACAAGTAAAAAGGATGAGTACTTTGCGATTTCA
The DNA here is from genome assembly GCF_055471065.1 of Atractosteus spatula. Lineage (NCBI taxonomy): Eukaryota > Metazoa > Chordata > Actinopteri > Semionotiformes > Lepisosteidae > Atractosteus > Atractosteus spatula. Next base: position 30,628,704 of record NC_142717.1, on the reverse strand, counting down.
AATGTTGATCTATTTAAACTGGTAACACAGGTATTCTGCCCAGGAAAATGGATGCTTGAAATTTTTTTGCAAATATTTGGCCAATCCCCTACCTTTTGTCCAAAGACTCATTATTTTCCATCTACTGTATATCATTGGAACTCGAGTGGTTTGTAGTCTTTCAGAAGTTAGAAATCTCTTTAGTGTGTGACAGGGAGGGATGATTGAGAATAGTTTGGTACTTCCAATGCCCTTACATGTGTTGTGTAAGTGTATAAGAGCACACAAGAAGCTTAAACTGTTTGTAGTTTGCTGCTTTCAAGTTACCTGGTAACCACCGACTGTCTGCAGGGGTTTCATTAATGGTCTGACAAAAAAATCAATCAGTTGAAGCTACCCACACCAGTGTGGAAGATAAACTCTTCTCTAAGTTGCATGCAAGGAAATTCTTCTCATGAGGGTAGGGATATAGCAAGACACACACACCGTTGGTAGTCTGTTGACTGCCTTTTTGTGTTGCTGGCTTATGATGTATTACTTTTTTCAGAATGGAAGCATACACATTTGAGAAAAGAAGAATAGCTTGTGTGTCAGCAAAGGAGATGGGTGTTTATGATCCTTGCTGAGAGAGTCGGACCTGGAACGCAGACAGAGACGGCAGTTTATTTTCCAGTTTTGAGTCATTGCTGAACTGGAGGGCGAGCTGAGAGCATTTCAGCCTCCTCAAAACCCCCTTTGTTCTTCAGCCTGTACTTTGTACAAAGCTCCCTGTCCTGCTGGGGTCTGGTGGCAGATTTCATAACCCTCTTTGTCTCTTCACCTTTGACCTACATTGGGCTCACAGGAAAGAAAGACAACTGTTTTGATGGCTAAGCTACTTTTCTCTGCAGTGGAGGAAGGTGACTTTTTAATGTTTTCACTTTAAAGCGCTTTTTAAACTAATTTGCACAATTGCGTCTTACCGGTCCCTCTGTTGTAGGTCAAGTTATAACCAGCCTAAATGGTAGAAGAGCTCCGTTTGTTTGCTCTAGGTCTTTAAAAGGACAAAGACCATCTGCTCAAGCAGATATTGACAAAAGTAGGGATTCACATAAGTTAAAAGCAAATTTGAAACTTTTAAAGGCTGTGAGAAAACGAGCTCCATTTTATGCTTGTAGTTTATTTTTCCAAACGACTAGTGCTATTACTTCATGTGGGTTTGTCTTCTAGAGCTACACCACACTATAAGTGAAAATGCTTCCTTTTTGAACTACAGTGAAGTTTTTCTGTCGTTTGTTTATTCATGACTTTCAAGCGTATGGCTTGAAGAGCTTGGTTATACACCAGCAGTAGGGCTGTCAAGATCTATTGTATGTCTTCTCTATTTAATTTTGTCTCCAGAATGATTTATCATGACCCTGCGTTTAACAGGAGCACTTTAGGGCCATAGCACTGTGTTCACTACTAAATGCACAAAATTACCTTGAAGTGCTGACTTAAAATACCATTTGTGACTGGCATGGAGTGAAACTGGACCAGTTCTAGAACAGCTGCTGTGGTCCTGTGCAGGCCTTAAACAAGACCTTGTAGCTGTTGTTTTCTTAAAGAAATACCACAGCATTGATACTAGTAATGAAAATTCCCTTTTTGGTTTTGCTGAATGTTAATGCATTTAAATTATGTTAAATCAGATCACTTAATTGGAAGGGAAGACTATATCGAGTGTTACAGAACTGTTTGCCAGTGGTTTCCAAAAAATACTTGCTTCTGCTAAGAGCATTTGGCAAATGTTTTTCTTTTGTTGTTGTAGCTGATGCAGTAGTAGTCCTAAAACGCAGGAAAACTTGACTTCCTTCTAAGAAATAAAGGGATTAAGGACCTGTTTGATATTGTTTTGAAATGTTCTCAAGATTATAGGAAACCCTTAAGTGATTGCAGTAGAAATTCCAAATTTTTCCTCTTAAAAAAAATAAGGAAATCATATACTCGTCTGTCCTGTTTGTGAATACATAATACGCCTCCTAACCTTGAGTCATGTCTGTCACCTGAAGGAAAAAAAAGGTTTTTTATTAGCCTGTAGTTAAAGATTACTTTTCTCATTCTGTATTCTGACAAGGATAGTTTTTTTTTAATCGCTGCTGGCATAATCTGGTATTTTGTGACATTCTGAAAAACAACTGGTGTATGGCCATTGCTGTATGTGAGCATTCATTTTTCCATATAAATTATAGGGTGTAAACACCTGAGCACGTTTTTTTTTTAAATGAAGCCAGGAATAGTTTATGATGCAGTGTCTCAAAAAAAATCTTTTCTTGGACACAATTATGTAATTTTTGGAAGAGGGAAGTGAGAATTTTTGACTCTAGTGAATGTTGCGTGACTGATCGAGCTGTTGAACAGCTTTCAGCCGTATCCTCATGGATGCTGTATTTGGTTTGTAACTGTTGTTCAATTCTTTGATGTTTTTCCCCCATTTGGAAAGTGTTTAACATTCTGATCAGCGTGCACGTTATCCTGAGAGTGCCCGCTATGTTAATACCGCCTCCATCTGCAATGAATAAGCTGAAAAGAACCCCTTCTTAATTAATCTTTTACTATCTAGCAGGTGTAAACTTTGCAACATTTCTATATGCTCTGTTGCACAGCAGGTTTCCTTACGAGGGTGTTTATCTTGGGTTTTTATTTTTGCTAGTGCTATGTGGAGTATTTGCACAGAAAATGGTGTTTGCCATAGAAATGCAAATTGCCTCGTTTGCCAAGCATAGTGTGTGGAGTGTAAGGCACGTGATTCGAAGTTCACTGTGTAAATCGCGGATCTTGCATTGGGGGTCCATAGTCTTGCAACATCAGGCAAGGGAGGCTTTGTTTCTCCAGTGCACAGTGGCCTCGCTTTTGAAGAAAGCAGCCTGGGCCTTTCGTGGCTCTCCAGCACCCCTTCCTCATTCCTGGAGACTGGGGTACAGCACTTCACCCTCGGGGAGAAGACAGAGCCTTAACTAGATCAGCAGACACTCGCTTGTATCGGGTCTTTCAGCAGCAACTTACTGTTCCTGGCTGCAGCCGTTGTGAAACTGACATGGCCAGTGCTTGTGGTTAAATGAAACCAGCTGTATCAGGCAGCCCGTGAGATGCCATGTTTTTGGATACCCATTGAGCTCCCTGAAATGAGTATCCACGTATGCTGTTGATCAGTGAATTTTCCTCTGGGCCAAAATATCTAACATTTTTTAGAGCATAGCACTTTAATGGTCTTGCGCTATTATTGAGCCAAAGGTGCTGCCCTCTTCTTTTTTTTTTTCCTGTTTGTGCTCTCTTTTTGGAGGTCTCATTTTGGTGCATGTTATACCAGATCTCTGCTCCTTCCCTCTCTAAGAAGCGCTGGTAGAGGTAAGGTTTCAGAAGCTTTGAAAACCTGTCTTGGAATAGAATGTTTTTTTTTTTCTGCGGTGTGTTTGACTGTTGGTAACCTTCAGCCCTCATTTATTTACAAGGGAAATGAGGCGCGTGATCAATTAAAATCGACTTGCAAGCACCGTTGTTGTTGTAGCAGAGCAAGATAATCACAGTTGCTTTGTGGATGGGAAATACCTGCTTATTCCATTCCATTTCATTTGAAATATTTTTGAATATGGTTCTGAATTTCTTATGGCATCTGAAACGGCAGTTTTATTTTCCTGCTGTAGCTACTTTGAGAACTGTGCTGTGAAGTGTGATTAATATCTTTTAAATCCAAAAGCACTGAGGCTGGAAACTTGTCAGTTTACCAAACTGTGTTGCTTTTTAGAGGACCCAGCCATGGTGTTAACTTCCCTTTGCAGGAAACTGTGACTCGATCTGCTCATTAAAGGTGACTGTTTTTGTATGTGTCAGTGGGGTGGCTTAGAGCTCTTGGTGTTACTTCAGTTCAATGACTCCAAGTAACCTCTGGCTAATAGCTCCGAGATATGTTATTTGACTGCTCTGCAGCCCCACTGTTGGAGCACAGCCCAGCAAAGTATGAAACTTCACTCCTGATTGGCCCACACCTTCTGTCTCCGGGCAGAGACTTCTGTTTTCACTTAAGAGGGACTTTTTGTCGGGGAGGGTTGTCTCGAGTTCTGTGGCTTTAGATTAACAGCCGCAGTTGTTGTTTTTTTTTTTCCAGAGACTGGCCACTTGTGTTTCTTACGCCTGGTTATTCTCCTTCCCCCCCCCCCCCCCCCCCAAAAAAAATAAAAAGCTTTTTTTCTTTTGAGCTTGTTTCTCAGTTGTATGCTAAGCCATTCCGCAGAAGAGAGGTGTGCATGTCTATTGCTCGTTTTCCATTTGTTTCTTATGATTCTAATGTGCATGTGACATGCATTCTCAGGGATGTATCTATATAGATAGATATATTTAGTAAATAAGTGTACTCCCATGACTTGCCTGCATTGTGAAGTCCTAACTCTTGGTGAGAAGAGACCTCTTTGGCAGTCTTGTTGCATTTGTACTAAGAAATCCATAAGGGTGAACTTTGTCACTTCAGCAGAAAAAGAAATGCATGCCATGTGCTGAGCCAGTCCAGTGTAACAACTGTATATTGAGGTTTCCTTTTACTAGGGTGGGGGAAGTTTTCGTTTAAAAAAAATGAACCTGTGTTGAATGGATGGTTGGTTTTCATTGTGAAATGGGGAATTGAATATTCCCTACTGGTGTGAAGAATACGCCACACCCTTGTATGTTGCTAAAAGCTGTTGTGTTAATGGGCTGGAATTGGATTCTTAACTCCAATAACCCTTCAGACATGGACCAGTGACCTGGTCTAATGTGTATGTAAGTCTATGGCTGTCAAATTGAATTAGCCCAGCTCTGTCCCAATGAGTTCAACATTCCAGCCGAACAAAAGATGACCTGTCAACGCAATGTTTTCAGTGCTTTAATCTGAGCCATCGTTTCATTAAATATGTACAACATGGCACCATGCTTAACAACACTCGAGCATGTTAAAGAACTGCTTTAAATGAACTCTCTGAACTCTGACTGGCACACATCAAAGAATAAGGGTTTTTTGCATGAGAGTTAATTCCTTAGAAATTAATATTCCTGACTGGTGAATGGATTCGAAGCCTATTATGACACTTCCCAAAGATTGCTTCTTAATTACTCAAGTGATTGTTAGTCATAGTTGCTTACAGTGTTCCTTTATTTCTGTATCAATTATACTAGTGTGGATGAAACAAAGGCCAGCCACTGAAAGCAGGAATAAACCTTTCTTCCACAAGCTGAATTAAAAGCGTTTAAATGAAGTGGAGGTTAACTTCCCTTCTTTTCTGCTCGGTCTCCTTTTGTGGTGAGGCCACATTTAAACTCAGGAGCTGGACGAACTGTAAAGCAGTCTTTGAGAAGATTCTTAAACATGCCCAGCACTTGAAAATAAAATTTGCGTAAATGATCGACTAGTTTCCATCCAGCTCTTGCTCACCATTCTGATTTTAGAAGCTCTTGGTAGCTGAAATGTAGCACTTGAGCTACTGGTTGAAGGCGGATTAGCACAGCCTCAGTTAGCTGAGCAGAACTGATGTGAAGCAGATACAGCTGCCCTCTTGTGTGATCATGTCTGGAAATAAAACTTGGGCTGTTTGTTTTATTTTCAACAGTACGGGGGAGTTTGTCTTCTCTCATATTTGACTATGTAAATTTCTTCCTTAGTGTTCGGGTACAAAATTCCTTGGAAGACTATTGTAACTTTACGTTTTTCTTCCATGTTTTTGTTTTAGACCTCTCTATATAAAAAGGAATTTGTTTTCCAGATAACTCCCCAAACCAGCATCTTATTGTGAGCTCTTCTGTAAGAGTGAGCAGGGGGTGATCTTCATGTGAGCAACTGTCTTTCTGCCAGAAGGTTGCGTTGGCCGAGAGACCGGATCTGTCTTCACTTCAGCCTTGTGTTAGAGAAATTAAATGGAGGTTATGTGTCTGTGCTATCAAAAGGTTATTTTTGGAGCTGGCAAAAATGTTTCTGGTTTGCTGGGTTATCGAAGCAGTTCTGTGGGTGGTAGTGTATGGAAACTGCGCACAAAGCAACTTACTAGCATTTTGATCCAGGTATGCACCGATGTATAAAAGCGAAAATGATGGTTGTGGTCATCAATGTCCTCTTATTTAAATGGCCCTGGTGTGTTCACTGTGGCTGTCTGCTGCGTCTAGTCTCGCTATTCCCTTTTTCCATTCAGCTTTAGTAAAACACCAGGTTCAAGGCTTGAATTCCTATTGGATTGATCCAAGACCTATAAAAATACGCATTTTGTTCAGACCTCACCAACAAATTATTCACCGCCTGCTATTTCTGAGTCTCGGATAATCAAATTTAAACTGACAGGAATGCTTCTTGCTTCTCTGCAAAGACAAAACGAATTGGATTTCCATTTATATGACGGAACAAATCTTCTGACACCTTATTATGTCAAACAATTCATTACAGTCTCAGGGCAACAAATAAAAGGAAATTCAACAATGTTTCGAAAGCAGCTCTGCTGAAACGGTTTCAAATTCTACTCACGCAAATCTGAGGATTACACAGGGAGTGAGTCTAGCTGAAGAATATGGGAAATGGGCTTCTCTCTCAAGAGTCTTGATAAAGTGAAGATGCCAAGGTTCTGTAAAATGGCTTTCTGCTGACATTGCCTGTAAATCTCGCTACAACGGCAGGGCAGATAGTTTTACAGTTAAGTGTTGTGAATTCATGCTTCTCCCTTTTGGGTTTGCCATCTGAAGGACCTTGTTATTTCAGACTGGAGGGACCAGCTCAAAGAACTGAATGAAACTGTAGCTGGGGAGAGTTGAGTGCTGACTCTTCTTACTGCTGCAATGAAAGGGCCCACTGTAGAGACAACCTTTGAACTTGAAAAGAAAACAGTGTGAAAGAGGACAGATAGGTGGCTCATCTGCATTGTCCCTCTCTCTACATTTCAGGTGCCCTTTCATAGTCAAATAGTCACCCATGTGGGACCTTCAGTAAGATGCTTTAATTTTAATTAAGGAATTTTAGCTGCATGTGTCCAGTGAGAGCTGGGATGTCCTTATTTTCAGGCATTGTCTTTCTTTTGTCCAGCTTTGCTATTTTTTAATTTTTTTAAATGTAAATCTCTTCATAAATACGAGTATCCGTTTCTTTGGTAGTTATCAGTGAACCGTGGTGTTGGATATTGTTTCAAGAGTTAACTCAGTTCTTTGTAGTAGCTTTGTGATTGTTAGCTGTCTATGTGTGCCTGTATGCTAGGGTTTTGAATAAATGCAACCAGCAGCCAAATCTAAACAAGATTGGTTTTAAAAGTGCTCAATACACAAACTGTTCAAATTCCAGTGTTTTTGTTTTATTATGGATCTGAAGAAAAGCCGTTCAGTCTACCTGGACTGTTTGGTAGTAGCTAATTAATCACAGAGGCCTAGTTTCTTTCAAGAAATAACTAAATATTGACTTGGACAATATGCGGAAGTCTAAAACTACCCAGCCACTACTCTTTGTGTAAAGTAGTGCCTCTGCTCTTGACTTTTATCTTGTTAAAGGTGATTAAGTTTTGCCTGAAATGCTGAGTGTTAGTGGTCACACTGACTGCTACGTGATCAGGTTTGACAGGCAGGCAGTGATTTCTCGCCTTATTGGGTGAACTGTTTTTGCTGACCCTTATTTTTTTTTTTAAATCTGCTTTTTTTCCACTGCATGATTGGAATTGAACACATGACTAAACTGTGCATTTGCTGGACATCCACTTTGCCTCAGGTACTCGCAGACAAGTGCTGACAGCCATTTCTAGCACTAGAGAAAGTGCTATTTACTGCTTGATAGGACCAAAGTGGTTGTTTGCTAAACTTTAGAGACAAATAGCACACACATTGTATAGGAAAGTAAATTTAATAGTCCTTCTCCTTATTATGCTTAATAAATGAATGGAGAATTGTTTTGATGCAGTGTGCCAGAATTTTGGTTTTGTGTTTGATAATGGGTTGAAAGACTTAGCCTTGCTGTTTTCCAGCTCCTTTTCTAGCTGAGCGCACCAGGTGACACCAGAATGGTGAGCTAATCTATTTGTGTGCGTGCGCTCTTTCCCACAGCAGTGACCGAGAGTGACCTTGAGGTGTCTGTTTTGTTTGCCAGCCAGGTGATTTTATGTGGCTGCATGCTTTGGCTCTGTAACAGTGGAGAACTGTTCTGTACAGCTGTGAACCGCAAATAACAAGCGGGCTCATTTGCACAATCTGTTTCTACTAGGACCTGGCCTTGGATGTCTAAAGCCGATATTTTTCTTCTGTTTAAACCACACATAGCCTAGCTTTATGTTTCATAACCACTTTTGTTAAGAGGAGGATATTGAATTGAGTCTGAAGCAGTACGTCAGACTTGCTGTGATATGGACTACATTTTTTTGGGGGGGATTACAACTCCTCCGAGATGGGAATGTTCTCCGTGTGTTTGTGTGGGTTTCCTATGGTTGCTCCAGTTTTCTCCCACAGTTCAAAGACGTGCTGGTAGATTAACAGGCATCTGGTCGAATTGGCCCTGGTGTGTGTCTGTGTCTGCGTGCGCGCGCATGTGTGTGTCCTGCTATGGACTGGTGTCCTGTGCAGGTGGTACCCTGACTTGTTCCCATTACTTGCTGGGATAGGCTCTGGCTCCTCCGTGACCCTGCATTGGATAAAGTGGTTAGAAAATCTCTCCTTTTTGGAGAAGGGCAGGAGTTCAGAAGGGGCTTGAGTTGACAAGAGAACTGGAGGTTTTGCTTTGCTGTGTGTGGTGAAACTGGATCGCCGACTCCTGGGATATACCTGGGCCACCTGTAACCCCAGTCACCTCCTGCATTGAGACTCTGAATAACTCGATGCTGATGGGGAAGAAAACAGTGTTTTGCTTCAGGGAAAATGCTAGAAACTGGTCTAGTGATGTTTTCACTTAATCTCTGCCTCTAGACAGGCTGGGGGAACTTTTCTCAGCCTGTTTGTTTTCTCTCTCCACCCAGTTCTGTTGAAAAGGATTAGATAACAGCAGTGTGGAGATGTGTGGTGTCTGAATATTCATTTTCATACTAAAGTGTTTTGTTTAAAGGTTCCATATTGCTTGAGCTCTTTTGAACGTTTCATCTATGTGTGGAAATTGTTCTTGCTAATTCCTGATCTTTTGACTTGAAAAAAGATTAATTCACTTTGTATAGCATTACATAGTTTTGTTATAGAAACTATGTAAAACTTAGTTTCTAGTAGGGGAAGCTGTTTGCATGCTAAACTGGTGGAAAACACTTTCTGTCCCAATTCAAAACCTTGTTAAAGCAACCAGTAGGTAGTGAGCACAGTGTAGAGGTTTTTGACATCGACGAAAGGTATAATCGTTGGTGTGTGCAGAATTGTTGCATTTGGTAGACTCGGAGGAAATGCAACACTTCTGAAGTTTTACCAAATTAAGAGATTTCAAGATGTCTTCCACCAAACCCATTTCTAAACCATTTGAAGATTAAAATGCTTCTTGCCAAAGGTGTCCAAAGCACATGTTAAAAATGGTAAAGATCCAAATGCAGCCTAAGCTCATTTATACTTGTTTTTTTTATGTTGGAGGAGGCCATGTGCTTGCTGAGAATATGTGGTATGTAGTTTATGAAGATGATGTTGAATCGTAAGTATAGGTACACATGAGACGAAGCCATCCATTAGCTTGGAATCATGCTTAAAACCAATACTTTGTCAATATTGCCATGCTTTGCCTGTACACAAACGCACATTTATGTTGGTAAAAGACATCCAGATTGAACTGCGTTCTCACTAGAGTGCGTAGGAAGAAAAACCCCTTATTGCTTTCAGGGTTAATATCTGTGCATGTGGGAGCTGTGCTTATCTGTTGGCAGCATGCTGCAGGGGTCAGGAATTGCTAACAATACAGGAGCGATACTAGCTTGTAGATCACTCTACCTCTTGATAAGAGCTGCAACTGTTTAAAATGGCAAACTGTAGCCTTTCTCCCATTTAACTATTGTAACAATTCTTAAGCAGGTAACAGTTACTGCTAAATCAGTAGAAATGGAGATGCAGGATATGGTTAGCTGGTCTTCCTCATTTACTTCTTTCAAACATTACACAATATGAATATAACTTACCCTGAGACTTTTTACAGTCTGTACAAAGTAAAATGTAACATTTAAAACTTCAAGTATCCAGTTTTTGACAGTAAAAATCCCCAGTGCAATTTACTTTTATAATAAAATCCACATTGCCTCAGTTCATCATGGCAGAATTTGAGTAAAGCAGTGATTGACTATTAGATCGATTTGCACATTTATATAGACCTGAGAAGCTCTAAAGCAAACTGTGGAACATTTCCCTCCTAGCTAGTCATATGCAAAAAAAAAAACTTGATGGGTTCAGATGTGTATTCTTTACTGATTTGACTTTTAATAAAAACTGGTTCATGGATAAAAAAGGCTATACCATGATCTGTCTTGGGGAACTTGGGACCATTCCTCTTAAAAATTGGAGAATTGGCAAAGAAAATTCAAACACTATACAAAATACCAGGCATTTGCTCTGAATTGAAGATAAGTGTGGAGTGTTACTGAATATGAAAAGAACAGCTGAGCTTGAAGAAGCTGCTGATGAAACACTTTTTTCATGTTTGTTGCTGTTGTTGCCATTATTTGCATCTTCTACACTGACAATCTAGAAGAAATGAATCTAGAACAGATAAGACTAGGGGAGCCTAGCAGAAGTATTTAAAAATGCCTCAAAGCACAAAGTCAGCCTAGTGGTCCAATTTAGAATTTTTTTGGAAGTTTTTACAAGTGAGACCAAGAGGCACTTCTTTCCACAAAGGGTTGTGGGAGTCAGGAACAGGCTATCTTGTTATGTTGTGGTAGCACATGACTGGATGAGATCCTCGCATTCAGCTAGATTCTCGCAACCAGACGAGCAAGGTGTGGCTGCCCGACCTCTTGCGTGGCTGAGCTGCGGAAGGCGCGGGCGCGGAGTGTGGGTGTTGAGGCCCGTGGTTTGCTCTGAGCTGTGTGGCCGGGGTTCCCCTTAGTTGAAGTAAAAGTTGGCTGAGCTTTGGATGGGCTTGACTTGAGCCGGGGGCGACCTGGACTTCCCAGGTGCCCGTGGTCACGCAGTGCTGCTCGTGCTGAATAGAGGACGGACTCAGCACTGCCGGGCTGCTCATATATTCCTGAGGAACAGTCTCTGTGCAGAGCCTTGGTCTTTCTTGCTTGCAGTGTTAGCCGAGGAAATGGAGAATTTGCAGTTTACAGATTGAGGGTCAGGTGATTCCTCTTCCTCCTCCACAAATGCTTAACTTCCTCTTTGCTGGAGGACTGTGGGAGTTCTTTCTTGAGCTGTGGTATGAAGCACCACCCATAATGTGGGGGGGGAAGGTTCAGGAATGTAGAAACATTGTTCAGTGGTTTTTGTTCAGGGTCCTTTGTGCCCAGCTCTTCCTCTCATTTTGAAGCAGGGTTCTCCAGGCGCTGGACTGCTCACCCATTTATTGGGAACGTGAGATGGGTAAAACTAAACACCCACTAACCCAACTGGTGCCGTGTTGTTGCAGCAGTAGATCCACAGGTGTGGACATTTGCCTGAGTAACCAAGAGTGCAAAGCTACAGTCTGTGGGATAACGATGATGATTGAACACCTCAAAACAGCATCCCCCATAAACGGAGGACTAGGGTCTCCTTGCTGACTCCTCTCTCCTTCTTCAGGCACCTGTTCTTCATGCACGTGAAAGACGACCTTCTCGGGGGGCGTCTGCGGTGCGCCCCGGAACAGGCCGAGGAGCTGGGCGCGCTGATGGCTCAGGCGGAGTTTGGGGACTACAACCAGAACACGGCCAAGTACTTCTACAAGGACTTCTGTGGAAGCGAGCCGACCACTGCGGTGCTGAACAGGTGAGTTGGGACTTGTGGCTTCATCACCTCTGTTCCGTTCATTCTCTAACTCTGTGCAATTTAAAAGAATTCAGAGAGTATCATCCGATTGTGAGTTGCGTCACCCTGTAGTTTTGTCGGATCTTGTTTGGAATGATACTTTTCGGGTGGTGCTATTTAGCATCCTGGCTAACTCTTTGCCCAGGAACTGTAGAGATGGGGAGAGCAAGCACCGCTTTGTCAGTGGGTTTCACGCACTGTTCCTCTCGGGTTCTGGTAAGCTTGAGCAAGGCTTCATGCCAGAACCTGCATGAGAATTAGCACAGGAAATGCCAAGCATGTAGATGCATAAAGTGAATTGTGTAGAGCAGATATGGGATTAATACTGTATGTATTAGGGGTTGTACATGTTACACAGCGCATCATAGTATTTAAGCTGTTATGGAGAACGTTGCAATGGTCTGTTGTCTTGATTTAATGTGGATTTCTTTGTTCGTGTAATGTTTTTTGTAACTGCGTGTGTGGTGTAAAGGATGGCCATAGCTCATATCGTGGTGTTTTTATGCTGTTAGTCTTGGCAGGTAAGTCTCCAATATTTGTTGTGAAATGTGGGTTAGTATGATGTAATAAGCTACTGTTCTCTTGCAATACTTCTCCAAGTCTGAGATGAACAGATAGTTGTTCCTCCATTAGTACAACATAACAATGATGGATAAAGTGGACGGTAATTGTCAATAATGAAATTGTGAACCAACCGGTTGTAAATGCAATAAAATTCTAAGAAAAACAATATGAAACGGATTCTGTTTTTGAAAGATGTTCCACATTGACTTAACTATAACACCAAATCCCAACCACCCCCCATATGATTTCTTATATTGCCAAACGTTATGATACTTCAGATCAGTAAACAAAAGCCGTTATGTGCTTTTATGTATGTTTACAGCCGTGTAAAAAAAACATTCCAAAGAGATCAAAGGAGCTTCTTGTGCATGTTTTATCTGGCTTTGTTTTCAGTAAGCAGACCAAAGCTTCTCGCCAGCCTGGCATGTGCAAAGGAATGTACAGTCCTGCTTGGGCCTGTCTTCGGAAAGTGACCTTGTATTAGATCTGCCTGTGTAGAACCGGATTCAGAGGAGCGACATGCGCGATCTGGGGTTTCTTCCACGTTGGCCGAACTAGAGATCGGCATGTTGCTTGGGTCTGTTTAAATCCTGTGGGAGGAGCCAGTCTGGAGCCGCAGCAGCCCAGCATACTTCCCTAGCTTCCTGTCCGCCACTGGCGTTTCCCCAAGATGTGATAATCCTGCTGGCTGGCAGGGAGGTGTGAAGGACCTTTGGTCATGTAGAGGTGGCCAGGGGGCAGCCAGCCGCTTAGAGTATTTGCTCGATTTCCTCTTGGAAGATGTTGGCTGCGTGCTGACGTGTTTTTTCTTTTTCTTTTTGCCTCGACAGCATTGTTGCAAAGCACAAAGCACTGGAGGGAATGAGCCCCACGTCGGTGGAGTACCAGGTTCTGCAGCTAGTGTCTTCGCTGGAGAGCTACGGGGTGGAGTGGCACTGGGCTCGGGACGCAGACGGGCAGAAGCTGGCCATTGGAGTGGGGCCAGAGGGCATCTCCGTCTGCAAAGAAGACTTCAGCGTCATGAACAGGTGAGACAGCGCGCGGAAGCTTATTTTTTTGCCAAGTGTGACATTTCAAATGAGTAAATGAAGTAGATGAAAAAGCATTGCCTACGTACAGGGAATCAAAAAATGTAGCTTTCAATTCAGAGAAGGTTGTTGGTTTTTTACTGTTAAAGTTAAATAAGCATGGGTTTCTACTTCGGCACGGCGCTGTGGGGCTGTAGCCTGTCCAATATAAATTGACTGAAGAAGGGCTCAGCTAAGCACAAGAGACCCCAGAAAATTAGAAATGAGAATGAGGCTGTTTGTTAGTAGTTTGCTGCCGTCTTGTCTAGCTGTTTTTTGATGGCTCCTGGGCTGCCTGTTGCAGACACCCACCCCTCTTTGTGTACAGAAATGCCTCCTGCTTTTTCTCAGTGCACCTCTCAGTTTCCATGTGGGAAGTGTTTTGTACATTCTGAATCCGTTTCCCCTTTTCAGGATCACGTACCCAATCATTCAAATTGCAACTCAGTCGGGAAAGAACGTCTACCTGACCGTCACGAAGGAAACCAGCAACAGCGTGGTTCTGATGTTCAAGCTCATCAGCACCAGAGCCGCCAGCGGACTTTACAGAGCAATAACAGAAACCCATGCATTCTACAGGTACTGCCAGTTCGTTAATTTTTAACTTGCACCTGAAGGGGGGAAAAAAAAGGTGTTCTTCTGTCTGAGGAAAAGAGAGCCTTGCACTGAATTATGCATGTTAACTGACCTTCTCTCGTGACAAGTTTCTAAAAGAAAGCCATATTACGTTTGCTGTAAGTTGTCCTCACTGATGCGCAGTTAAAACATCCCCGGCTATTACATCTTTCCAGCTCTAGTTTCGTTCTACTTTTTTCCACGTCAGTGGACAGGATTACAAAATGGGCATTTTCCTGTCTCCATAGACTCAAGTGCTTCTTTCCATTACTTTCATCTGGATTTGTGCATGATGACGGATTACTTGCGGAAACTTTATCTGTTCTTCCCATGTGCCTCCTTTTTGTTATGTTGCAGAACCCTTTCTCCCACTTGCAAAGACCACCCTTGGGTGCCTAGCTATTATTTGTCATTAATGAATGGGTTATGTGGAAGCTAATGTTGTGGCATAAACTCGACCTTTCAAACCTGAGTTTGGTGCAGGCGTCTCGTGAAGTGACAGAAGGCCTATCTTAAGAAAGGTTACAAACGAGAGGAGACCATTCAGCCTATCCTACCTGTTCTGTAGTTTGGCAGTTTATCGAACCCAGAATCTCATCCAGCCCTTTTGTGGAAGAAATCAGGTTATCGGCTTCAGCCACATGGCTGGGAAGTTTATTCCACTCTCCCATCACACTTTCTGTAAAACAGAGCCTCTTGTCCTCAGTTTTCAGTACACTGTGGTCTGTACCCATGGGGGGGAAAGAGGGGTTAATGAAAATTAAGAGGAGGGGGCACTGAAAACGAGAACTGTCGAATTAGGGTTTCTAATTGCACTCAAAACATGGTAGACCGTGGATGCCAGGCATGTAATAACCATTACCACAATTTTCAACTCATCTCGGCCTTCAGACGCATTCAAATCAATTAAGTACTGTGAAGCTTCTTGAATTTTCTTGATTGCTTTGTTCATTGAATTGCTAGCAGCCATCAAGGCTAATTAAAGCCCATGCAAATGACTTGGCTTTGCCTGACACTGGCAAAGGAAGAAATGACTGGAGAGTCTCCTTTTTGGAATGCGGTGCCGGTGTCTCAATTTATTTCATTTAACATCCTGTCGCTCCCCCTGCCATTTGTTATGCATAAGAGATGCTGTCCATTTCAGGTTTTGTGTCCATGAAGAGAGAATATTATTTTAAAAACAGACACCCGGCATTCCCATTATTCTCCTTGGTGGTTTTCATCAGTGTGATGTTAATATTCTTCAAAACCATGCCTGTGTCCAACTCAGCTTTCCAAAGTGAGATGAGTGGTACACTTTGCCATAGGCACGTCGATTCTGTGCACTCGCTTAAAAGAATAATATGCTCCTTGTTGAGTACAGTGTGTTAACTAGGGCCCTTAGTGTGTAATAATAAACTTTATTTTATATAGTGCCTTTAAAGTATATATATATATAGTTATATAGTGGCTTCTCAAAGCACTTTACAGAATGACAACAATTAAAAATACACAATAAATACACAAGATAAACACGATGAGAATACGCAGAGGAGACAGTAGATGGTGGTTCTAAATACAGTAGGAGCAGAGGGGTAAAGAAGGGAACCGTGGAATGTCTCATTTGTGATGCTCTCACTTTTCTCTGAAGTCATTAGTGAGCACAAATTATACCCGAGCTCTACAGGAATGACTGCTGTCCTGTTAGCATCCCTCACATTCACTCTGAAATCCAGAATGAGCCCAGAGAGCAGTTACAGTAAAGTTAAGTTGGGGAAAGCAGCAGACGGGGTGAAGCTTCAAGGCAGAAGCGGAGGCCTGACGCTCGCTGTGCGGTCTGGGTGTGTTGCAGGTGTGACACGGTCACCAGCGCGGTCATGATGCAGTACAGCCGGGACTTCAAAGGCCACCTGGCCTCCCTCTTCCTCAACGAGAACATCAACCTGGGCAAGAAGTACGTCTTCGACATCCGGCGCACGTCCAAAGAGGCCTACGACCACGCCCGCCGCGCCCTGTACCGCGCCGGGATGGTGGACCTGGCGCCCCGCGGCGGGCGCAGCGCCCCCGGCTCCCCGCTCAAGGGCCCGGCCGAGGGCGGCCTGACCTGCGCCAGCTGCGAGGGCCTGAGCTGCCAGCAGAGCCGCGCGCTGCAGGAGCGGCTGCAGAAGCTGCGGGAGGCGCTGCTGTGCGTGCTGTGCTGCGAGGAGGAGATCAACTCCGCCTTCTGCCCCTGCGGGCACATGGTCTGCTGCCAGTCCTGCGCCAGCCAGCTGCAGGTAAGCCGCACGCGCACGCGCCCTGACTGATGCCATGCGTCCAGCTGCTTGTACTCCTCTCCTGGGGAGAGCCTTCGGGCTCCCAGTGCTTCCCCCTGCAGCTCCTGAGCATTTCATAACGGCTGGAGCAAGGCACGCGTGTCTTTTCGAGCTGCGAAATGCGTTTAGTTTCTTTTAAGGGGAGAGATACAGCAGCCAGAAGCTCAAAGAGAACGGTGGTGACATTAGCCGGTTCTGATGTTCAAGCTTAATTGGTCCCAGCGCCAGTTATTTTTCTTGCCTAGTATTCTGCTGTGTACTATTCGCCAGTTTGGATCTGAAATCCCTCAGTTTGGCCTGGAGTAGAATTGTGGTTGTTCTAATCCCATCGTTTATTAATATTCTCTAAGCTGTGATTGAGTTTCAGACCCTGAAGTAGGAGTAATATGCTGAAGTAAAATGATATGAACTGAAAGCCGTGCTTGAGGATGCAGCGGATAACATAGCATCTTTTGATTCAAGAGGTGCTTTCAGTGCTCTTTTACGCTGACATTCCCCATTGTAAATTCAAGGGCACGTTGCGCATGTTAGTCTGTTCTGGCCGTCTTATGTACTTATGTATCTCAGCAGCCTTGCGTTCTGTGGCGTTAGTCTTTTTACAGTTGGTTTTCTTCTTTTATAGTTGAACGAATTAGTCATCAGCCTTGGTTTTGAAGGCTGATTTTTCTCCCTGTAATAAGCTCACCGCTTTCTTCCAAGTGTTGCATTGAATGAACAGTGAAGCATGGACCACAGGGAAGTCATGTGGGAGTGTCTTTAAAATGGAGAACAGGAGGCACTTCTTTACTTACAGGGCTGTGGTAGCTCATTCCAGATGCCCCTACCGTATAATTTAAGCCACTACCCTGGCTTCTTTCAGGAAACAGCTGGATGAGATCCTATCAATTAACTACCAACTACCACAAGGGCTGGAAGAGCCTAGTGGTCTTCTCATGCTTATTTCCATTGTTTTCAGCCAAGCGTAAATATTTACAAAAGTGTAGCCCTGTCTACGGGATAATTGCAATCATAGCATTTTTGCATGACTGACATCCTGCAGGCCCCGTGCAGATGAAAATGAAGGACTTCGGCTGATGGTTTTGTTTAAAGAAATGCCTGTGCTGGCGATATTTAGCAAAGGGGCACTCTTGTGCAGGGTTGCAGTTTTCTGGCAGCACACTGATTTATACACGAGGGCTGACGTGCGCTTTTCGAGTCTTCATCTTTCTGTTCCTTTGTTCCGCAGCTGTGCCCGGTGTGCCGATCCGAAGTGGAGCATATTCAGCACGTCTATCTGCCTACCTGCACGAGTCTGCTCGACTTAGCCGTGACAGGCACAGCACCGCTACCGATCCACAGGGCGGCCGGGCCACAGAACTGTTCTGCCAGGGAGTTCAACGAAAGCGACAAGATGTGCCAGACATAAAGCCTTTTTTTTTGTTCTCTTCAGGCTAAAACAATCTCAATCAGTCCGCAGCGCCATCTGCCTGTCACTTTCGGAATGGCAATTAATTGGTTTCTGTTACAAGAACATTCAGGAATGCCAATGAGGATAATGTGTTTTTTTTTTAAAAATGTATAATTTTTTTAACAAAATTGTATCAGTTGACCTGATAAGATTTAGTGGTGTGATTTCTTAGAATTTTTTTTGTTTCAGAATTTTGCGTTTTATTTTTGGCACACTGCCCAAAACGTTTGTAATGAGAAGAGGAAATTATTTTATTCTGTAATGGAAACATACTCATGCCTTTTACTCCTGTTAGAGTGCATTTTAAGAACTTTTCTTTTAATGTTTTTGTTTTATGCATACAATTCTTGAGAGTCTATTTTCTGTGAGCTGTAATATTTACATGTATGTTTTGTTGCATCCAGTATGTTTTGATATTGAGTTTTCAAAGCAACAGTAATGGTATTCTGGGAGAGAGGGTACAAACCTAGTACAAGATCAATCATCTGGAATACAGTGGACTTATCTACATCAGTATTTAAATAGGTTTTCTTTTTGCCAAATAATGCCGAGGTCTGTGTTTGAAATGTCCTGTACACTCCAGGTGTTCTATTAGTCAGAGACTGAAACTCTCAACTCCAGCTTTACAGTAAGCCAACTTCACACTCCTAGCATAGGTGGCGAAATGCTTTTATGATGCTCAGATTCTGGTAGCACATTTTGTAGACGGAGCTGGAATCAATTTGTGGAAGCCTAACTAATATAGAAAGACACTCCATTAACGGAGACAAGCAGAGACCACTTGAGTGAAATTCCAGTGAAAATGCTATTAAACCCAGATCAAGGCCCAGATGAAATCGGAATTTGATCAGTCCCCAACCTGTATGTTTATTTTTGCTCCTTTTTTTTTTACCTTTTATGCAAGAGTATTTCTGTTTGTAGAACAAAGAGATCCTTATTTTTAATCATTTCTATTCAGAACGGTTGGCAGGTGTGTACCGCAACTCCCTCTTATTTATTTATTTTTGGTCAGCTAGTGAGATCTTTATGATGCTAGTAGATCTGCCAGTGCAATACTAGCTGCTTTTGAAGGCTAGGGGTGAATGGGAGGAAAAAAAAAAGCATTAAAAAAAACTACACTGTCACTTTACCAAGGATGTTTCCTAAGTGTATTATTCTTTATAGGGTTTGCCTTAATGTAGCAGCGATGTGTTCCGTATGCATTCTGTTTCTTTGCACAGACATATTTGTCAAAAGTATAAATAGAAGAGGAATTCCTGTCTTTTCTGATGGCGCACGACTGTGTATGGCCATTGCAGGGGTCTTTATTTTTTCACTTCGTACAACTAGGTTTTGTTTCCATTTTTGAAGCAAAAACTACGCTGTCCTGTAAATTTAGAAATAACTCCAGTCTTTTATATTTCTTTGAAGAGAAAAGTATTAATAAAGTTGTTTTTTTAAAAATACAAATGGTGGATGTTTTTTTTCTTGGGGGTTTGGAAAAAAATGGAGCTTGAGCTGTTTTTACAGTACTTTCACATGTAACGCTGTTGTTATAGTTTCTGTAACCTGCTATAAAACTTTTATAACCTCTCGTCAGGTGAGACGTACTGCACAAGAGGGAAAAACAACTATGCCTCCAAAATAAAGGCCCTAGTATCTATGGGGAAATACGGGCTACAAGTTCACTGGTAATGTACCCTAAGCTGAAGCAGGGACTCCTGACTTTTTAAGTAGTTTCTCTTTTCACTGTATCCATAAATTTACTTGATTGAGCTGTACACTGAGCTGCTGGAGCCATTTATAATGTATGGATTTGTGGTCATTTTAGTTTTGTACACCATTTGGACTTCCCAAAAGCACAGTTAAATTGAAATACTTGTTGTTTTGCATATTTTAAAGTAGACGAAGGCTTTTGAGTACTGTGTACAGTCTGTGAGATCTCTCGGCTGTATGTCAAAATGCTTCCGAGTCCTATTAAATGCAGGCATCTCTGAAGACAAAAGGGGGAATTAAACTGCAGCTTATACTTTTTCTACGCCAAGAAAGTCTTGCGTGCTTCTTGAAAAGATTACAATCACAGTTGTTTAGTTTATGACCAAAGTGTTCATTGAATCCTCTTGTTCAGCTTTAATCCTATGCCAGTCTATGTTGGAGTGATGCTGTACTGCAGGATTGACGGGTGTTTTGCCTTTTACAAATGGATGAAATAGAAATAGATGCTGAAATAGATGCAGGTTACTTTGGTGTCTTCTATGGAGCTCCTGCTTTGATGGTTCATTAAGCTGTGAAGAAAGACAGTGATTAGGGGCTCTTCACAACAAAGTACTTATTTGAACCTTGGCACTTAAATTTCTTACTCCTAAAACATTACAGGGTTCTTAATCTCCACTTTAATGTAAAGATTTCCATGTCTTATCTCATTTTCCTCCATATTATCAGATGTGTTTACAGCTTACAATTCCAACATGTAAAAACATGCTTTTTTGGGGAAATCGACATACTGTGTTTATGCATACATCTTCTCTTCCTTTAGTATGCTATATTGGCTTTGTTGCCTACTGACTATCCAAATAACAGCACAGCTCTCCCAAGTGAGTATGTTTGCAATTATGTTAATTTGCTCATTAGAAAAAGAAATTGGTGTCTTTATTCATTTGTGTAAATTAGACTTGTGCTATTGTGTTAATTGGATATATGACATTTTATGCATCATGATTAAGTTTGCATTTAGAAAAGTTAACTTTTTTTATTTAAAAAAAGGAATACACTGGTCTGTTATGGGGAAACTGTTGTGAATGCCTGCCTCTGTGAACTAATTGCTTTGGTTTTAATGCATCGCCCCAAAACACTTCCTGGAGGCTACCATTTCCAGGGCAACGTGGTCTCTTACAGGTTACAGATGACTCATTTCAAGATCAGTTTGAGGTTTCTGGTTCCAGGAAGCAATGGTGCAGCTCTCTGGACTCTGAGTCCACTCATCCGTTGCCAGTGTTCAGATCTCCAGTTAGCCTAAACAGCAGTGTATCACCTTCTGCCTTCTCTTTGATACCATTCTCATGAGGGGCTTAGAAGTCGGGACGCTTTTGTACTTTTATGATTCTATATGATGATAAAGACAGAAATATAACTAATACTGGATTTTTAGTGGGTTATCTGGTAACTTTACTGTATGTCAACACTGTTTTTATGTTCTCAGAGAATGAGAGTTCTCTTCAATGATGTTTATCCTTTGCGCTGATACTAATCCATTGCAGCACTGCTCTCCTGGAAATGCTGGTACCCTTTTGAATAGCTACAGCTGGATGGAGTCAATGTGTTGCTTAAGGATACATCAGTGTCTGTAGTGGGGGCCTCAGCCAGCCACCTTCTGCTATTGCTGCACCCTCCCATCCCTGTTTTCTGGAAGTCCAGGGCGAGTTGGGGGTGGGAATCCACCATCAGTTGGAGAATGTCAACCCTCGTCTTGCTCCTCTTTCTCTCATTGGCTACCTGCACCCCAAAAAAGCCTTGGTGCCAGACCTTGAGCCCACAGTCTTTTGGGTAGGAATCCAAAGTCCTTGCCACTATTCTGTGCTGTCCTCTGTTTTTCACCCAGTGCAGAGCTGTGGGAAAATCTGGGAAGTTGCACATTCCTTGTGAACGTCTACAATGATGAGTTTGACTTTTCCCGCGGTTTGCCACAGTTCTACCATGCCTTTACTGTGCATTTCCATGCTGGACCATGGGTATGGTCCATAGTCTACAGAAGTACAGGTAATGTAGAGCAAAGGCATATTAAAATAATAGGGAATCACATTAAGAGCATAGTATAATAGTATAATAAGAAAGTAACAAAGTGTCATTGCACTAGTCTGTAATTTTGTATGTGGGAAGGACGAGAAAGGAGTTTTTCTATAAAGGTGACGTACCTTTATAGAAAAGGTGAGGGACTACACTGAGGGCAAGATCTACCATTTGTGACAGAAAGCCCATCTACTCTACATGCTCTAATCATGCTTAATAAAGGGTTATGGTAATAAAATTACCTGCAGGAAGCTGGCCAGAGCTGCTGAGTCTTGGCAGATTGGCAGATCTTTATGGAACATACCTTTAAACCCTGACAGATTGATTAGGTAGTGTGCACTGTGCACCCTGTCCTTAATATTCGGCCGATGACTCATTACCTAGTGTAAGATCTTGATCTGAAATCTTTCCCACTTAACAGTCTATGTACTATATGAATTCTGCTTTATCTTAGTTTTCTGCAGATATGATGTGCATAATTGAAATGGTAACTTCCAATGCAAACAGTTCCCTGAAAAATCAGCGCAAATTAAAAATTGCAATAGATTTGTTCTGTGCATACAATATTCTGAGTTGCTGCATTTCACTGTGTTTGTCAGTTGACTATACTCTCATGATAATTAGATCTAGAAAAACTAGGTTATTTTGACCTCTGCAGACACTACTTCAAAAACTGAGTCAAGATCTATAACATTACAAAACGTTAGTCAACATATTGAAATCTGGTAGTGGAGTTACTCTCTTGAGTAGATCTCAGAAGCTGAGCAAGGCTGGGCCTGGCCAGTATTGGAAGTCATTTAATGCAATGGAATTCATTCCAATGATTAGACAAATGTGTTGTGGTTCAGTTTAGAAGCAACCTGAAAATCTTCCCCCCCCCCATCGCTCAGCAGGATGCCCTAACCTCCCCATACAAGCAGCTGGCAGCAGCACAGTCCGTCTCGGAATAGTTACCTTCTTATCAGTGGTTAAGCAGTGGACGTGCCAGACACCAGTCTATTCTCCTCAGTAAATTATGATGTCCTGGCTGGCCCTCACACTCAGTGTGCTGTTATCTTTATTGTATGCTGCACGCAGACATGCAGAACAGCTGTTATCAATCGAGTGCAACGGGGCTGCCTCACACAATTGTCTGGGGTGGAATATTATAATAAAGGCCTTTGTACAGCAATGGCCTTCATCAGCATCTGTGCCAGGCACTGCCACATCACTCATCCAGGGCAGAGTCCACTGGTTACAAGCATCGGCTTTCAGGGGATCCTGACAAAGAATTTAGTTTGATAGAAGATAGTTTGGTGATAGCATCTTGGACTCAAAACCACAACAATTTTTTTTAGTCTGGTTCCTGTAAGTGGCCTGCTGTAACGATGGTCTTCCTAGAATTCTAGCTGTTCTTTCACCTTAAATTCCAAACACAAAAAACATCTTCCATTTCAGTCTCCTTTCAGACATTTCATTATCTTTTTAGCTGCCAATTTGGAATCGCCATGTTTCAAACAAAGAACCATACATGTTTGTTCTTAGTAGTTCAGGTGGGTAGCTGCGTCAGCATGCGTGGGCTGCAAAGGAACAAGTTATAGGTTTATTCCATGCTGAGAAGAGAAGAAAACACAACATTTCGGCTGTGGAGCCTTCTTCAGGTGTAATGTTTGTTCTTAGTAGTTGTAACATGCTCCGCCCTTTTAATCTAGAATGATTTAACATCTTCTTTGGGTTCTGTTTAGAACTCACCACGTTCATGTTCAATAAGATAATACAATAAAACTCAAATAAGAGGCCTTATAGCATTGCTTGATGGAAACAAACTAATAAGACATTTTAGTATTTCAAAACGTCAGTGAATGGTTTCTCATATGAAAGTTTAAAATGTGCTTGCCCCTTTTGAAAGCCATCATTTCACCTGGGCAGTTACTCTTCTTCCTGGATCGCCATTGTACCCCAGCAAAGATGTGGGTTACTGTCCTCCTTTATTCTCTACCAAGTAGTAAGACTGTGGTGCACACCTGCGTGAACTTTTTCTCTGTGAAACACCGTTGATCCATACTAACTTCTTAACGGCATAGCGTTTCATGCATGTGGTGAACGGGACACTTCCGTAAATATAGTACAGCAGTGCTTCCGCTAGAGGGCGACCTCGACTGACGTGTGAGCGGTTCCGAGCGAAAAGCAGCCCGGAGTTGTAAAGCTAAATTTGAAATTGTGGGGGGAGAATAACGAGGAATGTGTCATATCGGATATAAGTGCATTCATTTTTGTTTATATCTCCAGAGTTAGATTCATAATACCAGAGGTGGAGCAGTTCCACGAGGGGCTTATGTTTCATTTAAAATTCCACAACACTGCCTAGATAAGGCAAACGGTGTATAAGCTAAATTCCACTCCGGGCTCATATAAACTGCCTCCCCTAAAGCTGCTCCTTAATTCACTTTATAAAGTAATTTCTTACTTCTTTCCAGGGGGTTAACCTGACGCGGTTACTCCACCCGATCCGCTGTGGGCGTCACTCACGCGGTTAATGCTCTTCACTGGTGGGAGACATGACTCCCTCTCTGCCGGTAAAGCGATTTAAGGATCATTTGGGACGAAATGTTTTATATATAAATGCACAAGTAGACAATCAGCGGATGCAGTTTCACAGAACTAGACCTAGAGGTGATTCATTTCTCAGTAACCTCAGTAATAACTGTACATCTGCATATTAAAACGTCAGGCAGGAATGCTCTACAGAAATGAAATTTTGTCGAGTTGCACGATGGCGTGTGGTGTGGGTGGCACGTGTGTAGTGGTTGAGCAATTATCAATATCACCAAGCGAACACTGCTAGCCGAGTAGTCGTGGCCGAGTGGTTAAGGCGATGGACTAGAAATCCATTGGGGTCTCCCCGCGCAGGTTCGAATCCTGCCGACTACGAGTTGCTTTTACCAGAAAACCATTGTGAACTCTAACCAACAGCTCCCCATCCCTACTGTGAAGGCTGATTATTAAGCACGCCATCAATACACTGAAACCTTGAGTGGCACAGTATTTTAACAGCAATATTTTAATTTTGTAATCGTCCGAACAACGCTTCTTTAAAAAAAAAAACATCTGCGCACTTTTTTTTTGTGTTGCTATACAGTGTCGAAATCGACACTGAAATGTTTTTAAAAACCAGATCCCGAATACACCAAATTAAATAAGAACTGCATTTCCCTGCTGGTTTCTCTTGATCTTGACGGACGGGAGGGCTTTCCGTGCACGCCGCCGTACTCCGATGAGTGCGTGCGTGCGCGCGCGCGCGCACCCGCGGCCTCCTGGCAACAGTCGGCTAGTGTACAAGGCGAGCACGTCTGCAGACATGGCGGACGATTTGGACGAACTGCTGGATGAGGTCGAGAGTAAGTTTTGCAGAAATGTTCCTGTCACATCCGAGATCTGCCACAGAGGAGACAAAAGCCGCCCGCCAGCCCACGCCGGAAGTAAAACTGAAGACGCAAAGGGGAAACAGAGGTTTGTCTTTACCAACTTTCAAGTGTAGCTGTGATTTTTTTCACTCTGATCACGGCCTCCGTGTGGCTTGGTTATTTTGTGACCGCTCAGGAGCGGACAACATGTTGCACATTTCCGTTTTTTTTTAATGGCTACTTATTGTAGTGATTAATTGCTTGCACCCCAGGCCACGCTTGCTTGTGAACCGTAACCTGCTGTTAAGAAAACCGTGTGCCTTTGGAAAGCACCGTCCCAGAGAAATACATTTCCTGCGACTCTGCTGGAATACTGGAAATAAATAAAAAGGAGTGCAGTGGGCGCACTTTGAAAGTGTAATTCAGTTTTGTTCAAGGCTTTTGAAGCTGTCCTCGGGGATGAAGATAAGATGATCAGATGTTGAAGTAGCGGAGACGCAATCGCGTGCAAGAACGGGTTTCGGTAGAGAAACCTAAAGCTGGATTCGCTGGCCCTGTGCTTTTCTGTACTGGTACATGTCTCATGTCAAACGTGTGGGCTACCACTTGACCTGTTAAAGTTGAATTCGTTTTTTTTTATTATTTATGTGAAGCAATACGTGTTGTGATTGTCCGCAATGCTTCTATTAATTATTCCTCTTTCTTCAGTATGGTTACTTCAGTCCACATAGTTTTTTGAATCTTGTAAACTAGGTATTTGAATTGTGTAACTGTGCTAAAATTGGCAATACTAAGCTCTTTGCATTCGAAATGACTTTCCACTGTTAACCGCAAGGTGTCAGTAGAAGCCTGGGTAAGCGTTCAGTTTTTGTCATGTAACTCAACCATAAGAGTTAGCTTTGCGAGTGAGCTTATAAAAATAGCTTTTTATATATCACTTGTAATTAAACAAAATGGGACAATATTGAAAGGGGATAAAAGCTTTTGTGAGGCACAGAATGTGGGTTATGTACAGTAAGAGGATTTTGTCCTGGTAAAATATAGGCTGGTATTACAATTTTAGACCTATTTCTCAAACTACAGGGACCAAGGGGAAGCATCGCAGACCACTTTAACTCATTGTCTTTTTTATTTTAGTTGCAGAAAAGATGCATCCACAAGTCACGATGACGAGGACATTGATGATCTGATTGAAGATATATTTAATGATGATTTTGAACCACCTAAATTCTGTGAGGATGTAAGTTCTGATAGTTGTCCTTGGGCAATTTCTTATTATTAATTATAATTATTATTATAATTAATTAATTATTTGCCAACCTATCCTGAAACTAAAGTGGCTGCATCTATAGACGGGTTATTAATATGTCCATTCCATTCAAGTACCTCGTAAGTTGACAGCAAAAATGGATCTTAGTGGATGTATCAGTCACAATTTCACACTGTCTCCACTGCAGACCTGGTTGTAACTGAATTTACGTACCATGCCTTTGATGTAGGTCTGCTAGGACTTGTGTAATTTGATATAATTTAAAGTAGTATGTTATTACAGCACATGTAGAGTACGTAATCTTTTATACTTCTCTTCTGCTTAAAAAAAGGAGACTGTATTGCTCTAGTAATTATTTTTTTACACTTCACAGAAGCGTAAGGCAGCAAAGGATGACACCAGGAGTTCTTCATCTCTTCTCACAAGCAGAACGTAAGCTGGCTCTCCATCTTTATAAGACTGAAGTGAAAGACAGGTATCAATGACCCTCCAGTCTAAGGTGAGACAAGGAAACTCTTCAGCGTCTACCACTCTTTTGTTTCAGGTGTTGTCCAGTCTTCCTAGGAAGCAGTGCTGTACCTCTTGGTGTAGGAACAAACACGTCGCAGAGGTACACACAGTGCTAGATATTTTGTTTTCTTTGCAGTATTGGCAAGTTTGCATTTCTACTTACCTCAGCTGTCTTTTCCTCAGGAGGAGCTGCCCCCTCACATCCTAACATCTCAGATACCAAGAATTCATTTTTTGTAATGTATTAATTGGAATGAATTATACTCCTACTCAAACGGACGTCTGTTGCTTCATGATATTTATAAGTCCTGTAAGACTGTGGTGTTTTCAGATGACTGTTTTAAAAATTTGGAGTAATTCTGTCTTTATCAGAGTTTTTCATGTGTGTGCAACATGGCTGCATGTTGATCAGTGCCAGTATGTTGAACCAGACGTGAGATGAAATCCCTTTTTCAGTCCGTGTGGTTGACAGAAGCTTTTTTTACTTTCGAAGCTTTATGAAGCCTGACATTTTCAGTGTTTTCCATTCCAGATATCGGAACAGAAATAAGTCTAAGAGAAATTTGGGTCTTTCGTTTTTTAACTAAATGGTGCTTTCCTCTTTACAGCCATGCCAGCTGTGGGGAAAAAAATCTCCTTCTGATGGGATTTGATGATATATCTATAAATGGTGTATCTGTGTCTCTCCTCTCACTTGTTACTATTCTTATGTTCCTAATTAGTTCTTGGTTAGTTAACTGGTATTTCAGAGCAGAAAGGGGAAATCTGACATCACACAAGAGACACGAGAAAGAGAAATTTAATATCGGATATCGGTCAGCTCTGTCCTGGAATACACAGACTTGTAATTGATGGGGCCCTTTAATATAAAACTTTTTTTCTTATTTAGTCTTTTTGAACTATTTCATACACCCTGTCCTGCTGGACATGAATTGTCTCCAAGATGGCAAAGAGATCTATGGACAGATTTTGTTTTAAATGGTTACTGTAGGTAACAAGTTACCAGTAAATGTCTAGATACTCCCAGAGTAAGATCAGATCTAAATGATAGGAGTTTGGAGACCCCAAAAAACTAATTTCTCATCCCTACATTTTTTCAAGTGCTGAAGTCATAAATATTTAATGGTTTGTATAGCCTCAGTAATCCAGAGCTCAATTTCAAATAAAAACCAGCAGTTGTACTTCGGGACTGAGAACCAATAACCAATTTTTAAAAAAATAATTAGAAAACCACATGCTCAATCTGATTTTAATTTCTCTTTTTTCTTTTTTTGACCTTCCGCTTTATTATTTTTTTCTGTCTTTTCTTTTTTCTCTGTGTTCAGAAGAAAACTTTTAGAAAACAACAGTCCTACACAGATGCATCATTTTGTCCAGAGTTATCTGAAGCAGGGAGAGAGACTTGTTTTAATACTGTAAAGTGAATGGCATCGTGATGCTTTGAAACAAGTAAATGTGAATAAGTAAAAGTATTCAAAATTGTAGTAAGGAATTAATTTGCTCTACATCATTTTATCATAGGTCAGCCTAAGCATTTAGATTTAAGACTACTTTGTGGCATGACATTTATATACTGTACAATATGGTCTTTCAGCTTAAATACCACTTTAGCTGGAAATTGATTTAAATATTAATTAAACTAACCTTTCTTATGACAAGCTTTGTTAATTTAGGAAGAACCGGAAATGCAGCCAAAAGATCACAAAGAGATGAAAAACAGCTGAATATCTGATCAGATGTAAATGTTAGAAGTTCACAGGGTTGTTCTTCCACAGACACAGTAACTAGTAAAGTGATTATCAAATCACACTTCCCAGTAGCTTGCTGTTATTTCCCACTTATACTTGCCACCTCAGAGAAAAATCAAGCAAGCCTTTCTGCAAAAGGCAATGTCCTTTCATGTTTTTTAACATAAACATTGTAACCTTCCATGCTGTACCCCCATGTCTCTTTTCTTTATCTTCTTAGAAGGGTTTTTTGTAAAGAATGGTCTGTTTAAGAACAGACTTCATTGTCTTAGTTTAAGCACAGCATTGTCCTTGAAGCACCTCCTGCACGGTGGATTAGTAATGTAGTTGGAAGGCTGTTTGGCTTTTACTGGAAAGTTAGAATGGTAGATGTGCCCTCGTGTGCTTAAG
The DNA here is from genome assembly GCF_055471065.1 of Atractosteus spatula. NCBI lineage: Eukaryota > Metazoa > Chordata > Actinopteri > Semionotiformes > Lepisosteidae > Atractosteus > Atractosteus spatula. Next base: position 30,599,774 of record NC_142717.1, on the reverse strand, counting down.
CCTATTGAACACGTCTCATGCTCAGTTAGTCCTGATGCCAGCTTCATTCCTACAGCTGCTGCTTCTCTGCAGTGGAGGCAATTTCTGTACTTTATAAATCCACGTGTTGCCCAGCACTGTATTGTTTGTATTCCATCATGGTAAAGGAGATCCACCTTCCTGCACAGAGTATGGAAAGCAAGAGGTTGGCAGTGTAGCAAAGGCCACATTCTTCATTCTGTCATTCGTGTCAGATTAAGGTGATAATGCAGTACAACAATTATGCTGTCCAAGAGTCAAGCTCAATCAATGAATACAACATGGTGTACAATAGTTTGAACACAATAGCACTGCAAAATCAGATACGTTGCTTGGGGACACCTGTTCACGCTTATAACATTGTCAGCCTTAAGATAACAGTTGGCATAAACTGAGTAGAGTGTCACTGCCATATAGACAGAAGCCATGACTAAGTATATTTCCTAAGCAGGAAGGTTCTGGCAATGGCATACAAATTGCTTTTTATGCTGGGGGCAGCTAAAGAATATGATGCAAGCAGAGGGGTTATTTTTCCAAGCCATAATGCTGCGACAAAATCACCGCTTTCGTTTTAGAGTTTATACAAGAAATAGGTAGAGAGTTATCACCAGTTGTCAGTATTAATGGAGGGGCTCCCCAGTCCACAGTCAGACCAGGAAAGCAAGCAGCTGGGGTCAGTGTCAACTTCAAGAACAAGGAGTCAGAGTACAGTAAGTGTGTTGTGTGTCTATGACAAACACATTGAACTTCAATCTATAACATGCAGCACTTACACAGCCTCTGTGCTTGTGCGGCACTTTGTTTCTAAAAGTAATAACTGTGACTTCATGTTACAAAACAGGTATGACGTTCATTATAAAAACTTAGGAATTTAATAAGTGGTATAGGTTAAATTTTAAGATGGTGGGTGGTTTCCATGGCACAGAGCTTACAGAGAGTCTTCATTACCTCCCTTCTTCCTCTCTCTAAAGTACAAAGATAAGCCTGGCAAATAGAAAAATAAAAGATTAATGACTTTATTGTGCTTTATGTAGTATGGCAAAGTCTGCAAAATGTCACTTTTATTATTCTGCGAGTTATTGCTTGGAGTTTCTGAGCAAAAGCAATAAATAGGACTAAAAGCTATATTTGCAAGTTCAGAAAGGCAGTCGAATTTCTCTGTGTCTTTGAAAAAATGAATTTTGATGAAGATGAAGTATCTGGTAGCACTGCAGGTTACCAAATACAACTGTGTCCGCAGGGCGTGTAGCCAGTTACGATGCACCTCCTGTGATTTCCGTGTCCTCACATTTGATGATCATGAATGGGACCCTTCTTGTGATTACCTGTTTTTTAGGTAAGGTCAATTTTTGATTTAATAATACAATCACAATAATAATAATCCAATAATAAGTGAAAGTGACCCATCATCCTGCACCTGCCTGGAATCAGTGGTTTTCAGGCCTTTCAGACATGGTAATACTGCAAACATTATCTGGAGAAAAAAAACACTTGTTTTATTTGTTCCAAATCCACACATTTTCAGCTCCATTAAACTTTCCAGAATAGGCTGTGGTACAGTTGTAGAAATACAGTGCCCTCCAGAATTATTGGCACCCTTGGTAAAGATCAGCAACAAAAGCTATGGAAAAAATGTCTTTGTTGTTTATCAGCTTGATCTTACACTGAAAATATGAGAGAAATCTAACCTTTCAGTGAGGTAAAATTATTCAAAGAAAAAAGGTAAAAAAGGGCAAATATGAATGGGAATATATGTCAATTAGATTTTGTTCATAGGAATTTCTAGGGGTGCCAATAATTGTGACACGTGTTTTTGAGAAAAATGTTTATTTTTTTATAAGGATTTTATTTTTCATTGAATAATGTTACCTCACTGAAAGGTTAGATTTCTCTCATTTCCTGTGTAAGATCAACCTGATAAACAACAAAGACATTTTTAATAGCCTTTTTTGCTCATCTTTACTAAAGGTGCCAATAATTCTGGAGAGGACTGTATAACGTCTGTGTTCCGTGGTTTGACCTGACATTTTAAAGCAGAACTTTACCAGAGCTGGTTAATTTTAGTGCAAACAAGAGCAAGCTTTCTATAGTCAATTTAAGAAGAACAATCACCTCCTTGGTTAGCGACTCCATTAAAGAACCTGACAAAATCTATATTTTATTTTTTAGAAGAGTTTATTGAGAATAATGAGAAGAAAATAATATACATTCCAGTGGTGCCGTATCTGGGGGGGGGAAATATCAACCATCATGCCCTGTTTTTCCCATGAGTGGCTTAATTGTTACTACCAAATCCTTAAAGATAACCCACACCTTAACTGGGTGCCCAAATTCAAATGAGCTGTGAATGATCAAAGAACGTTCTGTAAGATGGTTATCAGAAAGCCCTACAGGAGGGCCAGCTGTGCAGGCTGTAGATGCGGTGCACTGATTTATCCTTCTGCAGCTGCCGGCACTGACCAAGACCCGATGGAACGCCTGCCTCGCTCCCAGAAAATCCCAGTATGAGAAGCTCACCCACAAACCCCCTGAGAAAGTTTAAAGCACGTGTTCAGAATGTGAGAAACTAGCATCAGGCACAACTGAGCTCAAAGCTGTTTTTTTTTTTATTATGCAGCACCATCTGTAAAAATGAAGATTTTATACTTTTCAAAGGCTGTTGCTGCTGCTGCTTAGCACGCCTCCTAGATAAGTTGTCTTAGCAAGATCTGATAAGATGCGTGTCAGATGCTGTCTTGGCAGTGGCAAAAAGAGCTGATTTCCAAAGCGAATGCCAAAATGAATATATTCAGATTACATCTAAGCGTATCCATGTCTGTGACACAGAGCTTTTTAACAAGAGCTTCTTAATGGGGAAAAAAAAGAAAGAATCTCATAACTGATGGAAAATGATGGAGATATCTGCTAGGGAAACTAATATAGGAATGGGTGTTTGCTATACTTAGTATTATGTCTAAATGTCGATATACATTTGCTTTATAGTTTCTTTTAATTTGTAATTTGATTGTAACAGTTTTGACTATAATCTAGAGCCATGATGAGAACATACATTAAATTATTCCTAAATGTGAGGAGATTTCATTCATTAAGAAAGAGGAGTTGCAGATGGTATTACTGTATTTAGATAAACTTTTCTCATGTGTATTATAAATCATCTCTGGAACAAGAGTGCCAGTGATCAGTAGAACACAAATCGAATGACATGGCCTTCTTATTATTGAGCCCAGCCGCCAGGTTATATCATGGGGCAGCACAGAGGTACTTGCGCTGTTTGCTGTTGTCATTGTGCACTTGGGTGCTGACGGGTGGAGTAACCACTGCCCCACTGCTGGTGGTCTTGCTTTCAGAAACAACATGCCGGACTGCCACAGGCTGAAGGCCAAGCTGGTGGCAGCGCAGGGAGTGCGGGCCCACGCCTGCCAGTGCAGCTGGAGATCTGTCCGCAGCCTCACTGACCTGCGGAGAGAGCCGCAGCTCAGGTGGGTCTGCGGGAAACACCACACGTGAGCTCTGCCCTCCGTTTTGGTTGTCCTCCGTGCGTGCTAGCCCCTCTGTCAGTGGCGAGGTATCGGAGGTATGATAACAGTTTCTCTGCCGTCTTGTTGTTTCATACTGCTTTTTTTTTTTGTCTGAGACGAGTTTGTTGTTGAAGTGAAACGTCACGGCGTTTGCAAAAGTCGCCACCTGAGCCGTGAATTTTCGGGATCCTCCCGAAAGCAATAAATGGGATTTTCTGGTTCAACGAGAAAGCCAAGTCATTTCTTGTCTTCGAGCAGCTTCATCTTCACCTATTTTTTTTATAGGTCAGGGAAGTGGTAAAGGTGATCTGTGTCGGGGTTAAGGTCACATTGTCAGTTGTCATAAGCTTGCCGTTACAAGATGTGTTAAAGTGACAATCACTGACTTATTATGCACAATCTGCAAAAACCACCATATGTTTGAATGCAGTTAATTTTATGAAATGAGCAGCCTATAGTGTTTAACTACATTCTTTACAGCAGAATATTGGAGTGCTATTAAAGCTAAATAAATTAAGAAGTATTAAAGACATTTTAAGAACAAAGCAAGATCATATTTTAACATGGACAATTGTAGTAGGGAAATTACATTAAGAATATATTGCTTGTTTAAAATACTATGGTTTGTGTGTATTTATTGATATTTTCAGATTCTGCTTTGTACATTGACCTTTTCCTTCATGAGCTTGTGTAAAACTATATATTGTACTTTTTTGAATTACAATGGACAGATGATATTAATTTAAAAACATTTTTTGAATTATTCATTTTGAATTATTCACTTGAACTATTCACTCAGTTCACTGAGATTAAAATGTACAAAAGTCATTTTGACAATGAATGGATTTGTTCATTAAAGAATATTATAAATATTGAAAAGGTTGTATGTTGTTTTGTGTCAAGATTGTTAGAAGATTAAATTGTTCATTTCTAAAGGTCTGGAGTATTTAATCTACAACCAATTAAAGAGGTGGGGTGTTCAATTATATTTGCTCAAGATGACTTAGAAAAATCAAGAATATTCTTAAGCTTTGAAGGACCAGTATTCCCTTCATTGAAACACTGCTTTTTAAATTGATCATTTGCTTCATCAAGCTTTCTTTACCTACAAATAACATTAGATTTAGGGTGGCCTGTAAGAATGACTGGATTGTGACTCTCTGGGACTAGGGTTGGAGACCCCTGGACTACATCATCTTTTGACTTGAGGTCATATTGCTTCAAGGTGGCAACTTGGATATGAGGCAGAGGTTAATCAAAGCTCTCCTGGTACCCAAGTAAGATCTACAGTGGCAATGAAGGGGAGAAAGAGCAATACGAAGTTTGGAATTTTGGGAAAGAAGAATTCATGATCCTTTTATGTCCTGATAGCATGTTGAAGATACGCAGCCCAGGTTCAGAAGAGTCACACTGTCTTCTGGGCTAGATATTTCTTGTGTTTTTACTTTTAGACTGTTCAAGGGTGCCTATAACACAGCAGGACTCTTTCTTTCCAGGAGTTGCAGACCCAGATTTTAGGTTAAATTCATGGATTATAACTGACAACATATAGTGCTCATATGGCAAATGTGTCTTAAAATTGCTCCAGTGAAAATGATCAAAAGCATAATTAGGCAATCAACTTAAAGCTGTAATTATATTATACATCCCTAATGATGTCATCTAATTACACCCCAACAGGAATCTATCAGGCATCTGTTTAATGTTTGTCTTTAGGAAGAACTCAGTTTATATGCACTAACTTCAAGGTGATTTAATTGGGTAAAAATAGTTATCTGGATAAAGCTGCCTTTTTCTGGCCAGATGCTCATGCCTAGAGGCTTTAGAGAAGGCTCCCCATCAGTGTTTGAACTGTACACGAAACTTGAAACTTGACAGTCTCTGGGTTCGGAGGAGGTGTTGGAATTGGAACTGGACTTTTTTAAAAGAAAAGTGAGCCTCACATTTATCTGACTCTTTATTATATAATTTCCATAGTTTATGTTGAAATGTATAAAATGTACAGCCTTTCACATTGGTAATAAAATACTATGGTAAAAAATTGCAGACATCAGTGTAAAGCACATTTAAACACATTGTAGTCATTTGACTTGCCTAGAAACTAAGAGGTTTGTAAGTAATCTGTTTTATTATAGTTTTTGATAGCTTTGGGAGGTTTTGTGCAACAGGACTTTCATTACACTTCAGTACACTGTCAGTACACTTCAGTAGACTGCCAGAATAACCTTAAATGAAGACCTAATTTTCCCCATTACATAATTAATATGATACAACACTGCTATTATGAGCGGCAGGGTAGCACAGTTGTTAAAATTGCTGTCTCACAGCTTTGGGGCTCTGAGATCAATTCCAGTCCACGGATGTGTTCTGCATGGAGTTTGTATGTTCTCCTTGTGTTTGTGCGAGTTTCCTCCGGGTGCTCCTGTTTCCTCCCACAGTCCAAAAACACACTGGTAGATTCATTGGCTTCTGGGGACATTGGCCCTGGTGTGACTGGCCTGTGTCTGAGTGTTTGCCCTGCAATGGCCTGGTGTCCTGTTCAGGGTGTACCTGCCTTGTGCCCGCTGCTTGCTGGGATAGCTTCCGGCTCCCCCGCTACCCCAAATTGGAAGAAGCATTTAGAAAATGGATGGATGAAACACTGCTATTGTGCCACGTTGAGAAAGAATAGGAGCTGACAGAGAGCAACTTCTCAGGTTACCATGTGAGTAAACATTTTTCCTTTACTTCTGTCAGTAGTAGGAACGTTGAAGACAACAGATGCTGATAAAAGTAAAAGATCATTTTTATATATATATACAATACAACCTGTAAGATTTGAAATACCTGTGCAGCCACAAATCAGCTTGGCTTTGTCCCCTCAAACAGAGTGTGAGGTAGGGCAGCCAGCCTCAAGCTGAACATTTAGGTGTGGTAGTTTGCGATGTCATCATAGTCATCATCAGTTGAGGACTCTCCAGAATCATGACTTATGACAAGCAAAGCCTGGTCATTCTTAATGGCTGTGTTCTCGTAACATTCTCCTGAAGACGTGCTAGAGGAATCAGCAGAGTCACCTGCAACACAGCAATGATTTGAGTATCTGGGAATTAAGATAAGGTCACTTTATTAGCTATATACAATTTCTTGTATTAGGAATTTGTCTTTTTGCATACCATGAGACACACGGATTGAAAGAGAGAAGCTTGGGGTCAGAGCGCAGGGTCAGCCATTCATACGGCACCCCTGGAGCAGCTGGGATTAAGGGCCTTGCTGAGGGGCCCAACGGAGTAGGATTCCTCTGCCGGCCACAGGATTTGACCCGGCAACCTTCTAGCCACAGGCGCAGATCCTTAGCCACAGTGCCACCGCTCTGCCCATTATTCCATCCATTACAATAAAGATGGGTGCAAAATGACATGTTTGGATAATTTCATTCACCTTTCAAAGTGAAAATACATAAATTCTCTCAAAATGTCAGAATACTTTTTGCCATCAATTGACAGCAAACCTTTCCCATAAAAAACCTTTTTAGCGAGACCAGTGCATTATGTTCAAAGTTTGTTTTCTTTCCAATTTAAGTAAAGAAAAGGAAAGTGGCATTTCAGAGTTGATGTGCTGGTCCTGAGGCCGAAAAGAAATATGGAAATATTCTGTACAAAACGATAAAGTTATGTAACCAAATATTCAGCGTATGTGATGATATGATACCTCTGAACATAATTTAATAGGTTTAAAGTGGTAAAAAAATGCCTGTTGTGTTTTTTTTACCCTTCATTTTCATATAAAATGCTGCAGTTTATGGTGGTTTGTTTGGATTTATTTACTTTTGTGTAAGACTGCCCATTATTTTTGACCTTCGTTAAAACAGATCCACTCGATCATTACTATTTTTTTTGGCTATCCAGTTACACACAAAGCTTTACAAAAAAATTGACCACTAGGTTTGTATGACAACTGGTAATTATAATGTGTACAAGGTATTAAAGAGGAAAGGGTAAGTGTTAAGAATAAATCAGTGTATAATATGCTCTCATGTTTCTGAACATGCTGTGTGTTCTTTAGAGGACGCCCACAATTTTGTGCATGAATGCATTGGTGAAGGGGGAAGCACACCGCGTTATGAAGCTTCACTCTGTATGATAACGTACTGTATTGTGTGATACTGGAAGGAAACATTATTGCTTCATTTCAACAGGGAGTTACTTTTCAAGCACTGAAATAAGAGTCTAGTGCTGTTATTCATATGGATTTGATAGTCTCCGTGTTCCGATAGTCACAAAGTCCTGTTACCCTTTTAATTAAGTGCTGCTCCACATTCCTGGTGTGATTCCTGAAATATTTATTGTAGAGGAGACTGTCATTTATTTACCTGGATCAGCACTGGCTGTGGGGCCTGGTGGAGGACAGCTGTAGTACCCAGGGTCATTTGTCACAGGGGTCGTCGGGCAGTCACCTGGAGTCAGGTAGGAGCAGGGCTGCAGCAGTGTACTGGTGTCCTCTGACCATAAAGGACCTGCAGTGTCTTTTAAAAGAAACAACGAAGAAATCTTAAACTTCACCACATTCTTCAGGACTTACACAATCTATAAGTCTTCTTCTTGAGCAAACCAAGGCATTGTAGAGAAGCTCATTATATCAAAGCAGAATTAATAATACATTGATAGTTTTAATTGCTAATTTATTGCATTTATATAGCAATCAAGTAGAGTTGAAGAGAAACTGCTTCACCAGTTTAAATTAAGGGGGAACTTTAAGTAAGACACATTGTGAAAAAAAGAGAGGGGGGATATAGCCATGACACTGGGGTTAAGTATGGGGTGTAGTTAATGACTGAGCAGTGAAGATCTCAGTTTAATGACTCATAAAACGGCACATCCAACAGCAAAATGTCCCCTGTCACCATGCTGGGGAATTGGTTTGTAAATTCTGATCCAGAGGGAAGAGCAGTAGGTTATGTTTACATGTAATACATGTAATATAACATTAACTGGCCTGGTCAGACAACTCTTTGTATTGTGAAACCTGTACCACATAACAATGACTTTTGGTGGACACACAGTACTGTTGGGTTCATGAATAATGACAGCACGCACCTGTCGCAGCTAATATAACAGCGTCCGTTAGAGGGAGCTAGTAACACACATGTCCACTAATATCACACATGTCCAATAGAGGGAGCTAAAGTTATACATATTCACTAGAGGGAACTGGTGGAACTGGAACTCGTAATATAATATAAAGTCCACCAGAGTTGGCTAATATCACACATGTCCACCAGTGGGAGCTAATTACACACATGTCCACCTGAAGAAGGCTCCACAGGTGAAACATAGTGTTTCTTTTCTTTACCTTTCAGCATGGAATGAACCTTTACCTGTTCCTCATGTTAGAAAGGAAGAGGGCACTAATATCATAGTGTCCTCCAGGGGGTGCATAGTGCATTGCTCATGTGGAAGTGTAGAGTGCTTCTCCTGTCTTGAGAGACTGTTGGAATTCGATGCAATGTGCTGTTTATTCTAATGTCATGCCAGTCAACATGGACAACAACATCTGGGCTAATCCCTGCTTTACCTAGGACCTGTGACTGTACAGTACAGTATGTGTACAGTATATATATATAAACCAGCTCAGCTCCAGGGAGACAGCAGACTGCTGTTGTTTCACAGTCCCCGATGTCATGCTCCAGAACATCAACCAACCCTTCTCTCTTTGCATTACAGTAGTAATGGCAGTAATTTCATGGTCTGCGACGGGGGTTCCAGATTGTAGGTGCCTTGAGATCCCAAATCCAAGACTCCAGGTCTTGGAGTGGAGCAAATTTGTTTGTTGATGTGATGTTGAGATGGGGTGTTGAATTTACCAGTTGTTAGAATTTCACCGTGCACAATTCTGACAGTACTTTAAACATTGCTTTAGAATGCCTGTGAAATCTCTTAGTTTTAGAATGCCCTCAAATTAAAAAGGGGGGAATCTCTGCAAGTTCACACCTGAAGAAGGCTTCACAGCCGAAACGTTGTGTTTTCTCTTCTCTTTTCAGCATGGAATAAACCTATTGTTCGTTTGCAGACTACGCATGCTGACACTGCTACCCACCTGAACTATCTCTGTAAGTATTCTTTTAATTGATACAGCAATGAAAATAAAGTAGTATACCAAAGGTTCATTATTTTGTAAGTGGAACTATTGTCCTGCCCAACACATGCCTTCTAATAATCACAGCCTCTGGCTCAGTTTCTTCATTTGTTTGCAGTTTGTTTGTTGCCTTCTGAAGAGCTAAACCAAGTTGATTCCCTTGTGCATTTAGAGGAGTAAACAGCAGCTAGGGCCATAGTGACACTTTAAAAACCCAACCCCTTTAATTGCCCAGGTGGTTTGTCATGGCTGGGGTGGGCTGCAGTAGTGCACAGATACTAGGAGTGGTTATCTTGTCACGGTCAGTGTAGTATCTGGAGAGCATCTCATTTATGCAGAAGCAAAGACATCATTTCACAGCTGGAAGAAGTGCTCTCAAAAAAACAAACAAACAGTGGGACATGCAAACAAAATAGGAAATGTGATTTCTCTAAATGAGCTCAGTGGATTGAATTGAACAGTAAGGTTCATATTGGTTTCTAAGAGGTGAGGCGTGGTCATCCATGTGGTTCCTGTTCTGCATGCAGGTTGGACCCTCTGGTGCAGAGATCACTTCCTCAGCTCTGAGCCGTGGCACCTGACCCCTGGGAGACCCCTCATACATTCACTGAGCATCATCGGCCCTGAGGTTTTCCTTGGCTGGCCACACCAGAGCAGCCCTGTGGTTTGAGCTTTCTGGGTTACAGGCAACCTCCATTTGCTGCCCCTATTGTGGCCTTTTGGTGATCAAAGAAGCAAGGGGCCTTGACTCACTGTGCACATCGTGGTTACTGCCTGGAGAACACAACATCTGGTGAGCTTTGAAAGAAAATAAACAAACAGTGGGAGACCTGGTGCTGGCAGCTGGTCAGCGTTCTGGTCTGTGTTTTCATAGCATTCTCCTGACGAGGTGCTGGAGGAATCGAAGGAGTCTTCTGCAACTGAATGAGACTTGTGATTAGGACATTTCTACACTTCCATGACAGCTGTGGGCTCAGTTGCAGTCATGCAGCACGACTGTCAATCTTGTTAGCCCGGTAGAATCAAACTGGGAAATGTAATGTACAGTTCTGCATCTGCTTTTTGTGTCTTGTATTGACTTTGATTTTTTAGAATTGTGTTCAGAATAATGTAGAGTAAAGCGTATTTATAATCAAAACAAAATAATCTCTCTTAAATCTCTTGTGCACAGATTTATTTGGGGGGGGACACTTAATCATTTCAGTCCGACTGATTTTATTTTAAAGTAGTAGTTCCGTGTTAAAACATGTAGTTATTATTTCAATAATAATAACGCTATTATTTCAAATGTATTGTAACTCACACAAAGATGTTTTATCTTCAAAACATTGGGGCCTTGTCACACACAGTCAGCTATATAAGTGCATGTAAAATGCAGTACATGTAATTAGCATTTATGCATTATCCATGGCCAATGTACTGGCCAAAAGTACGTTTAGGATCCCTCTACTTTAACGAATACAACTCTCAAGTTGTCTTGAAGAGCAGGAGATGGACTTGTGTCTCATTTCCTGCCCAATAGGTTCCTCGAACAGTATCTCAATACCAACGGGACACAGTATTGAATCTCGGACACAATGACCAACATCAGTACCCCAACTGAAAGCAGCCCTAGAGGAAGGGGACAGAATTAAGCTGTCTGTATTTATCAACCTGAGCTGGAGAACTGGCTATTTCTGTCCAGTTATTCAGTGGGTTATTCTTGTGTTGTAGCCACTGAGTGCAGCTGGTGATCTCCAGCTGCTGCAGAGTGCCAGTCACTGTACTGAGTGTGAGATGAGTTGTGGTAAAAACCAGTAGGCTCTGTATCTGTTCAGAACTGGACCATCATGGTCACAGCAGTAATCTGACATTTCAGAAATGTGAGCCATCATTCAGCGCAGTAAACTCAAAGCTTTCATCATTTTATCTTGATTTTGGTGTACATGTTTGGAGGCTTTCAATATATTTCTGGATCACACATACTGTATGACGCTTACATTTTTGTATTTCTTAGTTTACCATGCTAATCATGACTTCCTATTTGATGTTTTCAAAAAATGAAAACCCAGAAATGCACTTTGGCATTATATAAAGTATACATGTCAACATTTCATAAAGATTCAGTGTCTATCAGTGTCTTCTAATAGAGAATTCAGTTTTGTTAATGCTGTGGCAGTAGTTCATCAGAATGATGGATGCTTACCTGCTAGGCTCAATGTTTTTTGTTTCTCAGAATTATTATAGAAATTGCTTTCTCCAGAAGAAGTGCTTGAAGTGTCTTCATTTATGTTGGGATTTGTAAATGTTGGTACCTGGAGAGTGTTTGGAGTTTCTGGAGTATAAAATACATGCATAAAACAAAAAGGAAAAATTATGTTCTGTCAGCTTTGATCATTTGAATTCTTGAAAATGCATTTAGTGAAAACATATAAACTAGTTAGCCCATGCTGATGTCAAAGACAAAATGAACAATTATGGTGACAGATTTCTAAAAGGTCACTTATAATCCTACAGTTATGGAAAAAAGACAACTTTTTGAAGTTTTGTACACCATGCTAGAGACAAGGTTGGTGTCGGTAGTAGCAAGTAATATAGCAATTATAGAATTATACTTAATACAGTTTTGAATTAAAACAAATTCTTCTCTTCGAATTAATAATTTATAAAGATGAACTCAGCCACCTGAAATACAATAGAACCTTATAAATGTTTGAGGAATGTTTTTCTTGCCATCAACTTGACAGATTTTGGGGGATCTAGATAAATAATTATTAACCTGTTCATGAAGACTCAACTGACTGTGCTGAATAGAAAAAAACAAAATTATTCAGTAACATTCTTCATTTTTTTCAGTGAGTAAATGTTTTTATTTTTTCATGAAATATCCTGTTTGATACTTGGTGATGACTGATCCAAAAAAACTACTGACACCCAAAGGAGGAATGCAAAAACATTTCTTTGAAAATAGCAAGAAAAGTGCTGTAAGTAGAGAAGAATGGACTAGAGTATAACATGGCTTTTGTGAGGCAAGAACAAAATGAAAAGGAAATGGCCCAGATGCTACACCTAAGAGCTATAGATCATCGCTGGAAAAAGGCAATGTTGGACAGGGTCCTTAGATCTGGAAAAAATAGACAAGGATTTAAGCGAAATGGCAGCATGAAATGAAAACTCATGCTGTACTTGGAGAGTTGAAGAAAGAAGATTGTGGCAAGGTCACGAGAAGAACTCTGACCTGAACACAGGCTGGTAATAAGTCTGAGACTTCTATTGATCCAGATCCATATTTGCTGAAGACCTTTGGCCTTCTTTGATAAACAAGTGAACTCACCTTCTTCGGCCAGACTGCACAGTGGTATGGAATTAAACATAGGGCTCCTGTTTTCCGTTCTGTTCCGCAAAGAATCTGGAAACCAAAGTGGTGACAAAATAGAAAAAAAGTAGAATGTTTACTGAGTGATCTTCCAGAAATAACTTTCAAATAGCGCCTACTAAAGCAAACAGTAATTACATTCATTTCACCATTGACATATCCCCCTACAGGATTCATGAGGAGCAGGCTATTGTACCAGATGCTCCATTTGATGCTTGGTGTTTTGTCGAATACATATATCTGCTGTATCATTTAACTAAGCATTACTCTGCGGTAACAGTGCAGGACATGGGGTATCCCTGAAACACAGCTGGCAGAAAGTTTATGGCTTGAATTTGGTTTAGAACTGTGTGAGAAACAGTAAAATTTGGCACATTTGGTTTAAAATACAGAAGCTGCCACCCACATTGTTACAGTGCATTAAGATAGCATTTAGTGTAAATGACAACCAAAAACAGTGTAAAAAACAGACAATCTGCCAGCTGTCTCTGCAAGCATCTCTAAATGGGAGCAGAAACAAGAGAAGAGAAGCAGGGCAACACAGAGGCTGCAGCTGCTGGCCTCTTACTTTGAAAGGTGGACATGGCGGCAGCAGGCTCTGCGCTGAAGTCATAATGCTCGTAATCGGAGTCAAATGAGGAGGTGTCATCATTGCTCTGGGCTGTTTGAAGTTCAGGATTCACTGGAAATCAGCATGATGAGAAACAGCACGTTTGTTTATCTGTAGGAGGACTGTTGAGTCTACAATTGCAGAATGCCTTCTATTGGCTAATTTGAACCACAGAAAAAAATAATCTCTGACTGTAGGGGTCTTAGAAGCAGAGAATCATATAACGTCTATAACGTCGCCGTCACAGATGAAAAAGCTCTTTCTTGTTCACAGGGTCTTGCCTAAGCTGCTAGCTCAATTTAATCTGAGCTCACCAAGAGCAAAACCCTCATTAACAAAGTGGGAGCCAACATGAATAAGCTCAGATGCACAAACTGCAATATTGTGTGGACACCAAAAGAACACTAAACTGTTGCTACTAAAGGTAGAATGTATGAGATGAAAGATAAAATGAAAGATACTCAGATTTTTCCTTCTCCATTAGTAAGAGGATGTGGGCATATGACAGTTTTCACGATTACTCCATTTCACTGGAATTTCATACTACTATAAACAACCTAGTGTTTTGGTAAATTTATAACAGTAAGACTTCAATTCCATGATGAAGAGTAAAAATGAAAGACCACACCAGAAGGAGGCTTAACAGCCAAGAAGTTTTTTCTTTGCACTTTTCTGCTTTTGTGTGGAGCTGACCTCTGCTTGTCTCTTCCCAGCTCGCACACTGACTCAGCTCCACAATCCAACCCTTAATCATAAGACTTCTCCCGCTTTGGTTTGCTGAAATTTTAACCCGTTTTATCGTTCCCTTAGTAAAGACGCAATCGCTTTCATAATACCGTCGAGGTCAGGAGCAGAAATTAGGAGCGTTTTAGAAAACAAAAACGTCAAGAAAACAGAGCTTCTCTTCTTCAGATTCTGTTGACCTCTTTTTGATTCTAGTGGGTTTTTTTTAAAATTGTAGGTTTGAGCCTCAGAGGGGATGAGCGGATACTGACTGTGGCCATCGGGGTTGTTTGCTGTGACTTTGATGAGGTCCACAGACTCGTCATAATCGTTGTCTTGTCTTTCTGAGGTAATGTGGCGGCCGGTACTGTTCAGCTGGACAGGCATCACTGTGGAGACAAGGAGAAAAACTCCAGTAGCAGCACTCTCAGTTAGCCACAGCAGTCATCTCATGTGTTTTTCAAGACATCCCAACACATTTTGGTACAAAAAAGCACCCAAAAACCTTGACATTTTGCAAAAGTGCATTTTATTGTTTTCTGTAAATGAAATAAAACACAGCTTGGAACAAAGGAACAATAACAGCTGGTTTGCATTTACAGAACTGAGGAAGAAATTCACAATGATCAGCTGATTGCAAACAAAATGCAAAATCAGTTTTGAAACTTTACTTGGAAGGGTTAATTCACACACATTAATACTGAAGCTCGGAGAAACTTTTATCCCTCCTTCACTCACACGCCATGCTCAAATTTTTTTTTTTTACTTTCTTTCACAGGCAATGAAATCGGTATACAAT
Organism: Atractosteus spatula; assembly: GCF_055471065.1. NCBI lineage: Eukaryota > Metazoa > Chordata > Actinopteri > Semionotiformes > Lepisosteidae > Atractosteus > Atractosteus spatula. The sequence continues at coordinate 30,584,637 of NC_142717.1, read as the reverse complement.
ACAATGTTAAACAGGACAGGATTCCAGCCTGCTTGGGTCATTTGCATGATGAGGTATGTGTTTTGCAAATGCATAGCAATATTAGCCTCATGACAAATACAATTAAAACGATGTCTTAAAGGAGAGTTATCACAAAAAATTATAATGATATAACATCATATATGAAACAATAAGGATAATACAAACTACAAGAAAGCACAGAAACATAAGTAACACAAGGAATACACAATTTCAGAACATTTGTTAATTAATAGTTGAAGATCATTCATGTACAGAACATTCGCATTTCAATTAGCTGAAAGCCTGGATACCCATCATCTTGTCAGTGGCTGGTCGAACTGAGAAAAACAGCCTCTGAACTTAACAAACTTAACAGGAAGCCTTTGCCAGGAAGTCATGTTCTCTTTGTTTTTCATTTTAAATGAGACGCAAAAGAATTAAGGACACCAGAGGTGGGGTGGGGAGGAGGGGCAGACACAAAGTTACTCATCTGCCTGCACTTCCTGTGTCGCTCTGTCTCTAAATAATTACTCCCTGTCATTTTTTCCCTGCATATATGGCTGCCCAGCTGTGAGCTGTATGTACTGTAGCCTTCCAGTCTTCCACCTCAAGCTGACCTTATTTAGAAGATGAATTTCCTCCTGCACTGCTAACAAAAACCGTGCTTTGAAACATTGGTTTTGCTCCTTTGCATTGTAGAAGGGAGCAGCTATTGCTACAGATTCTTGTTATTTCACATGATACAATGATTCATATGATATTGTAGCTCCCAGGAATTGTGTCCCATGTGTTCGTCTCATGATAGCAACTTTGCCACATCTAAGCAAATAGCCTGTGTGAAAGTAGACCGTTACAAGCACAATGCAGTGTGTTTCTACAAATCAACAAGTCTTGTCGTAAGCTTGGCTTAGTGAACCGAGCACTTACAAATCACATCTTGTACAGTATTTTTCAAAAACCAGTGGTGGAAGGAGAAGAAACAGAACTTGATATCTGGTAACCTGTTATTGAAATACATGTAAATCCTATGAGTTAATTTTATCCAGTGTTTTGTTTAATATTACTTTTCTCCACATTAATGTAATTGTTAATACTTCTTCAGACTGTGAATAATAAAGGGTTACAGTATATCTGAAGTATTATTTTTGTCTGTTGTGAAAGCAAGGAAAGAGGTGTTCAAATAATCAAATAATTTGGTCTAGAATTAGTCTTATTAGAATTAGGCATGTTACAGAATTGGTGGGCCTAAAGCACGTGTTTGAAACTTAAGGGGAAGTACATTTAAAACTGAGAATGAAAGGCACCTCCTTACAGAAAGAGTTGTGGGTGTCTGGAACAAGCTACAGTACTCAGTCGTGTTATCAAAGATGATCTCTTGGCTTTCAAGAAAAAGACGAATGAGATCCTCAGATTAATTACAACAATCAATTCCTATTAGCTCTCAAGAGCTAGATGGATCTAGATGGATCTAGATGGATCTAGAAGGTCATTTTTCATTTCTGTCTTATTTTTTTCAGCCTCCTAGGAGTTCTTATTCCTACTGAATACTTAAGCTACAGCATTTGCCTATTAATTCTGTCTAGAGTGAAAGTGTACATGCGTTTTAGGCAAAGGAGGTTAATTTGGAGAATATATTTTTCATACAGGACTCCCTGTTGGACTGTGCTGTCCTGAATTTCTTTTAGATGGATGAAAACTGGAAAATGAAACTAGAGTTTAACTTTTCCAAGGGCGATACACTGTTTCTGTGCCTAATGCAAACAGCTGCCCTTTTTTCAAATGTGAAGAGGTTTTAAGTTACACCAGGCATGTTTGAATAGAGTATGCAAACTCCAACATTATTTTTAAACAGCAAAAACTTTTAAAAAACTGTAACTTTTACTCGGCATTAAAAAATGTACACACAGTTGCATTCAGTGATGAGTGCAACGAAATGTAGAGGATACCTAATGTTTTACAGGAACATGAGATAATTATGTAACCTTCTGCCTCTCTTCCACTTGTAAGAAATAAAATAATTGGTTTTCATTTGTGAACTTTTATAATCTTAACATTGTTTTCATCTACTGTATATGAAAATGTACCAGAGTAAACAAATGCTGTAAATTATTTTCTAAAACTAATTTAAATATCTACTTGTACAGTTTTAAGTACGTTTTAAGTATAGTTAGTTTTAGGTACAGTTTTAAGTTTCTCCACTGTGATTTCAATGTGCTTATTTACATGTATGATTTTTCCAGGTAAGAGATCATATATTTATTTCATGAAAGAAAGCACTGGTGTTTCTGGACTATTACAAAATCCTGTCTCACTCACCCTCTTTTTTCCTGTATCTTCCGAAGAGCACTGCAATTACTATTAAGGCCAGGATCAGAAGGAACAACAGCAAAAAACAGCCCAGCAGAGGAAAGGACGGAACGAAACCTGTGCTTTCATCTTCATCACTTGCTGTGGTCACAGGGCCTAAAACACAAAATAACGTTCATTATTGAAATAACAAAGCGATTTGAAAAAAATTCACTGGATTTAACTATCACCAACTTAGCGCTCTAGGGATTATTAAAAGAGAGTTGCCTCTTTTTTCAGGTCTATTCAATTACAAATTATCTATACACAGTTTTAAAGGAAACGTTTTAAATAACACCTGGAATGCTTACTTTCAACATATTTATGGGTGAAATAGCATGATATTTAACATCAGTTAAATGTCAGCAAAACTGCAAAAAAGAATCAAAAGCTAAATTATGCTAATTTCATACTGTACATATTCACCCCTTTGGATGGCAAGCTTACATTAGTTAAGGTGCACACAATTACTATTAGTAGTTAATATCTTTCAGATTTTTTTATTGGGGGTTTTAATACTAATTCTTTGTTGGAAAAAAGCTTAAGATGTGGATTAAATAATTTAAGATGTGGATTAAAGGTACAAAATATACAATGTACAAAATGCATACACATTATTATTCATGTTGAGGATTGTGGACAATTGTGGAACACACCATGAATACATGTGATACATTTCAAGTACATGCAAAATTACAATATTGATCAAAAGGAAATCATAAGATTGCAATTTACAAATAAATGAGAAAGAAAAGGACTTTTATGTTGTACACATGAGGTGTAAATGATTAAAAACCAGGTTGAAGTGCTCTATGTTTAATATTTTAAACCTTGTCTTCAACATAGAAAGTTATTTTCTTTGTCTAATTGTATAAAAAGGGCGTAACAGAGATTCTGTTAATGACCAATTTACTATGCGTCGATGCATAGTTAATGTACAATGTTAAAAAAACATACTTGGGTACAGTTGTGATTATGCTAATCCTAACTACTACTACTGAATATCTACAGATGATTTATTAACATCCTTTATCGGAAGATCAATTTATAATGGATGATGAATGTAATATCTATTACACCTTCATTCATATAAATTAATCTAAATGTGACTAAGAAATCAAGTTATTTCACTACAGTGTCTAATTACAACACATTGGAATTACTGAAACTTTTACCTGTTGTATAATTGTTGGTAGGTGCTGGTGTTGTAATGTTTGGGAAACCAAGTGATCCTGCAGAAGATAAAAAGAAGAGGCCATCAAACAGTGACAGACAATAGACCCCTTATTACACTGAAACTGGCCTTAAACACATGTGAAGAAGAGATTTAAGTTCTATAAAGGGGCAAACTGCAGATCATTTTTATGAACTGCATCTTTGAATATGTGCGATATACAGTATCTTTCAAAGAGTCAGAACACTTGTCACACGTGTCTTGTCTCCTAGTCCAATGTCTTTCATTTACAATAGATTTGTTTGCCTCTTCTCACAATCATAGGCACAGCACGTATGACATGGAAGCACCATGTGCTGAAAGGAAGAGACAAGACGATCTGTTCTTCCCCATCATAATCCCTAAATCGAAAAAATCTCTCTGCATCCCTGAAAAAGGTAACTTTCTTCTCTTGGAAAATATACTGCACACATGAAGGAGTGACACTGGCTGCTTTAGACCAAATTCACATAAAAATTTTTAAAGTGTGATGGCAACTTTATGTGTTTTTCCTTTATTAGGAAGGCTGTAAACCAAAGGATGGTGTGAATTACTTGACAAATACATTTAGAATGCTTGAAAATGTAATATTTTGGTTGCTCTGAACACGGTTGATTCCTTCTTTCAATTAAGCAAAAAAAGCAAAAAGTACAGTGAGATTAGGGAGTTTGTTGGTAGATCTTTTTCAGTCATGTCACTAAGTTATGAATGTATTTGTATTCCTGAATGGTTAAATGATCCTTTGCCATACCAAAGCCGCATGGTTCATTGGGCCAGGGCTCATCCTGGCTTCTGTAACTTGATCCCTCCCCCGGATGAGACACCAGTCCATCACAGAAATTACCCCTCAGTGGTCACTGTTACATCTGTATAGAACTGGTTGGACAGGAGCAATTGGGGTAAAGCACCTCTCTTAATGTACAACAGCAGCAGTGTCTGCAGCAGGGGGTCTAACAACTCACACTACGCTGCCCCCAGGTGAGCCTTATTAATGATTAATTGCGTAGTTATGAACTGAGGTCACATATGTTGTTGTTTTGTAAGTGTGCCTGCAGCCATATTTGTGCAACTGGAGAGGAGGAGATAGCAGTATATCACACATCAGCTTATATGTTTCAGACGATCTGACTGTTGTCACAGTTAGACATACCTGTAAATGTCTGTAACGTATTATAAAAGAGAAGAGCATTTTAGAAAAATAATAAGAATATGTTATGCTAGGCCTTAAAATGAACAGGCATTTTTCTCACTCCTTCTTTTTATTTTCTGACTTTTGAGTGGTGCTTACGTTTTTCAAAACCGCCTTTAATTTAGTGAATATTAGCAAATGTCACATTACTCAGTAAAGCTTCCTTTAGAAAACAGCAACTTCCGTCTAATATTAAAAGACAAAGACTCCTTTAACATTTTAGAAAGTGGTTGTGACAAGACTAAGCAGTATCAACAAGTGGGAGTCTGGGTCCATCGGTGGGTTAAATGCATGTTTTTTCATATGGGAATCAGCTCTTACAAAAGTAAAGATAGTCCACACCCCCTGCATTTCAGCCCTTCAATAAAAGTCTCTATTTTTCTCCCACCCAGCATAGGCTAATTCATTAGTCTGATCCCTGGGGAATCTTGAACCAATTGGTTTTCGATCGAACTGAGCTGCTGATCTCTGGAGATAATTGATGCCTTTGATTGTCCTGCTACCTTGTTTCCATTTTATTTGGCTGGTTCTGAACTCAGTTCTGGCTTCAAAATTCCCCTGCTTCAAGTGTATTGTTCCAGTTTAGCATCTAAATTGCATTAAACCTGAAGACCCTAAAGCAATTTGGGAAACATGGCCCAGATAGACAACTGAAATGAATTAGCTTGTGCTAAAGCTTGTGCTCGGCTGGAATAAGCATCCAAAGACAAGGGACCTCCAGGATCAGGGCTGGGAACACCTGGGTTGACTGCCTGATTGATTGTGCACTGAGAACACCAGCATCCACATTCTTATCAACGGGAGCCCTGCACTCCAGCCTGGCTACAGTTAGTTTAAGATGGGCAATAGTTAGTCCTGCTGTTGGACAGGCCCAATCAAGTTAGTTGGATAGGTCACCTTTTGACATAGACTCCAAACTGTGATAAGTCAGAGGTCACAATTTTACTGCCAGAGGACCAGAAAGTTTCTGATTTTTCTACTGCCTCAGTCATTAAAGACCTAACTGAACTCATTATTTGCTTAACGAAGTTGAAGCCTTACTTGTTCTTAAAATGCTGGAGATTTAAAGAGACCTATAAAACTGCTGGACAATGGCTCTTGAGGACCAGAGTTGGCCTCCCCTACCATAAGTTACTGTTCAATTAAGTAATCTTAATTACTTGACTGATTACAGTAAAATAGGTCACGTGTTTAGAAACGTGTGATTTATTGATGACCTTTGAAACCTGTTGGACTAGGGAACCCCAAAAATAAGGACTGATACTGTGTGTCTTGGAAGAATTCAACCATCTGCAGGTGTCTTTTATCACCATTTTTGTTAGGTTGTATGTGGGTTTGGAAGTATAACAGAGGTGTCTTGTTAATTTGTAACCTCTACTTAGTGAGTGACAGGAATTTTCTCAACCCAACCTCCCATTAGTAAAATACTTCAATTCAAGCTAGGTTTATGGCCATTTGATGAATAATGTTTGGAAACTGTCTAAAATGTAGTTTAGAATGATAGAGTTTTAAAATAAATTATGCAAATTGAAGAGACCGCAGTTCAACATAGATAATACAGTTTGAAATTTTAAATAAATCTTCATATTTGAGAACCTAAATGATTTTTAGATTTTCTACCAGTCAAGACTATTTTGTTGATTTTGTTTCATGTTGGAAATGTTTGTGTGAATTGTATTTCTTTGTATTAAATGATTACTGCAGGTAATGGGAAAACTTTTCGTTTCTAAAATATATAACCACATTTTCTATGTTATATTCAGCACATGAATTATTTTGTGCACAAATACATTTTTTGGAAAGATGAGGTTCTTAGTAATCGCCAGAGGTCAGACATTCATTTTTCAACAATACATGTGATATTTTGAATTTTGTATTCTTTTTACATTCGCAAAGGAATCTTACCTTCAAGCAAGCAGGAGGTACCACATGCTAAAGTTTCCACACAGCACTGAAACAAATGCCACACTTACCTTGACAAATGAGCCCTGCAGCATTGGAGTCTGTGCAGGCATATACGTGGTTGATGAGCTCCATGCAGTCCCACAGTTCCATGTGTTTTTTTTCGCAGTAGTAAAAAAATTTTAAGGCACTCTCGTGTGTAAAGGGTGGATGAATTATGTACTCCTGAGGGGGGCCACAGCCTAACAGGGCACAGACCATGCCTGCCTCCTGCTTGTCCCACCCATTGTCACACACTGTTCCCCAGCTCCCATATCGGTGGATCTCCACTCGCCCGGAACAGCGGTCTAACCCGCCGGTCAACCGCACGGCCTTGTGCTCTGGGGAAGAGGCAGAAAACCACATCAGAACTCACACAGCGCATCCTCTACCGCCTCCACAGACACAAGGGACATCTGTCTGTGTGTATCGTAGATGTAAGTACTATGAAAAGACATTGGCACGGGATATTTGCTAAAGAGCAAATAGATATATACCTAGAAATATAGTGTTTTACTGTACACAATAATGCATTTCTAAAATGTTTTCAGTAAAGCAACTTATTACTCACTGTTTAACCCTTTTACAAGTTGCAGATCAACAGCTTTTAATGCAGAGTGCAGGGGTCAAATGGGAGGTTACATGGTTCAGCCTCCTAAACATCAGCTGTTTGTACCTGAGCACACAACTCCAGCATCTTCTTTGTGCCCACAGTCCCCACTGAGCTTTTGTAAAGGACACCTCCATAGATTGGGCTCCGTGCCGGTGCAGTTGACGTCGTCCAGTAACACTGGTCCCTGCCCCTTTCCGAAGGGAGTGGCATTGTGTGTCACCTCCACAGCGAATCCGCAGCCCAGCTGGGCGCACACCACATGCCCATCTTGGATGTCCCACTCATCATCGCACACCGTTCCCCACTGTCCCGCCTCCCACACCTCTACTCTCCCAGCACAGCGCTCGGAGCCTCCCGCCAATCGCATGGCCTGGTGTCCTGAGTGACAAGCAAAAAGACCAGTAAGAGCACAGCAGTGTGTCATAACCTACAGTATACCTCTCTGGAGCCCTTGCTCAAGTTCGGTCGTATAGTAGAATTACTGGTGCCTATTTGAAAATTATTTCAAGAAATGTACACTTTAACCAAGAAATGTGATCTCTTCTCAGATTATCGGCTAGAACTCTGGGATATGGGGAGAGCTGTAGTATGTCTACATGTCAGATGCTAAAAGCCTAAAATTAGAAAAAATGAAATAGGGTCAAAATCTTTGCGTTGTGCTACATACATTTACAGGCTGGTTTTCCTCCAGCTGCAGTCATATTCAATGCAGCCCCCAGTTCCAGAATCTGTTTTGTGATTACTTTTATTCTGCTGCAAACTTGCTAACACGCAAAGAATTATGTGGATGGAACATAGCATGAAGGGGAACCTACATGTAGACCATTGCCTATTACCAGCAGAACCAAAAAGTCAAACTAATGATTATTGGAGTTACTTTTTGAACTCAAGTATGACTGTGAGAGTGAGGGCTGATTTGGACATCCATTTCTCTCGCAGGTTTGCCTTGATACAGGCCTGAAAGAATCATTCCACTCATTATGGGTTGTGTTTAATCCAGCAATTGTGTCTCAGTCAACTTGCTGGTTAGTAAAAATCAATCCCTGTTGTAGCTCAGCAACATGTAATTAGAGTGTACGCTCTACATTGTGAAACATCAGCATTTTCCGACCACCTCATTAATGCAGGGAGGATATACAAACATTAGACATGCTACCTCTTTATATCTGAACAACCTAGGCTTCACAACTGGTACAGCAGAGAGTGTGACCATTTTTCTCCTTTCTATTTTGACAAAGTCCCAACAATGATAACACATCTGTCAATCAATAAGTGTTTCTGAATCATCGTGTTTGGTCAAGTTGAGGAGCAAAATGAAGTGATATGTGTTTGTAATGCAAAGTGCTTATTCACAACAAAAGTAAGGTCGGAAAAACAGGTCACACATTATAAGCAGATTGTATTATTAAGCTTGTTTTTCTAAGACCATACTGGCATTACTCAATTCTTTTCCTTCTAATTTAAACTTGTTTAAATGTTGATTCTATTAGAATGTTGTTCTAATACAAATTCAGGACAATAGCCCTTCTGTTTAATTATGGAATGCGGCAACAAAGGAAATAAAATCTCGGATATTACCACAAAAGATCTCTGTCACATTTGTAAAATTTCTTTCCCAAACATGTTTGCATTTCAGAACATCCAGGCTCTCAAAGATACATTCCATCTGGTATAAGGTGTTTTGGACTTCTCTGTTTTCTCCATCAGTGTATTGTGATGAATTATCATCCCGGTGAAAGTATTTTCCGCATCCCAGTTTTTTACAGATTCTGTTTGCAGGTTCATTACTGGACCCTGGAGTAAGTATTGCTGGAATCCAAGTCCCATTGTGAAGAACCTCTAGAGTCCCAGAGCATGTCTTTGATAATTTAAATATAGAGATGAGGTGCTCAGCTGAATGGGAAAAAGCAGAGGAACAATTTACTTCCTAATACTTATTTAGCAGTAATCGGACATAATATTCAGTCTGTATAACAATGTCAGATTAGAAGTGCCAGTTACACTACCTTCCCACATCAAAGCAAATACAGTACATACATTTCCTTGAGAGGAAAGTCTTTCCTACTATATCAACCTGTGGCACAACACCAGCACAACGAAGAGCAGGCACAAACACATCAGTGTCTGGCAGTTTGACCTAATGAGTCCTGCAGGCCTGATGTGAAGCCATGAACAGCCCTAGTGAGCGGAGCACAGAAACATCAATGGAAGCAGTGACAGAAGATGATTCAAACCCTTTGTATTTTAACAAAGGCTGAAAAATCTTGCACTGTTTCTGCAACTTTGAGAAAACGGTGAGGATTTAAATATTGCAGAGGTGACTCATAATATGTGAAGAAGGTGACAGGTTTGTTTCATCAGATACAACAGCTTTCAAAATGTGTATGTTTTTCCACTCATACCTGGTTAGCAATGATGGATGTTATGTCTAATATCTAAAATCTTTTTAAAAAACAAACATGATTTTTCTGCATGATAACTCACCTTGAAGCCTGACCTAATGAGAATTCTTAGAAACAGGAAGACAACACCTAGTCAGCACTTTCATGGCAGAAAAAGGATATCAAAAGAAAACAACATTACTGTGACATTAGTGGACCAGTAAGTGGCTCTGTACTGTTTGAACAGAAATTTCAAACCAGTGCCTCAGTACTCGGCACCAAAATAGTCAGTCTCCTTAAGATACTGTACTTGAAAATGATTTTCTGAAAATAACATTTTTGTGTGAAAAAAGATACGTTTCTCTGTAACTGGATTTATTTAATTTGTTCTCTTAGCCACCTGTAGTACAGTACCATCGAATGTGATCTTTCAAATTTTCCAAGTTCTTCCTGCATGTCACACAAGATACACACTGTTTCCTCATCTAACCAATAATACCAGTTACTGGGATGTGAAACCTCCTGCAAAACAGTCAAATAGATTATGGCAAATTTCACAGTATATTTATCAATGTTAAAAGAGTTATTTGGACACGACAAGTAGGGCAAATAAAAATAATGTTACTAAACAAAACAGTTTTCGGGACAAGCCTATAACTTGTTTGGCCAGGAACTGACGGTCTGATGTTTGGCAGTTTGTAAAAAGTGTCTTCTAAGGATAGAAATATAAAAAAAACCCAACTCTTATTGTTTCTATTAACCTTTGTTGTTGTTATTGTCCAATAATCTTAGATGACAAAGACATCCTCTATACAGTACATGTAATTGAACACACTTGGGCAGTTTGCTCTTCCCAGTCTAGCCAGGCAGTGAGTACTATGTTAGAGGATGGTACTGTGTGAGGTGAGACCTTCCCTCTCCGGTGCCCAGAAGCTTCCTTTCGGTAATACAAAGATTCTTGCAACGGCAGAGTATCAAGACGTAGAATTTGTTGCAGCTCACCACAGCTTCCTGTGACTCATTTCCTGCAAAAATGTCAAAACGTGCCATTGTCTGCAAACTACAGAGGACATGGGGTGAAAATGCTGTTTTTAGAAATTGAGCACTCCAAAGCTTCTGGTGGTTTGAAACCATAGATTACACTTGTCAGGCACACCGACGGGAGTAGTTATAGCAGGGGTGCCCAACCTTTTTTAATGTAAAATCTACTTTTTCATTTGCCAGTCCAGCGCAATCTACCAATGTAAATTTGAAGCTCTGATATAGGAAAAACAGACTGTGGGCACATCAGTACAATAACGATACCCATCACTAAAATGACAGCAAATAAAAGCAAGTGACTCCTGCTACAGTGAACCAGTAATCTTCCCCATTTTAGAAAAAAAGAATATCCTACCTTAATGTGAGCATTGGCACTGAGAAGCTTTATTGAGAACACTTGTAATTTTTTTTTTGGAACGTGTTGACACTGCTGATCATGTCGATGGCACTTTTGTTTGGTCCTTGCAGCTCGACATTCAGCTCATTCAGCGGTTCAGTCAAGTCGGTGAGGAATGCTAAATTGAGAAGCCACTGGTCATCCTCTAATTGGGCATATTCACCATGTTTAGACGACTTGAGAAACTCTTTGATTTCAGGCAACAGCTGTCTGAACCTCGCCATAAATGTTGAGCAGCCTCAACAAACGCTTTTTTTTATTACTTCTCGATCCCTGAATGACTTTTTGTGTTTAGCCAGGACCTGGTTCACACAGAACGATGCGATGATTGCCACTTTCCCTCTTGTATTAGGCCTCGTGAAAACCGACTGCTGCTAGTTGGGATTTTATTTTTTCCACTTTTCTTTTCTGTAACTTACTTTTAGCGGGAAAGTCCACATCATACGTTTTGTGTGCAGTTTTGAAATGTTGTTCTATATTTCCCTTTTTCACGTAGACACCAGCATTGCAGATTTGAATGCGAAAGTACAAAAAAATAATCATGTTCCCATTCCTTGTGGTAACGGTAACTTTTCGGTCTCTTTGCTTCATCATTTTCACTCAAACACTACAACTATCCAACAGGCAATCAAACTTCTCAAAGTGTTGGCGAATTTGTCACGGCCAGTCTGTTTCGCTCCAAGATGCACTGTAGCGAATGTAGGGTTCGTGGAGCAATAACCAAGAGAACGTTCTTGGGTAGCACACACAACACTCTCTATTTACGGAGCTCCTATAGCCTTTTTTTCCAGTGTCAGCCAGCACTCATGGAAGAGACTTTTACAACCCATCAGAAAGTCAGAAAGCCCATTTATTTTTTGCCAAATATTCCTGCGATCAACTGGTTGGGCACCCCTGAGTTATAGTATTGCCTTTCAAGTCATGCATTCTGAGAGTCAAATGGACTGTTGGAAGGGTTCAAAAACTTGATTGCATATCTTCAAAGTTATCGTGTATTACCGAACAATGGACAAATATTACTCATATACTGGGGTATATACTGTAGTTGATAGATGCAGATGTAATGTGTGGTCCAGCTGTACACATAGTTTGTCTCCTTAATTATCTCCTGTCATTAAGTATGTTGTTAATTCTGAAAGGAGGTATAGAGTTTTGTGCACTTAGTAAAAACTTTTCTCTCTTTGTGTAGAATGTGTTTGATGATTTGTCAAATGGAGTGCAAGAAAGTTTTGTCAATTAGATTTATTTATCTGAATGAGTGGAATTACCTCATTAATACCTAAATCATGTGGCCTTTTCCATGAATCATAAGTAGAAATGCTCCTTTGGGCTAAAGAGTGAAAACAATTGATGTGACTCAGACCAACATCTCTGTCTACAGTTTGGTTAAAGCATTGCATCACCTCAAAATGTGTCAGAACCCAGGCAGATTTAAAAAAACAAAAACCAAGGACATTTTAAATTCACTTTTAAAGAACAAAAGATTAATATCTCAGAAGAATTAAAATACCATAACGGTCTCCATAGCCTTGTATGTATTAAGATCATGAAACCTTTAATGTATTTTATTTACTTTCTTTATTGCCTTTTCACAATCTGAAGTTCAATATTTTATGGTTTACAATCGTAAATGTTTTATCCAACAGCGCCCTGCTTGGTGTCTTGGTGATGCAGATCTTCTTAGTCCAAGGAAACGCATTATTGCTTAAGTAATTGTTTTATGAAATTAAACTGAAGCTATGCTCATAGTTTAACTTATTGTATAACCCACAAAACCAGAGAATGGCTATAAGGGATTAGTAACTGCATATAAGGTCATTTTTATAAACTAAACTAAATGAAAATGTTTTTAAGTCTATGCAGAATTACTGTATGTTAAATCATTACACAGAAAGCCATACAGTATATTGTCCATTGGAAAGACTGTATTCTTAAATTTGAAAAATGGTATAGCTATATTCTTATCAAAATACAATGAAGAAACTTTCAAAAACATTTTACTAACATACAGTATACAGTATGGGCACCCAGTATCTGCTCAGAAACTGTTCCTGTTATTCACTTTAATGATCAGTATTCAAACTCCTCAAAGGCCACTGCTAGAGTCACTGAATGCGTTCACAATCAAGAGTGAAAAACGAACCAGATACAAGTGGAAACTGCATGGAAGTGAATTTAAAACTGGGAACTGGAGATACTTTTTTACCCAAAGGGTGATGGGAGTCTGGAACAAGCTTCCCAGCCATGATTTTAAAACCCAAAACCCTACTTCTTTCAACAAGTGGCCGGATGATCCCTTAGGATACTGCCAAAAAATCAGACATGCTAGATGGGACAGATGGCCCCTTGTTTCCAATCATACTCGTCTGACTCAAGTTCCCAGCTTCTGCACTTCATGACTTGAGTGAGTGTTTGTGGGCTATAAGGAATGTCATCAGTGTGCATGTGGATGTTGTGACTATTGTCAGGTGGTCACAGGTCAATAAAGCCCAGGATCTATGATGGGAGGAAGAGGCAACATTAAGCGTTAAACAGAAACATTTGCAAGAGTCAGGCCCCTGTTTAATAAGGGTATGTCACTTTAATTTAATGGAAAGCAAACTTACTTTCGTTGGCAGTGTCTGTATGGTTAGCTGTTGCTTCAGACGTGTTGTTTTGAGGGTAGTATGAGTTATTTTGAAATGCTGCAAAAAGAAGAATAGAAGTATAAATATCAGGGCCCAGGAGTGTTCACATTATTGAAATTGTTAGATCTGCCATTGATACTCAGGCCTTTCTTTCTTTTTCAAAGCTCTGTTTTAACCCCCCCAGAGAATAGGGGCCGTGTGGTGAACTTGATGGTTTGCCCCTCCTCTTCAGTGCAGAAATCAGTGGTTTCTCAATAGGAGTGCTCAAACATCTGCTGTTTACTCTTGGCAAGACGTTTGCAAACAAAACTGTTTATTACTGATACATAGGCAATAAAGTAGAACATTTTTTCCCTTTTTTCAAGAGAAAGCACCATGAGGGGAGTAAGTCCAGGGTCGTAGGGTACTAAAAATCATTTGCTGCTCAAAGGTTTATTCCTGATAAAGGATTCAAGCTATTTACATAACGGGGTCTCGTAGTTTTATATAAAAGGGTTTTAACAAGGTGGTCTGTCTGAGAAGATATAGTTAACTGAGTGTTACAATTAGAATATCTAAAGTATTTCTTCCTGTGCATCTTCATGCCTGTGTTATTTCTTTCTTTAGTCTTGAACACAAGCTTATAAAAATGCCCAGTGCTGGAAACTAATGAGTTAGAAGCCACATGTTTATCTAAAAATACATCAGAATGAGAAGCGGTTGATAATGTGATTCCTGTCTTGTGCAACTTTCATTCTTTTTGCACAAAGCACGCCTCCACTTTGCTCTGTCTGCTCTGCTTTGTCTTCCCCTGAGATGACTCCTCAGTGGCTTATAAGCGATGAGAAGTTATTATTCACTTCTGAACTCCAGCTCCTGATATTTGATACGAAGTATGATTCAACCCTTTTGGAATAAACATAAAGGAAATCTTCATCTGGATTTGTGCGGCTTGACCAACCAACATGAATACGCACCATTCATTATTTTCTAAAGGTGGTACTGCTGCATTTCAATTCTTTGCAAATGATTATGACAGACTTAGGTTAGGAAGCAGAAATCTACAGGTGAGACACGTTCTGAAAAACTGAAGACTTATTCATTACAACTAATGCACAACCAATTCCAGTATACATCCATTGTCAGAAAGCTGCTTGTACCTGATAGATAAGAGTTATAGCAACTCAGAGCTGATCCCAGAAACAAAGAGTCAAGATTTGATGACACTCTGGATAACCCATCATCCTATCACACACAGGGGCAATTTAGAGACTTGGCACTCTTTACAGAGGGAGGAAACCAGGTTTCCAGTGACATCCCACAGAAACACTTGGAAAACATGCAAACTCCACACAGAATTGTGGAGAGTGTAGAATACATGTTTTTCCATGCCCTGTGCAGAATCTAATCCCAAACTCAATGGCAATGAGGCATCAGTGATAACAGCCACACAGCCACGCTTCCAAATCTAGTACAGACTCGTTTTTTAATCCATTCCTTGTTGCACAGAATGAAGATGCTTCTCAGAAGCCTGTTATAGTGGGAACTGACAGTTGTCAGTCTGCCTGTGTATGTTCTAAACTGAAGCAGAAACAGAGAATCACTGAGCACTTGACAGGATACGTAATCTGAGACTCTCCTTCAGCTGGAAATCCCGAACAGTCAAGGGAAGATGTCTCTCCCAGTTTCCCTTCTGAAAGCCAAGCCTCCAAGACTGTAAGGGACCTACAGTACAGTATATTAAGAACACTTGTGCTTAGGTGTTTTAGAATATAAGGCCCCAAGTCCACAGCTATACAAAACAAGGATTTAGCACTCAAACAAAATGGAACAGGACCATGAGAAGAAATGGAACAGAAAAACACAGCACAGAGTACTGTATATGAAATGGTGCAAAACAAGAGCCCAGACAAAGAGACACAATTACAACTTAGTCTGCTGCTAATTCTTTATTGATTCAAGAACCTTCACCTCATCATCTATTTAAGAACTTTTTTATCTTTTGTAAATATAAAAAGACTGTGTAGACAGCACTGTATCCTCACAGTCCAAGGATCATGGATTCAATTCTGACCTCAGGGGCCTATCTGTGTGGAGATTGCATGTTCTACCCACCTTGTGCAATAGGCCAAAGTTTGCCAACTCCACAGTTTTCTGATGATGGATGGGAAGTAGAAATTCAGTATAAAGAGAACTCAATAGTTATAGTAATTGTCTCCATTGCCGTCCACACATCCCTTAGAAATTGGTCAAGGATTAGTCTCTCTGCTGCCACATCATGTATTATTATTCTTCTTCCCCTGCTTTGACAAAGGTGAGGCTTAAGAAGTACTGTGAACTGCATCGCTGCAAATGTATGTTATATACTGTATAGTGGTTAGCCTTTGCAATTTAAAGTTCAATAATGGAGCAAAAAGGTTTCAAATTGTCCATTTTACTGGTGGAAAGACTTGTTTTATTAAGGCAATAAATTAAGCATGATTTATTTCTTGCAAAGCATGTGAAGTGCAAGGTGATATCACTAGGTGATAGGGAACCTCTTCAAGATGATATAATTCTACACGTCAGTGTGAGAAAAATACCAAAGGGAAATACAGAGCTTTAGGGCTGAGATTAGAGAAGCCACAGAAGAAAAGGGTTGGTTTCATTTATTTTCCACTGTGAACACAGTCCTTGTCTGCTCTTGAATCTCTTTGGCAGTGACGTTGAGATCACAAGGCAGACATAATATGAAAAACAGAAAAAATATTTATTATAAATCTCCATTGTAAAGAAATATCTAAGTGAACCACAGCCCTGTGTATGTAACTTTGGGAATAGCTCAGGAAACTAAGATTTCCAGGAGCACCAGGGAACCAAATTAGGAAAACTGATTAGTAGTAAGCAATCAGCAAAATAGGTCATCAAGAAGGTGGCCTCACTTCCGCTCTTGTTATCTAAGATGCTTAAAATCCCATCTTCTTCAGAATGAGAGCAGGCCGGTTATTCAGCACATCTAGCTCTTTTGAATACTAACAGCGAAACGATCGGAAGATCTCATTCGTCCATTTCTTGAAAGAAGCCAGGGAATCGACAATACGGCTCGGCAGCTTGTCAACACCCCCTCCACCCTCTCGCACTCAGTCCTAAGTCCACTTCTCAACACAATTACATTACTGTCCGGTGACACACTTTGTTATTTGATCACTCAGCATCTTTTTGGGAAAAGTAGGCCCATTGGAAACTTTTTGGTCAGTTTTAAGTAAACATTTTACAGTTTCTGCCTCACAGATCTCGGGTCCTGGGTTCAATCTCAGGCAGGGATGTGGTGCTCACATGCTCAGATTTTCCCCAGGAGACGTAGGTTTCCTTTCAGCTCCCTAATGAGTTTTTATGTATCTGTTTCATGAGGAAAAGGATTGGATTATGAGTATACAGTAGGTTTCTGCAATAGGGGTTTTTAATGCATTTGTTTATTTTCTGACTGGCTCTTCCAATTGAGGGTCACAGGAGAGCCATGGCATATCCCAGCAATCAGTGGGATGCCAGTCCATTGGAGCTCACACATAGACACACAAACTGAAACCACAGCCAATTAACCTACTGTACCAATGTCTTTAGACTGTGAGAAGAAACCAGAGCACCTGGAGGAAACCCACAAAAATATGGGGTGAACATACTGTACAAACTCCATGCAGATAGCACCCCAGGTCTGGAATTGAACCCAAGGACAATAGTAACCACTGTACCACCAAGCCGCATATCTCAGATTTCATTCACAAAAATTCAGAAAACAAACACGGTTATAAGGCAATGACTAAATATTTTTAATCAAACTAAACACCTTATCATTTGGTCTTGCTGTCTGTTATAGTTTCAAAGTAAAGAAAAACTGTATTCGTGTTCAATAGTATAAGAAACAACCAAAGCAATATGGATGATTTTGAAAAGGATTTTAGATGAAGTACAGTATGCAAAGGTAAGAATACTGAGCTATTATCAAATAGCAAATCCATCACATAAATAAAGTTTTAGTTCCTCACAAATGAACAAATATGCTTTTTTTAAAAAAAAACTTTCAAGGCAAGAAACAGACAAGAAAGTGTTTACTATACTTCTGTAACATCTTTTTGGTTATTTTGTACATGGGTATTTCGAAATAATCCATTTTTAAATCTGTTTCTTCACCCAAGACTAGAGTCACTTAATGCCTAAAGGACCCTTAATGATATTCTTATGTCATGCCTCAACAGACATGAATCTTTTTCTGTTTTTAAATATTTAAACAATGACAAAAATGCAAAGATGACTACTGTATGTTACTTTTTGAAAGTAACCACTGTACATACAAGTCATGTTGTGGTTGTGTATTATAAATTGTTTTAATTAAATGTTTTGCAAATTATATTTTTCCAAACAGGGCTTCAATCTTTTTTCCTAATGAGTCTGGCTGTAGGCGTTACAGATACCTGCTGAACCTAGGAATCTTTACTTATAATCTTCAGGATCAGGAGACTGTGAGCCCCAGGTTTGTTAAAAAATGAAAATTTGTATAGGTTTAGAACTATACATTTGTAAGGACATTTTCAGTACTCCTCTTAAATTACTTTAGTTGGCATTGCCTTCAAACAAGTGATTAAAACACACCAGCATTTCGATGTACCGATTAAAACAATGCAGTGTCAAAAAGCTACTTGGATTGTGCAAGGATGAACTCATTTATCTGAAAGCTGTTTTGTACCTGGCAACATGAAATTTAACTTTGCTGTCTCTAATTTTCCAGTAGGGACCCCTGGTAAACAGGACAGGAACAACAGGTTTTCAGTTTGTCTGTAAAGCGACATATTTTAACCTGTAAATGCTATATGACCAACGATCTGGTCTGTGTATTTGCTCACCTTAGAGTGGCAAAATCTTCCACTTACTGGACAATGTGAACAATCCAATGAAATTATCTAACTCCTGGAAAAGGTTCCGGGAAAGCTGCCTGATACATGGAATTGGTTTTCTATTTTTAATTCATATTGACTAGTTTACTAAAATGGAAAGAGCAGGGGTCATTTCCAGGCTGATAAACAGAAAAAGAGAGAACATTTGTCGAGCCTTCTGTGGTGTGTACTGAAATTCGCCTTTCATGCAATGTAATGTGACTGTCAGTTTATCGAAGAATTAACTCAATTTCAGTACAGCACTGACTTTTAAAACCTGCTCTTTTTCAGAAAAATCAAGCAATCTGCAATCACCCTCTACCCCATATCCTAATATTTCCAAACATAAAATCATCTAGAATCTATCTGAATAAATATATTTTTACAGCTGTGAAGGTTTGGAAAATTCAGTTTTATTTGATGGAACTTACAGTATAAGCCACACTCACTGTGGCCAAGATGTACTTTTTTACCAGTTTTAATGTAAATTATGAAAGTGTGAGCAGAAGATGTTAGAATCTGAAATGATCTCAATGCATAATTATTTACAGGCAGGTATAATTTTAATTACAATGACCTCATAAAGCTTGAATGCAGAGATCTAGGCTATAAACATAAAATATTGGATTGCATTAAATGGAAAATTGAACATGGTTTTATCTAGATCACTTAGCTTTTAGTTAGGTTTGATCAATACTTTGTAACAGATGTAATAGTTTAAAACCTATGGGAACATATTGACTTGTTCATGTATACAATTAAAAGGGCATTAAAAGGAATGTAAGGGATTTAAACACTTTTAAACTAAATAATTGCGACCACTTAATGTACTTAAGCACGCTGCTGCAATACCAATGCAGTCTCATGTGGATAGCCTTGTGATAGCCTTCCCTTTGTTTCTTACTTGTCTAAGTACAAGAATAGAAAACATGTTACATGATTATTTAATCAATATTCAGAACATACACAAGGAACACTGCAACAGTAACCATTACATCAAATATATGTTAGGTTTTAGTTTTTTTAAGTGGTCTTTCCTCTGATTAGAAATTATAAAGTTTGATTTTGAAGTTTAACAAGGTTTTTATTATTAATTATTATTATTATTATCATTGATCTTATTATTAATAAGAATTAAATGATGAACTAAAAGGCAATCATTCAAAAGAACTATGTTTATCACAAATGGAAAAATGGCTTCCTTGAAAGAGATATAATCAACGATATACTGTATGAAGTACTCCAAAATTGTTGATTGATTTGCACAGTTTTCTATTGAAATGGCTTTCTGGTTTATCTCTATTAGAACTGAACTGTGTCATTAAAATGTGTTTTTTAAATTCTGAAGGTTGTGTCAAGAAGGGATGTTGTGAATGTAACTGTTTTTGTGATTACGACATACATATAGAACACACTCGCAACCTAGATCGTCCACCTTTACTTAACAAATTGTGTTGGGTCGGTCCTTGTGGCCTTTTTGTATGTGATTGCACGTGAAACCCGAGCACTCAAACGCTCTTTTCTTATGCATGAATGATTCTCACAAACATGTATGACTGAAACGTTAGGTTTCTTCTTCTTCTTCTTCTTCTTCTTCTTCTTCTTCATGATAATAATAATAGACTTCATTTTATATAGCACCTTTGGTGGCTTCTCAAAGCTACGTCTCAAAAAATAAAACGGTAAAAAATACAGGTCTCCATTCCAGAGAACAAAAACAAAGTACAAAGTATAAGAGAAGTGTATTTCTGCACTGACTGAGAGTGTAACTTTCAGAGGCTATAGGTAAAGGTAGCTGGTTAATATACATGGAAATGTGCAGAGCTGTGTTGTTTTTTATTGCTGTTATTCTCAGACAGTAATGAAACTGATACGTCCTAAGACTCACAAGATACGGCAAGTACTGTAATCTGAATTTTCCCCACATATTGTAACTATATTCCCATACATTTTCCATGCGTGGTTCAATTACAAGAAGCAGAGGAATGAAGCCGTATGAGTTGTTCCTATAAACTAACATTATAAAAGCTTCTTATTCTTGGTGCTGTATGTATCGAGATGATGGAAATTCATTTGTTCCTTTATTCTTCTGTCCAGTAAAAAAAAAATAGTGAATTTTATTTAAGTAAAGTTTATCTTGAAAAGGTTCCGAGCTGTGTTTCTTACTGTTTAAAACGATTCATATGGACGCGGCTTAAAAATGCAAGTACCCAAAGGACAGATCCTCTGGACGTTTTATGTTAATGAATGTATCTTCAAAATACAACAAAAAACAAACTCTTATAGAAAAATGCCTAGTTATTGCATCTTATATTGTGTTGGGATTCATTTTGAAGAAATGTAAATGTCGCTCGCACTGGAGAATAAGCACCGAGTTTTGACAACACACATTTGGTGTGTGACACGCTGGAGTGTAAAGCTTTGCTTTTTCAGTCTTATTTACATAGTTGTTTGGAGTATTTTTGTATCTTAAGTAGTGAATTTGTGACGTTTGGGAAAAAAAACATATGCAGGGCTACAGTTTCACGATAGAGCATTATGCTTGCCATGCTCTGTCAGAGGGGCTTCTTTGGGGAGACAAGTTGCTGAAATGCTACATTCGGAAACCTGTCAGGCTGAACCCTGAAGGGGAGTGCATTTAGCCATTTTCCAGAGCAAAACCAAACGATTTTCTTCCGTTTGTTACCTTTCCTGTCAGTAGGTTTGGTCACACACAGACAAAAGATTAGATACCTGTATGAGATGTGGGAAGTATGGGCTTCCACTTATCACTACATTGGGAACAGCTATGTTCCCTATCTAAGAATACAAGACAAAGCAGTCTGTGATCCATGTTCTGCTCACATATTTCAATCTCTTTTGTATCCTCAAAAGGCTCTGATCTTATAGATACTCCGTATATAACTCAGATGCTTATATTTCCCCTGTGTAATTTTCACCAATTTACCAATTAAACCCAAGCCCAGGTTTTGTTCTTAGCAGTTTACTTTTAATAAATGTCTGTCATGCTATGAATGGTACTGTAGTATACAGGAATAATTCTAAACAGTGCAACTCGCCTTCAAACTAACCAGTTGACCGGACAACATCTTAAAAGCGGGAAATTTTAAATTATTGTAAACTGCCTTGAGATGTTGTGTCATTAAAGCCCCATTTTAAAATAAAAAATATTTTTATTGAAAAGGCCAAATGAAAGACAAAGGTCAGATCTCCCACTTCCTCAGAATATGAGTAAGAGAATGCCAAGGAACCTGCAGAACTTTTGTTTTCTAGATCAGTGTTTTAAAATAATGTTGGATTTCTTTCTTTGATGTAACAATATGCCAACATTGTTAACATTCACGTTCACTAGTCTTAAGTTTTAACAGAACAGGATTTTCCAACAGCCATCTCTTTTTGAAGACTACATTTTTGCCTGTTAAATTACATTTATTCACTTACAGCACAAGCACTTTCAAGGCATAAAAACAAATTCAGTGGATTCTATAAATGTACACAAAATATCAATAAAGCTGTGATTAAACAGATCTGTATGATTTATCTGAGCATTAGGGGGCCATCTGGAAGAACAATGAGTAAAATATTAGCACCACATGTTGCACAATTCCAGCTACAATTCAATTAATTCTGAAAAATAAGGCTACAAATGGAAAGTTGTATCCATTACCAAATTGTATGAGTTTCTGCTCTTTCCAACACCCTCAGTTTTCATCGACACATTATTTTACACAAGTCGCTGCACATTACTGGCAGGGAATCTGATCTTCTTCCTCATTTGTACTGTGTACATGTGAGTCTTGCCATTAGCTCTAAAATTGGTTGACTGGCATGGATCAACTTAACTCCAGTGAAATCTGCAGTTAAACAATGCAGAACCAGAAATAAACGTGTGCTTCAACCAGCCTTTATTTTAGCTTAAACAAGAAAGAGAATTTGAGTACATCCATATTCAACTTTAAGTTATCTTGTACTAGCTCAAATGTGTGATAACATATGCGACTATGAAAGATAATAAAATCCATTAATCTGCCTTTTATTGAAGATAATACTGACATTCTTGTGATTTTGAACTGTGGGGGAGATGAACTAAAAGAAAAAGGGAACCACTGTTTTACTGTTTAAATAGCATGCGATCAATGTAGATAATGATTTGCAGACAATTATTGGTTTGCATTAAACAAAACATATACGAAATAGCAGAGCTTTTCATGGGTCTAACTTACTTGAACTTTGTCCTTGCAGGTTGTGAAGAATAATGTCTTTGATTTTGTAATGTTAACAGGTTTTAACCTCACAACATTTTCCAAATTAGCTAATTGCCGTGTCTGAAACAAACAAACTCTTTTCTATGACTAAAATTCTATTAATAACATTGAGGATATAGGTTATTCACAGAGCAGCCATCGACACAAAGCATACCCACATGCTAAAGATTCAGAATCTCTGCAAATTCCAACTAAAGTCCATTAACGAAGTGGAGCCTGAACATTAAAGCACCAACTAATTATTCTGTGCCACTGTACAATTAGTCTGCCTGCGTGGATCCCCGAATGAGTAAAATCCGAATACGTGACTCATAAATGCAAGCATTCATTTTTCATTGCCAGAATAAATGTATAAGGAATTGAGTAAAATTGCAATAAAATGTTTGAAAAGATATGTAAGGTTGGTTGCAATTGGAACAATACTCGAAAAACAATGCTCAGAAGAAGCCATTGAGTTAATGAACGAAATTTGTTGCTCTCTTATAACACGCAAATGTTCTAATACATTTTTGATATGCCTGTCTTCTCTCAGAATTTTTAATTCAGAAATTTAGACCTTTACTCAATTAGATTTCAGGAATGTTAAGGAAACATTCCAGGAAGACAAACTCTGAAAACAGTTATCAAGAGCCAGAATAGTACTTACACTGTTTTTTCCTTTTAAATTCATTTTCACTTTTAATTGTGTTCCATACAACATTTCACCAAATGTTTTGCTGTGTAAAGAAGTTACTCATTTCTACCCTTTTCTAAACTGTTTATTGATCCCTTCAGTGTTTAAAATTGAAATGATAGGCACAAATAACAGTGAGAGGTCAACATGGCCCAGACAGCTTCATGTGACGGTGAACTGAACCATCATCAATCCAACCAGAACTTCACTTTCTGGAAGAGATTCTGGCATCTTGGTCTCCAAAATCTGCACTCTCCCAGAGAAAATGCAACCTGTTGTGATTGGATTAGGTGCCAGTCATGCATTAAAAAACAATTGTGAATGAAACAGAAGTGCAGACCGTCCAATAGAAACGAAAAGCACAATGGCAACAGTGTATCTCTGCTGATCGCCATTTTGAATACTTAAAATCGGACACACCATTTCTGTGCAACAATTCAGTATGTATCTGGCCGCACATACTGTATACGCCTGACATTTGCAGTGGATTTTGCACTGTTTGTTGTTATTGTTGGCTACCCCATTTCCCAAAGCAAATTAATGCAATTAGCTGTATCTTGTTAAGAGTAAAATTGAATATACAAAATTCTGAAATAAAAATAAAGGTGAAACAAACTACAACAACAAGCTGTTCTTCACACTTTTTTAAGAGAAACGTTTTTTCAGATAAACTGACATTTTGTGTGATACTCTGTTTTCCATTTGCTGTTGTATAGCTCCTTTTTCGTGGAGTTGTGCATTTTGTACAGGCGGTGCTTGAAGGAATCAGTATTTCCTTAACCTGAAATCTGATGCTCACGTACATGGATTTCTCAATTTCAGAAGTGCTTCTTTTTATTTAAAATAGGAGACACAAAGTGAAAATTAAAATGATCTATCCTGAAATTCTTTAGTGCACAGTTAAGATATAAGTATGACCTTGTATTGGATGTTATAAAGCCAAACTATTTTGCTTCTTAATTTAGTTTTTTTCTTTCCGGTATTTATTTGATTTGTTATAACGTGCTATCGAGAACATTTCAGGATGAGTGCCTTTTTTCTTAATAGTAGGAGATTTATTCTGACCTTTAAAAATATACTGAACCCCAGAAGCATTTGTGTTTCCATGACAATAGACAAATTCCCATAAAGTTAGGACTGATTTTTTTTTGTTTCTTTTCTTGTTTTTAGTATATTTTATATGAAAAAGTATGGACTTTCAAAGCAAGCATAACAATTATTTTCTAGAAGCTCTTTAGTGTCTTGTATAAGACTGAGGTTGAACAGAACACAGTGAATATTATAGGAAGAAAAAACTTTAGCAATAAAGCTATTAAAAGATGCTTTTTTGTGTGATTGTATGGCAACATATTTTAATACCAGCACCAAAGAAGGAGAAAAACAGATTTCACCCATCAAGTGAAAAAGATAAAATGTCAAATAATTTTGCAAGTCTAATCCCATTAATGTGAATTAGTATCACATTAGAAAGGATTAGTGTTCTGAATTCAAAATAGAAACTCTCAACTCTTGAAAGAACTACACTCAATTCTCAAAACCCATAGGGAACCAAACGTAATTATTGTAAAATAAATTAATTCAGCTTGCTTATACGATCGAATGGGATATTAAATATAACTAACATTAACCGCTCAATTTACTCATTCACTCCATTTATCTCACAACAATTTTAATAATATTAATTAAATTTAATATTACACAAAAATGACTAAAAATAACTTCTTAGGATTCTCTTTCGTTTACTTTAGCCCTTTAGTAGGATTATCATTGCAGTTTGTGATAAGAAGCCATCCTTCAAAGTAAGCATTTAATTTTATTTTTTCTTATCTCTAAGTTAAAAGATTGAGGTACAAGTAGCATTACCATCATCCTAATTTGGTAAAAAAAAAAGCTTCAACTGGTTTTTAATAATCTTTGATTATATACTTTAATATTTCATTTTTCTATTTTTTCACACCACAGTAAAAACATTTAAGACAATAGAATCTCTTACAGAATTTCAGAAAAAGCACAGCGAAAGCCTTGATTTCTTAATAACAGTTTTTAGCAAAGAAATACCACAACTAACCCATTATATACAGTAAATTAGTTATACGTATCTACATGTGCGATTCCCTTAAATTGAAAGGTTAGAGGAGGGTCCAGTTCCAGGCATCCAGCAACGAAAGAAAGAAGGAGCTACATTGAACCCAGACTAACAGCAACAGTCACAGGTGAAAAATTAAGAATTTAAGTTGTGTTACCTTGAGAGAGAACCACAGCTTGAATTATGAGAGTCAGCTTTAGCAGTTCCATTTCATGTCGAAACAGTTAGCAGATGTTCTCATGTGTCTTTGTTCTCGAAGTTAGAAAAAAAACTTTTGTTTCTTATCATGAAAGCGTCAAGTCTCCTGCTGGCATCATTTGTTCTTCTTTGTGTCTGTGTGTCTGCAGAGCGTGGTTTCCTCTTTTATTGACAGTTGTGCTTTATTAACCTGAGTGGATTCGCTGCAAGTACTTCTTTCCATAGCACATGACTGCTTCTAGCACACTGCTCAAAACCGAAGTTTTCCTTTTGTTTTGCCATTGTCTTCCTAAAGATTGTGCTATTTTCAACACACACACGCTTCAGAATTTCCTTGTAAATAATTTAATTAAAACATATTTGACTCCCAGTCTAACACCTGTCAGATGACAAAGACATCAAGCTTTAAGATGCATGCAGATGAGGGTTTTTATACATTTTAACATATAAATGTCTCTGCAATTTTACATTGTTCTGCTTATCACATTCACGTTTATCCTTCTTTATGCAGAAAAACAATTATTTGCTGATTTTCGACAGGCATTTTAGTCTTTTGGTTTTAAGATAACAACCATGACAGATCTATGTTTATGGAAACAAAAAGTAGACTTTATCTGAACTTTATGTGGACTTGGATAGTGATGTCATGTGAACACTGCTGCCTCACAGCTCCTGAGTCCAGGGATCAATCCCGGCCTATGGCTCCTTGAATGTGAAGAAGTGAAGGAAGTTTATAGACTCGGGACATGCTAGGAAGCACATTCGGAGTGTGATACTCCTGACATACACACATACTGTACACAATGTCACAGGTGTTTTGGAGCTACAAAGCCGGAATTGCAGAAGATTGTGTCAAGGCAAGTTGACAGAAGGTACATACATGAGAAGACCTGAGAAGAGAACTGATTAAGCAGAACAAAATGTGGAAAATAGTAAGGTGACTAGGATAATGGTGGTTCAATCAAGTGGTGGTGGTAAAGGTCATGGTCGTAGTTGAAGTAGTCCATACCCTAAAGATGGCTTTAGGAATAGGACTGGACTAGTTGAGGCCAGAGGCCATGAAGTAAGCTTCCAACCTGTTTTCACGTTGCAGGACGTTGCAGGCGACATTGTTTGTTTCAGTAAAGACAACAGGAGGGATTGTCGTGACAGGAACAGAAGAGAGCCCTGTTAGAGCTGGCCATGCCTCCAGAGATCAGAGGGAGCAAATGCCCCAGAATCCTTTTACAACCATAGGATATGTGGGCCTCTGTTAGGCCTTTGACAACAGTGTCTCAGAGAGGTTTCTG
This sequence comes from Atractosteus spatula, assembly GCF_055471065.1. Taxonomy (NCBI): domain Eukaryota; kingdom Metazoa; phylum Chordata; class Actinopteri; order Semionotiformes; family Lepisosteidae; genus Atractosteus; species Atractosteus spatula. Next base: position 30,557,492 of record NC_142717.1, on the reverse strand, counting down.
GGTTGAACGTGAGGTTGGAGGCCTCCCCACCAAATTTCTCTTAGATGTGGAACCTACTGTTGTGCCCTCTGCATGTGATTGCCCAACAACAGGCAAGGTTTTACAAGTGTCAGAAGTAACCTGTCAATCTGTCAACCTGTCAATGTCAACGTGATCTTTTTGACTGGATTGTTGGACGTTTCAGCTCCATAAATTCTACAGTTGATATTGAGAATATTTCTGGGGAAAACTGGGCGCTCCAAGGTCAAATATGGCAAATGACTTGGGCAGGGCAGAATGGTTTACAGGCATCATGATCTTGGGCAGCAGGCTCAGAGCTCATACATTTATTACTGTTCGCCAGGTTGTTTAATGTGTCAGCTGTAGGATTTGAGCAGGTTACAGATGCTTTAAATCGCTCTCTGCTTACAACAGCCTGCCAGGCTGCTTTAGATTGAGTAATCACAGAGCTAACTCGAGACATGACCCCAATAGCTGAAGGTATAGTTCCAAGCTCTTCTGGCCTGCAAGCTTACAAATTGCTTCTGAATAGTAGTGATGAGGTCAAGGTGGGCTGGTGGTGGTAGCAGACTCTAGTTTTTTTTTCATCCCTTATTAGTAATTGGTGTAAATTTACTTTTACTATGTAAAAATTAGTGCCAATTGGTGTTATCCCTTTTGGGGCCTGGTATGCTGTTGTTTCCTTCCCTTTTGTCATTATCCCTGCTGGTGCATGGTGTGGACTGGATGTGCAGTGAGATGATGGTCTTTCCCTGACCACTGTTCACTGAGCACAAAATCTGACAGCAGCTTGGTGTCTGGTCTCGGAGCCTGAAGTGGACGATAGTGTGTGATATAGTCCCAGCTCTCCATGAAAGGAACAGCCCTGGCCTACACAGGTGTCGGAGGACACGTGGCGCTTCCCAGAGCCTGTGCTCCTGCCCAATAAAAGAGCAGTCTGTGATGTTTCGAAGACCTGCTCCTTCTGCATCAGGCTGAACTGTAGTGGACACCATCCTGCACCCCTTCTGTCTGGTCCTTATGTTTTGTCCTGTCTGCCCCATGTTGAAAACAGCTGGGCACCATGAGTGGACATCACAAGTGGCATGCATTTTAAGCTGGTCTTCAGGTTGTCATTCAAAGTTAAAAAGTCTAAATTTCACTACTGCAGAGCAGATGTCTGTGGCCATGGTCCATGTTCGACTGACAATGCATTATGCTAATCATGCTCAGGCTTGAGCAGTTCAAACTCAGATATGTCTTTGTGATGTACAGCAGGCTTCGGCTCTATATAGTTTTACTTAAGGTGTAACAGGTTATGGCTGGATGCTTTACTCGGTTGTTTTGGCACAAATGGTTTGGCTTATGACTTTACCTACTATATTACCAAATTGTCTTGTTTATCAGCTCCTTAAGCACCTTTATAATGCTTTGCTGTGTGCTAGAATAAGCCAGATTGCTCAGGATGCTGTGTGAATGAGATTCTCCAGATTCCCGAGGCCTTGACAGGAGGGAGTGAAGCCATTCAGAGCTCATCTTTGTTATTATGTTATGTTAAAAAATTAAACTTGCAAATTCTGCAAGATTTGTTTCTGTGCTCCAGACACCCAGGGTTTCACAAACAGTGTTTTTTGTGTCTTGTGTCTGGTTTAACTATATAAAGTGGGAACAGAGACTTTGGCTGATTACCAAGGTTGACCACAGTTACACTGCCTTAACTGTCTGACTTTGTACCGTATTTGGCAACAGACTATCACTAACAAATCATAAAATTGTACGTTTTTGTATGGAAATGTTGCTCATCTCCAAGAATAAAAGTGTGCTGCTGTCCCATAGAGAGCGAGTGAGAGGTGAGCTGCTGGCTGCATCTGTTCTCCTTTCTTTATTGTAATAAAGAAATCTCCAGCTTGATTTCTCAGAGTTGTGTGGTTTTCTGAGAAGTGTCTAACAATATGAAGAGGATTAGCTGTCTTCATTGACTGATGCCCTCATCTCCAAAAAGCTAAGCTGCTGTATTTGTTGGAAAGCATATCATTTTCATCCAGGTTTCCATTATTATTGATTAGTAAGGCTATTTTTACAATATTATGCTTGGATTGATCAGGACTTCAGTGCATTGTTGTCTAGGGAAGAGACTAAAGGAGAAAGGTTTAGAATCCTGGTACAGGCCCTGTCTCTATCACTAGTTCACTGAATATCATCTTTTATATTTTATGGATGATTTTAATGCATCTTCTGCTTGTGGTTGACTTATTTCTGCACTTCAATCTCTTTGTTTCCAGCTGCTTCAGTCTGCAGAGCTTTTCGTAGTCTCTACATAACTTGCAAACCCTAATTTCCAACTGAACAACTGTTACTAGCTGATCAGTTGATGATGAACAGATAGGGGGTGACACTGTCTCCAACTGTTTCTCCCAGTGTTTCTCCCAGTGGTCTCCAAGGGCAATAGTAAAACTCCAAAACTGGTACAAGTGTAGTGTTTCATAGCCGTTCAGGGACGCCAAATATGTAATCATAGTGGCTCTCTGAAGGCACCAGTTCTGTAGGGTTTGGGCATTTACTGAGACAATTATTAATTGTAGCAGTAAATCACAAAATTGATTCTTTTGATGGCTTTAGAATCCAACCACGCGACATAACTCAAACAACGCGCACACACAGGTACTAATACACGAGGATAAATTTATTAATACATAGAATATGCATATAAACCTAACAGATCTTATCGAGAGGGTTATCAGAATACAAAAGGTATATATTCAATCAGTTACGAAGTGTTACACATCAAGAGGACATACGTTCAGTATATCATTCATTAAGACCGTTTCGTAAAGTGAACTTGGTTACAACTTCTACATTAGATGCTCAAAACAAGTACATAACTCTTAGGAATTAAATTGATATCAACTGGTTGGGATAACAATTGAATTCTCGAGCTGTAATGCATTGAAGTTGTAACCAAGTTCACTTTACGAAACGGTCTTAATGAATGATATACTGAACGTATGTCCTCTTGATGTGTAACACTTCGTAACTGATTGAATATATACCTTTTGTATTCTGATAACCCTCTCGATAAGATCTGTTAGGTTTATATGCATATTCTATGTATTAATAAATTTATCCTCGTGTATTAGTACCTGTGTGTGCGCGTTGTTTGAGTTATGTCGCGTGGTTGGATTCTAAAGCCATCAAAAGAATCAATTTTGTGATTTACTGCTACAATTAATAATTGTCTCAGTAAATGCCCAAACCCTACAGAACTGGTGCCTTCAGAGAGCCACTATGATTACATATTTGGCGTCCCTGAACGGCTATGAAACACTACATTTATGGCGTCCCTGGGTGGGCGTGGCAAGACTGAAATGAATCAACCAAGCGGAATAATTCATATAAAACGCCGCGGGTTTCATACACGACAATACAGTGTGCTGAAAGCCGAAAGGAAAAAAGTTCCCCTTGCTCTTTAAGCAGTGCTTGATTGTTTTGTGATCTTTTGCAATCTACCGGGTTGATTGCATACTTGATCTTGTGGTTTTCTGTGGTAAAACTGTGATTTCGTACTTAAAAGTAATACTCTTTAAGTTTAACGATGGTTGCTAAAAGGTCTGAATTCGAGTCGCTATTAAGCACTCTCTCTAGCAGCGACAAGTCTGACCACGATCTCTTCCATATCTCCGTCAGCGGAGAAGCTAGAAGGATAAATCTCCATTCTCTGAGAGAGCTAGCGAAGGACATAGAGAGATTTGACCCCGCAGTGTCAGAGAATAATATCGAGAGTTATATTCAGGACCTCAGGTATACCCTGCAGTACCTGCCAAACACCACAGAACAGGAGAAAGTGTTTCTGGTCAGGAAAACTACCAGCAGAGCTGTACATGAGTGGATGGCTAGGCAGATGAAAGAAGTCTGTAATGACTTTGAGCAGCTATGTCAAGCACTTATCGAAGAATACAGTGCGTTTATTGACCCGACTGCTGCGATAGCCGCCGCTCTTAACATTAAGCACGAGAGAGCAGAGTCCCCTCGCGAATATTACGAGAGACTTAGACGAACTTATTTTGCAGGGCGAAATTATGAGGGTTGCGAAGAGAACACACATTTCAAGGGTTTATTCATTGCGAATCTCCACCCGTCAGTCAGAAAGATGATCTTAATGCATACAGATGCACAGACCATGAAAATGACTGATATTAAGAGATTCGCGCAGAAAGCCTGGGAGTATGATGTCCAAAGTCGCTCTGAGCAAAAAGCTGCTAAAGCGACTGTGTTCGCCGTCAGAGCCAGCAGGGTTAATTCCCCCCTGCTCGAAGGAGCACAGGCTCCTGAGCTGGCTAAGCCCCGTTCCAAAGCACTCACACAGGACCGCACCCAGCGTCCTAAGTGCCATGAGAACACCGGGGAAGGGAAAGGGCTAGAAAAGGCTGAACAAAAGGATTCAGTAGCCGCCCGCCTGGCCAGGCTTGAACAAGCTTTATTAGGACAGGGACAACCGCTCCCCAAGGCTGCCGGAAGCGTGAATGAGCTGATACTCTCCACTGGAGGAGGCGGAGACCCGCCCCCTCTCCCTCCCTCAGTCTATCTGATTGAGCGGAAGGGTTCCTGCCTGGATGAGGTCGGCCACTCCCAAGCGAGTGCTGACTCCACCCCTGAAGTCACAGAGCAGGCAGTAAAACAGAGAGGAAAAGCAGGAAGCTTTTACCTCAAGGCTGCCATGGGAGATGTCTTACCCAGTGAGACACTGATTGACACTGAGGTTGAAAGGTGTTTGATGTCACAGGGCAAGCTCAAACGGGTTGAAAAAGAAAAGGGCATGCGACTCAGAGAGGAACCTTTGGTGGATCACCAGAAAGGCAAAGTGTGGAAACAGGTCAAGGCTCCTAAGCCTTCTGTACAGAAGGAAAGGGGGGCCAAGAGGCAGACTGTGCTCACACAGTGCCCACCGAACACAGAAGCCTATGTGGAGATTCCCTCTGTTCCCTCTGGACAAGAAATAAAAATATTTTCTTGTTCCCCGGATATACAGGGAAGTCGTGTCCCGGCTGAGGTCACAACAGCCTCCCTGCCACAGGAGCGGTGCTCCAAGCAGCCGCCTGATCCACCAGGTAAAGCACACCCCTTTTACATCCCTAAAGAGGAGCAGATCTCCCCACCTGGCGATGAAAAGGAGCTTTCCCTGTGCACCCTGGCACCCAAGAGGGGTCAGGACCACCACCCTGCAGTGGTGGAAGGGATCCAGATGGCAGGAGAGCAGGTTGGTGATGTAGCCCTCGCCCTTAGCCCTGAGAGGTCCTCTATTAGTGAGGATCTGCTTGAGCAGCTGTCACAGGGCCACCGCCAGGTGCCCCTGGTGCAACATTCACAGGTTAGACAGGAGGTCCAGCTGGACGCTGAGACTACTGCGCTGTGGACACACCTGATCCCAGATGCCGATTCCCTCTGCTGTGACCCAGGGAACCTGCAGTCAGGTAACATTATTTCTCACAACTACCAGGTAGTGAGTGAGACTGACCTGATTGTTCCTGCCTCGACAGCAGGGTTGCCAACACACCCAGTCCCCCAGAAGGGACAGGGAATGAAAGCCGAGCCGGTTTTCTTACAGCCACCAGCTCAGTCTGTCAGTCTGAGTCTGACCAACAGTGGTTCACCCAGACTGGAGCTGGATGGTCAAGTCACCCGCCTGCCAGTGCAGGACATCGCAAAGAGGGGTGTCAGAATCCCCGCCTGCACTGACATGGGCCTGGTGGGTGATAGCGAGTTCGAAGACAATGAACTAGCTATCCCAGTGCTGGGGCAGCTCCCTGAACCCCTAGCGAGGGAAGGGGGGAGCGAGCAGGTGTCCTACACCCACGCCCAGCTAACGATTGTAAACATGCCGATAGAGGGATTCCTCAATCAGGAAGTGTGCAGGGTGGACCTGAACAGTGAGAATGGGATAACAATCCCAGATCACTCAGGTGCTCCAGATGACCACTCAGCCGAGGGTCAGGCATGCTCCACCGCTGCACCGCCCCCTGCAGGTTTCCTAGAGCACAGGCATGAACAAATCGAAAAAGTAGATGCCCTGGAAAAGGAGGAGCAGCATCAGCAGCTGCGTCAGATCTCCCCAGATTTCCAGGATGTTGGTGCCCAAGATGCCACATGGCATACTGAGAAAGACACCATGTACACGCTGCGCCAGCTTAGAAAGGCGACAGTCACTCAGAAGGAGATGACTGGGATCAGCCACCCTAAAAGACTTTTGGGAGGACTGATTGCTGCCACCACTGTTGTGCATTTGCTCTTTTTGGTAGGTTTGTGTGCTACTGGCACTCTCACCCTGACTGCCCCAAGAAGGCAGGTGTCAGAGAGGCCAGAGGGTAGTGACAGACTGTATCGACAGCAGCAAAAGTTGGAAAGCTTAGGGAAAATCCTACAGGCAACCTCCTATGCAACAGGGTTAAACCTTATTCCCCAACCAGTGGACATGATTGTTGGTGTTATACAGTGGGTTTATGCTTGTGTGCAACAGGCCAGAATGTTGACACAAGACCTGTTAAGGGAGTTTAGTGCCACTGTAGCCAGTCTAGCCACGGCACAAATCCCAACCCACTTGATTCCACTCTTCTCAGTAGAGGAGTATGTGACATTAACCCCATCGCTCATAGCTCACCCAGAAGGCAATCCAAGATTGAATTCGGTTCCAAATCTTGAGATGGGTATGGCTACCAAAGCTATCCATTGGCTGTGTCTAAACGATTCACCAATGAAGGGTGTAAAGCTACTAACGAGCAGAGGAAGGTTAATGAACCCCATGAAGAGCAGGTGGGAAGTAAATGGCTGGTCAGCACACCACGTTTAACTGACACTGTGACTTGTGACAGGCATGATGCAGCTACCTAATAAAACAGTTCCTTTAAGTTCCTGAGGAGGCCATAGTACAGCATGGTAACTTAACACTGTACGGTCTAGAACCAGACAACATAAGACCAAACTTGAGGTCATGGATGCCTTCAGGTGCCACACTAAGGAATTGGATAGAAATCCAAGAAACAGTAAGCCCTGAAGAGGTACAGGTAGTTAGTTTGCTTTAATGGAACAAACCTCCAAACCACCCTAGCAGATACCCAACACAGGTGTTGTGGTTTATCGGGGGGCTGGGAACAGGAACTGTTGTTATTGTAACACTACTGCCGGGTAGCTGGATCATGACTGGATGTACTCTGAATGCTGTACTCTCACATCAAGATGTACTCCGGGTAGCATGAATGAGTCAAAGGTAGCATGTCAAAAGAAAGGAAGTGACTTCTCCCCAAATATCTGCCTACAGAGGTATCAGATATTGACAGTGAACTTCCTGATGTGTAATTCCTAGACTTAGATAATGTCTCCTACCGTGTTTATACATACTCCAGATGTTGTTCATAATGTTTGCATCCAATGCTGGTTCCGGTATGAATTCTCGAGGAGTAATGTGGACATTTAAGATTAATGTTCTAATGGCAAGGGACATCACTTAACTCTGTTTTTGTTTTGAAGGCAACAACGCCTCAGGACCTCGTGACCTTCAAAAAGGGGGGATATGTAGCGGCGAGGCTTAATAATAAGGCAGAATTAAGTGTTTCTGAGCTTCCCAAATGAGGCCCCATTTCTCTGTTCATCTCTGTGGTGCAGCCACAGAGAGACCATTAGGGTGATTTAAGGTTTCCTAGGACAGCTCCCAAAGGGGGGTGCACTTAGCTAAGCCTGGCTATCATGATCAATGGTCATCCATTGGCGCCTATCAGTCTAGGGAGTGCCAGTTGGACATCTGGACTGCATTCCTAAGTGTCAGGAGTAAGTGACTCATATCTCACCGTGGTCAACCAATCAGGGACTGGTAGGGCCGAGTAACCCACGTGGGACTCTGATGCCCATGGAACTTTCAGCCAATCAACAAGCTGAAGTTCCTCCAGGTAAAAACAGGCAACACAGAGAGCCTGGGAGATTCAACAAGAGATTCAACAAGATTCAGATTCAACAAGATTCAGATTCGGGAGATTCAGTAAGATTCTGGAGAGGATTCTGTGGACTGTTCTAAAGGGAATTCAAAGGAGAATTCCAGGGCAGGACGGCCCAGGAGCAGAAGGCTCCCAAGGGCAGGACATTCTCGCAGCGCGCCTCCTGACCATCCCGAGACTCAGCCCGGACAACCACGGAACGGCCAGTGTGTCCGAGTGCCAGAACTTTCCTTTGTTCTAAGAGTCTAGAGTGGAGGTTGCCAGAGAGTAACCAGCAGCAGGCCTCGTGGACAGGTCAGAACTGTGGACAGCTGAATCACTATTCAGAACTAGCTCTTCATCAGGAACGAACCGGTCCTCTTCCTGACTTGCTGGGATCCACAGTCATCTTTTCTCCTGTGCACAAACTTTGCTAGTTAAAGCCAACACTAACTAGCCGGTCAGTGAGCATCAGCAGCGCACCGCTGCAAGCCGCACAGCACAGCCTGGCACGGAGCCAGAGAGCGCGGATTGGACAGCAACAAGCCTGCAGCTGATTGTTTGTGCCTGCAGGAGATCTGAATCCCCAGAAATTGGATGAGTATTCAACTTCAATGCATTACAGCTCGAGAATTCAATTGTTATCCCAACCAGTTGATATCAATTTAATTCCTAAGAGTTATGTACTTGTTTTGAGTATCTAATGTAGAAGTTATAACCAAGTTCATTTACGAAACGGTCTTAATGAATGATATACTGAACGTATGTCCTCTTGATGTGTAACACTTCGTAACTGATTGAATATATACCTTTTGTATTCTGATAACCCTCTCGATAAGATCTGTTAGGTTTACATGCATATTCTATGTATTAATAAATGTATCCTCGTGTATTAGTACCTGTGTGTGTGCGTTGTTTGAGTTATGTCGCATGGTTGGATTCTAAAGCCATCAAAAGAATCAATTTTGTGATTTACTGCTACAATTAATAATTGTCTCAGTAAATGCCCAAACCCTACAGAACTGGTGCCTTCAGAGAGCCACTATGATTACATATTTGGCGTCCCTGAACGGCTATGAAACACTACACAAGGATGGTGTCATTCCCATATCCGATTCAACTTTTCAAGAGGTGAAAGCAAATTTAAAAATAGAAGATTGAAACCAATTAGCTATTAACATCTCAACTGGAGCACAAACCAGAAGTACCGTTCTTCGCTCACTGTTCTGTGACCAGGTTTTCCCCAGGAGAGGTAGGTCAGTGTTGGGAATCCCAGAGAGCCCTGTCTGATTAATTCCAGAAAACAACAACTCCAGTCACTTCCTGCAAGCTTTCAGTGACATCGCTTCAAGCTGTGCCACTTTTCCAATCAGGACTCTCTCGCCTGTCAGGAGCTCACACATGTTGCCACAGGTGACCAAATGGCATGTCTCCTAAGAGGATGTGGGAGTCATTTCCAGGGAGCTTTAAAATAATTGGCAGTTCCAAACTGAGTGATATATAATAAATGGATGGTGATTCAAAATTTGAAAAAAAGGAAGCAGCAGGGATTGCCTGTATTGCCTGTAGAAGGTTTCCTCAGCTACAGGCTACTTGTATTGAGATGACAAAGGTGACAAGTCCAGGCCCTTCAATACTGACAGAAAGGATGAACTTGTAGACTGAGACTAGTGAGAGCATGGAAATATAGCCTGTTCTCTGACACCAAGCAAAAAACACTTCAGTGGGAGGCTGATCGCAGGTGAAGTTCCTGACAGCACAGATGAGCTTTAAAATTAAAGTTACACTAAGATAACAAATTTCCCTGTAAGGGAGACATGCTGTGGAAACTGAAGCACAGCAGTCTCCTACTGAGACCCATCAACAGATCCAGACAGGGGGAAACGCTATTGACTCTACTTTGCATTTTTAAATATTCATAACTTTAATTACAGATGAAGAAACACAGCATTTTGTGTTTGTTTGGTGGGTACAAAGGTAACAATATAGTTTAGCTTAATAATTTCTTCTTGAATTTCTAGAGATTCAGAGACTCCCCTTACTTTCATTCCACTAAAGTCCTTCTTTAGTTGGTTTACGTAGGTAATTATAGAACCTTAGAGCGTTAAGAACATAAGAATGGTTATAAATAAGAGGAGACCATTCATCTGGTCCATTGGTAGTTAGGAACACAAGGAACGTATTGATCCAAGGATCTCATCCAGCTGTTTCTTGAAGAAAGGGTATCAACTTCAACAACATTTTGAAAACAAAGTGCCTTTTCAGTTTTCCAGTTTTCAGTTTAAATTTAATTTAAACTTTTCAGTTTTAGATGCTCTTCAATGTAATTTCCACTTAAATCCTCTGGTATGTGTTTCACAGTGTCCTTTGAAGAAGTTCTCTGTGAGGACTGGGTCGGGGCCCTTGAGGATTTTGAATACTTGTATCAGGTCTCCTTGCATTCTTCTCTGCTCATTTTTTAATCCTGCCAGTATAGAACATTCCACGAAGTCACAAAATGCATCTAGTTCTCTTCTGGACTGATTATAGAGCAGTGATATCTTTTTTAAAAAGTGGTGAACAAAACTGCACACAATATTCTAAATGAGGCCTAACTAGTGCAATATGACCATAGCATCACCTCAGTTTGAATACTGCACTTTTGAATATATAGTTTTAAACTGCTTTTCCACGGTTTCTAGAAGATGTAAACGACACGTCAGCAAACATCTAAGTCTTTTGTATTCCCAGCTTGTTTTACCTTCTGTATTCTAAACCGTACTCTTGTCTACAACATGATCTGCCAGGTGTTTGCTAGGTCTTGAATTATATCTCAGAATTAAACTGAGAAAACATGTATCCCATGTGGGTCAGACCATGCTGAAGGCTCTTCTGGAAGCTGACTGAGATATACTGTACCAACAGCATTGAGCCAAGCTGTAGTGGCTGGTGCAACACTGAAGGGACTTACAATTGCTACAACAGCACTTTTAGCTTTTGCATAAACAGAAGAGGCTTGTGGGGAGCTGAGGCCAAACTCCAGCATCACCTGGTGGTAAAGAGAATGATTGCATGTGGCAAAAACTAAATACTAAAGGGACTCAATCCACCCATTTTCTAACTGCTTTATCCAACACAGGGTCTTGGGGGAGCCGGATCCTCAGGGTTTGTTTGCATTGTTCATTATTTTAAGCTGCTAAGCCAACACCCCTTTAATTTCTTTCTAAAATGACATTACCTAAATGAATAAAGGTGATTTTAATTTGATTTTCTACGAGTGAACCTTCATCTTTTTGAAATCCAAATGTCAAATTCAACAGTCCATTTAACCCCCATTAGACTCTGCTGGGTGTGACACGGTGGCTCAGTGGTTAGCAGTGCTGCTTTGCAGTGCAGGAGCCCCGAATTCATTTCCAGATCTGGGGTGCTCCAGTATGTGGGTGGAATTGGTATGTTCTACCCATATTCACATGGTTTCCCCCCCCCACACTCCAAAAAATATACTGGTACTGTAGGTTAATTAGGTTCTGGGACAATTGGTCCTGGTGTCAGTGTGTACGTGTCTGTGTGTGTCTGTCTGCCTGGCATCCTGTCCAGGGTGAACTTCAGATTACTTGTCAGTTATGAAACAGTTAAGCAAACCATTTGTTCAATTAAAGAAATTCTGACCCTTGAGGGACTTCTGTCCAGAATGCACTCAAAAGGGCTTAATTTAGAACAATGCTGATTAATTAAAAAGCTAAACTTAAGAGCTGATTACAGTTAAATTATTCTAGGTCTTTGGAAATTGATGAGTTAATGCCTCTCTGTAAAACTTGCTGGGCAGAGCTGTCTTGGAGCAGGGTTAACCATTTTAAAACCCTGATAAAGAAACGTTGCTTGACACAAATACTTCACCAAAAAATATATTGTTTTACTCTAAAAGTGTAATCTTGTGCTCTCATTTAGAACATAGATAATTTCGATTTCTGCCATGAGACTTAGACGATAAACAAACCAGTGTTTTACTTTGCCCATCACAGAGCATCAAGATCCCTATCATTCATTTACACATGAAATAAAAAAGATGGTTGAGGAAAAAGTGTTCACACTTTGGAACAAGTAATATACTGTATGTACAGTATGTTGTGCATGCTGGTTCCATGGCATTTTTCAAGAGACAGTCTGAGCTGCAGCTTGAATTGCATTCAATTAAAATGCTGATCAGCAACCAAGATGGACCACTGATGACACCACTGGTTGGTGTCAGTGTTATTGAATGGTTGCAGCATTGACCTCTTGTCTTTTTTTCTGTAAGAGAACAGAAGGCAGTAAAACCTGCAGATTTCACACAACTTTCCAGGTTTGACACAGTAGGGGAGTTCATTTGCAACCATGTACTGTAGTTCTTCGTTATAACCAATATTACTGAGCCTTTTTACTTTGAAAGCTCAAATTAGCAATAATATCAAAGGAGCCTGCTAAATATAAAGAAGTATAAAGATAACAGCTAAGTATAAAGATGGCTGCACAAGTGCGCAGTTAACCAAGGGCTTTTGCAGTTATATAAGCAACACTTAAAAGGTCCCCATGCCCCGAATGAAAATCAGACTGTGTGTCAGATATTATATGATTTTTATCTCAAAACCAAATCAGCTGGTTATTAACTGTCTTCTCTGATCTTCAATATACAAGGCATAGCCCTTAGAATAATTGAGATCAGCACCTCCTTTAAATAGAGATGTGCTAAGCAGATATCGATTGCTTAAGAATTTCAGCTGTTTGAAAAGGGTGTTAAGGAGCAGGAGGAGGAGTTAAATTGTCCAACTGCCTCAAGGAAAGATGAATTAGATTACTGTATGTTCTATCTTGTGTATTTTCTTTAAAAAAGCCCATTCCAGTAATAGGCTCCAGGGAACAGCTCAAAAGACTGAAGAACGACAAAACGAACTTGGCTATCATTTCCTGCTATCATTTGTTCATCTGTATATTGAATCACATTATTTAATTAATAAAACATATTTTATCACTCACTACTTCTGTAAAACACATCTTACAACAGTATCAGGCAACTGAATTGAATTCTAACTACAGTCTGCCAAGAGCAAGTAGGGTCAATGATCAAGAAACTATTTTTATGGCCTGGCTAGATTTTGTTTTGGTTCTGAAAATGTCCTGCCCTGCAAAAAGTCCAGGTGGCAGCTAATTCCCCCTTCAACTGCCTACCACATTGGACAAATTTGTATTTCTTTGTTCTTTCAATATGGAAAAAGGAAGGACAATTATCTGTAGGGAGTTAGTGACTATAGAGAACAGAAGAGTTTAAATGCCCTGTCTTCTGAGAGTTTGTGAGTCTCTCTACTAAATGCCGAATTGCAAATACCTATATATAGGTAATTATAGGATCAAAATGCAATCTTCAGTATCCAAGGGGAACACTTATGTAAGGGAGATAGGCATAATAAAATTATAAAAGCTCAGGCAAAGAAATACATTCATTTTTACTATGGAGACGTGACCTCCAAAGTCTTAAATACCGTAATTCAGTGTTCCCTGGCTTTGGCTGTTTTTATTTTAAGTGGCTCAGAAAATAATGTGTTAAAATTAAGTATGTTAAAAATAAATTTAACAAGTTCTGATAGCTAGGGTGCACTTCTTCCTTGTACTGTGCATTTGAATGAAATTCAGGATGCACCCTCTTAATTGAACTGTCAATCTGGTTGTGCCAGATTTCTATTGCTTCTTGTTCAATTTATTTTTAACTTTGATTTTCCTGAATGAGATATCAACTTCAAGGCAGTAAAAAGCTGTCTTTAAAAGCCTTCATTTCATCTCCAGTTGGTAGTATTAAATTGTGATCTGTTTTGTGTAAAAAAGTTACAGTCCCTGATTAAAAGCTCTTTTCTGTATATACATTTCCTTTGTGTCACTATGGATACTGGCTACAAAAACGTGAGATCCTAACAAAAGACACAACGATTTGTATTTCAAAGTATCATTTGTAAGAACAATATGAATATTACTTTACTTAGTTCCAATATAATCTGAGAAAAAAAGCTCTTGAATGAATTTGAAACACTAAGTATTCTGATAATTAAAGTGTTTCACTGCAAGCTAATTCACCGTGTATAATACAGTTGCGTCATGAATAAAGAACTTGTGTGGAGGTTCAAAGATGAGCCTTTTTGGGGAGAAACTGCAGCTGCCTTAAAGAACTCCTCCTCACCTGTGACGCTTGGTCTTGGAATTCCCCAAGTGGTGCTGATGGGATGAGTCAGTCAAGGCTTTCTACCTTTGGCAAAATGTTGGCTCCTAGGACGACCCAGTTGCCTGGGGCCTTGCAGAGACACTGTTGAGAGATCCCCTGCCTCATTGCCAGCAGGTCTCCTGAAGGCTGTGTGGGCCTGGCAGTGTGGCAGATCACAATCACCCGTGGGTGAGCAGGTCTGAGGGGTATGTCCACCATCTCCATTCTCCACTGGCATTACAGGAGCCGCTGCTCTGTGCCGAGACCAATTAACTTAGCTGACATACCTGAACCAAAAATGAGTTCAAAACTCAGAGCCTCTAAGTCTTTTAGAATGTTTTTATCTTGATATTGACAGGTGTTCCCCCTGTCACTTCAGCTATTTCAAAGTTGTTTCCTGCCGACAGTTTCTTTTGATATTGGAATGGTACACAGGGAGAGAAAACTTTGTTTTTGAAGAGCCTTTTTAAACTTTCTTGCCAAACTGTCACTGCCATGGTTTTATGACAAAAAAGGCCAAAAATCACTGTTATTGCTGCCTTGTGTGTGTGTGCAATGGGATTAATCATAAAGTAGACAGAACAAATTTCCCCTGTGCCACTGGTATGTCAGTGGAATCCTAAATTATATTTCACTGCCTTAAACAGCCGAAAGAAATGTTTTCCGTCTGACAGAATTCTGTCTTTTGGGGAAACTGCTATTTTTAGTGGCAGTGTATGAAACTATTATAGAAAGTCCTAAGTCTTTTGGTACAATATTCTAAATGCAATTCTAGTAGCAATATCCTTCTATCTGATCATATTGAACATAAAATGTGTTTTTTCTGATTTTTAAATATGTATATATGGACAAAATATAGATTCTCTGCTGAAACCTGTAGCAAGGCCTGTATCTTTGATATGTAATCAAAGACATAACAAAACAAACTTTTACTCCCAGTAACAGGTAATGGATATACAGTACAATCAGTTTTCTTTGGTTTGTGGCATCCCACAATTCATATACTGTAGGATTTTATCCCATTGATTGTTAATAAAAAATCATCACCTCAGATTAACAAGGAAACAAGGGGATACTCAATCTCCAATGTAGGATCTCTAATAAACAACAGCAGTTTCCTGGATTGTAGAATGAGGTTTTTAAATTGTATCTTGTGTCTCTGACAAAAAGAGGTTTACTGTATGTGGGTGTGAAGACTTGGATTGTATTCCAAACAATAAAAAGGACAGCATTCTCCTGTTATGCTCCCACCAAGACAGGCTTTGACAAAATATAAATTATAAATTTTCAGAGGGGAACAAACTTTTCCTTTTTTTAATTTGTTGTTGCCACAATTCTAAGGCACAAAAACAAAAAGGCTATCAGAGTATTCGTTTTTTTTTGCATGAAATGTCAGCCTATTGTTATTCAGTGCCTATTGTAAAGCAGTATTTCTATCGTTTTGGAAAGTATAATTTATTTAAAAAAAAATTAAAGCTAGATCATTTGCTTTTTAGTTTTTAGTTTTTGCACCTGTACTACCAAGTAATATTTAATTAAAACTTGAATAAATCTGGCACACTGGTGTGGGTATAAAGATTTCAGCTGAGACATGTTTTATTAGTTCATAAAAAAAGGCTGAATCCAGTTTGAATCCAACTAAAATCCCATCCCTTAGGACAATTTTATTGTAAAACTGTTTTTACCTAGTCAAACTTATTGCATAGAGATTTTATGTTTCAATATTTCCCCCTTTGTGTCAATGGCGCACATCAAGATGAGCTAAGGAGCTAGGAGAGCCCTGTGTGGCCACCATTGCCTGAGGCAGTCCGAAGAACATCTTTGTTCTTCCGGTAGTTTGTTTCATGTAAGAATATTGATGGAGTGTTTATTCCTGGAGACTTTACAGTTCGGCTCTGTTTTAATTTAGTTTCACTTCAGTTTCATACACATTCATACTCTTATGCTGTGTTGTATGGGATGAATGCTTCAGTATATGCAGGCACTGCACTCAGCTGCTGACATTACGACACTGTACTCCGTCCCCAATCCAGCACATCCCAGTCTCCTTACCTCAGTGTCCTCATATAGTTTCATACCAGTACCCTTGTGGTTCTGATTCAACTTTTCAGTTTAGCCCAAGCCACCTGCTGCTATATAAAGAGTATAATCTGTATTTTCTACAGAGTATAATTAGAATAGAAATGTGTGATTATGTATGTGGGTGGCACAGTGGCCCATTGCTTCTTTGTAGTCCTGGAGCTGGGGTGCTATCTACAGTAGATGGAGTTTGTATGTTTTTGCTGGTGCTCCAGTTTCCTCCCACACTCCAAAAACATACTAGTAGACATGTATGTGTGTGGCCAGCAATGGACTGGTGTCCCTTTCAGGGTGTATCCTGCCTAGCACCTCCCCGTGAGCCAAAATTGGATGAAGCAGCTAGAAAATGGAGGGACTGATTATTTATGTATTTACTCGGAATAAAAATCGTAATTTAAGAGCTGATTACAGTTAAATTATCCTAGGTCTTTGGAAATTGATGAGTTAATGGCTCTCTGTAAAACCTGCTGGGAGGAGCAGGGTTGACCGCTTTAAAACCCTGATAAAGAAACACTGCTGCTTCATCCAATGTAGGGTCGCGGGGGAGTCCGAGCCAATCCCAGCAAGCAATGGGTGCTAGGCAGGACACACCCCGAATGGACGCACAAGACATGCCTACTAGTATGTTTTTGGAGTGTGGGAGGAAACTGGAGCACCCAGCAAAAACATACAAACTCCACACAGATAGCACCTCAGATCCAGAACTGAACCCACAGCCCCAGGACTACAACACTACAAGAAAGCAATGCTAACCATTGCGCCACTGTGCCACCCGCATACATAATCCCACATTTCTATTGGTCTCTAGAATGTATCAAGCTGTCATTTTGGTAAGCGAATCCTGAGATATAGAATGCTGATGGAGAAGATTTATTCAATTGTACAGTATCTCACAGTGAGTGAGTTTTATTTATTCATAATTAGTTCATCAACTTTGAAACTGGGTAGGAAAAGCAATGAATATCTACAATATTGAACCTGTCTTTCTGTTGGAAGATCTGTTAGAAGAGCTGTGTAGATTAAAATACAGGTCAATACAATACAATCAATACAAAATAATTATAGTACTCCATTTGGTTGCCCAGATTATTGCTGCTCAGAACTACTCATTAATTGTGTTAATTGAAATAGAAATCTAGTAGAAATACTGGACTCTTTGTACGTAGCTCTATGTGTAAAATATAGTGTTTATGTTCTGACTGCTGTCCTGCAGCATCACTCGGCTCGCGGTTGCCCTGGGAAACCGGAGCATTCTCATAAGCACTTCTGCCCCTCTGTCTGCAGCAGCCAGATCCTGACCAGGTCTAGTGCAAGTGTTCACATTACTCCTATCCTGGAGTCCTTGCACTGGCTTCCAGTCAAATTCCGTGTAGACTTTAAAATCCTCATGCTCACCTATAAGGCTCTGCACGGCTTGGCAACTCAGTACCTGTCTGAACTATTATCGCCCTACTCCCCACCTCGCAGCCTTTGTTCTTCTAATTCTGGTCTCTTTACTGTCCCCCAAGCCCGTCTACATTGTATGGGTGGCAGGGCCTTCTCCTGTTATGCCCCCAAGCTCTGGAACTCTCTCCCCAAGGATATCAGAGAGTAACCTTCTCTAAACTCCTTCAAATCCAGACTCAAAACCCTCTTCTTCAGAAAAGCCTTTGCTTAACTGGTTCCATTCTTCACCCCTCTGCTCTTCTTAGTACCACCATCCACGGTCTCCTCTATATATTGTAATTGTGTTTTATCTTGTGTATTCTTTTTATTTATTGTTGTTTTCATTCTGTAAAGCGCTTTGAGAAGCCACCTTTAAAGGCGCTATATACAGTAAAATAAAGTTTACTGTTATTATTATTATTATTATTTCTGGAGATTCCTGACTTCACACCGGGGTAGCGCTCGCCGTGCAGGACCCCAGGGCCGTCTTCCTGCTGCCTTCGGCCCTCAACCATAGCATTCCAGCTGAACGCTGGCCCCTCTCTCCAGCCACGCTCTTCCCTGCCGCCTTCCTGGCTCTTCTTCAGGGCAGCCCTGATGTCCAGCACGCCGGGGCTCTTCCTCACTATCGTCTTTGCAGCACCTTGGCCAGGTTGCTTGTCTTTTCTTTTTCTTTCCAGTCTCCTGAGCCGCCTTCCAGAGCCCCAGAGGAGCGCTTTTCTTTCCTGGACTCTGGAGACCACGAGCTCTGACTAGGAGCTCCTCCCACGGCTGTGTCACCGTGAGGCTCCGGAAGCTGGGAGGGGACCAGAGGACGGTCACGAGCATGACCTGGGTTAGTCCAAAGGGCGTCCGGGTATCTGGTTCCGACCGCACCCAGGCGCTTCTGTCGGGGAGATGTCTCCTGGGAGACTGGGTTGACAGTATACGCCAGGCCTGGTCTCCTGATTCGGGAGACTGCCCTTCAGGAGGTCGCCTTGAATCGGCCAGCTCCCAGGCCCTCTGACTGGATCACCGTGCTGGTCGGACCCCTCCACTCAGTGAAACCTTTCGGGGGAAGCACAACTGTGGACCTCGGTGGCTCATCCCTGGCCAGCCCGCTGGGCTATTCTAGTGGGCTATCTACCAGGACCGTGCAGCCACCTTTCTCCAGGAGCCCAGCAGTAGGAATCTGTTCCGTGGCCGATAGAGTGACACCCCGTTAGCCTAGGCTCCTAGATTCCAGTCGGCGGAGTTTGGTGGACAGATTCCTGAAGGCTGACACTGTAACCTTTCTCATCTCCGTCTCTGATGCACAGTCTTTTCCTTTAACTACTGACTGACCCGGGTTAAGTTATGTCAGATTTGACAGGATTCAGTATTCTTGCTTTCTACAGTACGTGCTGTTCTCCTGTCAGACAGCAAGAGCCTGGCAAAAAGATGTTTGAGGGTGTGCGTCTGCAATAAGTTTAAAGACCATTTCAGCCTCTCTTTTTTTTCTTCCAGAAAACTGTCTGCATTCCTTGTTCCGTAGGCACCAAATGATTCATTTCTTGTTTTGTTTTAGCCTTGATATATACAGTACAGTATAATTAGCTAGAACTGCACAGGACTTACAAGTGATGACGTGACCTTTCTGAATGAACACAATGTCAGAGTTTCACTCGCTGGCCTTGGCAGACTCCTAACAGGGAACAGCACAGCAGGGCCTCATCGAGAAATATTTTCTTTGGCGTGAAAACATTCTCCAGGGTAATTTTAAGTGTGTCAAGGAAGTGCCAGCCTGTCAAATAATTATTGAATTTCTTGTCCAGCTTAATTTTTATCAAGAGCTCAAATGGTTGCCATGTTGTTTGTATTTTTTTATAGCACTCCAGGATTCATAATGTCTTAAAATAAGAGGCTGTGTTCTTAATTTAAAAACAGTAATTATAGTCTTGCCTCACAGTTCCTTCACATTGCAATTTACAGAAGACCATAATTTTCATTTTCAGAGCCTGTGAAAATTTTAACTCCCGTTGATTTGAAGCAATTTTTCATATACATGTTTTGACTGTGTCGGCAATCTACTGTGAAGGAAAAGGGACATTGTTTCTACCCTCATTCCTCTACTTTTAAACTAAAAACCCTTTTGTAGGTATTTTATTATTTTCTTGCAGTGTTTTTGCATTTTCTTTTTGTTAGTTCAAAGTATTCTAAACGCTTCTCCTCAATCTATAGCATCCCCAATCACTCTGAAAGATCAAAATATTTTAACCCCCCCACAAAAACAGATGGCATTGCATTACCAAGTATTTGCTGTAGTGTGTCAGGTAAGTCTGTGGTCTCACAGTTTGTGGGTTCAAGTCTGTTCTTCAAACTGTTATTGTCCGTTCGGTGAGGTACTTTACCCCAGTTGCTCCAGTTCATCCAGTTGTGTAACTGGCCAATATAGCAGGAGGATTATCCAGTTGTGCACTAGTGTAGGACGTTCGATCCATTTAAAGCTACAATAACCAGAATGATCTGTGGCTCCTTGAGCCCTTGTGGGACTAATAAGGACATTTTCTCCCTAAATTTGCTTCATTAAAAGATAAATTAATTGATAATTAAAAGACAATAGAAATAAAAAATAATGACCCTTGATTTAATAAGACATCAAAGCGTATCAATACAGTAACATAAGCTTCACATACTGTTCATTGGGTGTAGAATTACAATAAATTACAATTATAAATTAATAAATTATTGTAAGAAATTACAATATTTCTTCTCAAAAGTACATCAGAAAAAGCTGAATTGTTTGTTAACTTTTTAGATTTCATGTTGTGCCTTGTAATATAAAAACAGCAGCAATGAAAACATAAAAAACTGGCCTGTTCTCATCTTCATGAATGGAATGCATTTGGTATTTGGTTTCTATGTAGAAAATAACACAGTCTGCTCATATTGGTAGTATATTTTTCATGGTCTCTCTTTCTTGTCCTCTATATGTAATTCAGTGGTTCATTGCTGAAAGCTTCTTGTTTGACCCTCAGCCAGTGTCAATTGTTTTCCATGAAGTGGAGATAAATGTACGAATAGGAATAATTTTTACTTTGCCGTTACCCTGGTAACAAAAGCCAGTGAAAACGTGAAAAGGGTTTATTAAAGAGAGCTTTTTGAGATTTTCTGCTATCGAATATAATTTCTCCCAAACATCTCTGAAAAGGCTATTTCTGACAGTGAAGGGTCCTGAATTCCTTGTGAATATAGGTTTATCAGGGCAGGTGTATTCCTTCTCCACCGCCTACAGCTGTGACAGAGCAAACCTGCTGGGTTTTGGCTCCTGAGGCTTTGAGCCAAAACTCTTGGGCTACATGACAGCAGACAAGTTTTGTGAAAGTACCTTTCCTTTTTGGAAATCACCTCCAGCCCCCACATGCAAATACAGCAGTTCATTATGGTTGTTTATGGTGCCTACTGAAAGTTATCATACTGTAGTGTGGCCCAGGCTTTATTCTGTGTTACCAATTCATTGAGCTGTTTTAAAGTTAACACTAAAGAAATAAAAAAATGGTGCATTTGTTTCAATAATGTCAGAGATAATTTGGAGATGTACAGAGTTTCAGACTTTTAGTAAATGCTATGATATAACTGTGTGTTCCACACACAATTCATCAACATTTCATTAGGATCGTTTTAAATTATTAAGAAGACTTAAAGGGTCAAGCCTGAGTTGGGTTTGTAGTGATCCCAGAGTCTCTGAGATGGCTTATTTAACTGAAAAGACCCTACAAGAAGATGTATATTTTAACAAAATTATGTTTTAGTAATGTCTCTTGCACACAAATTGTAAGTCAGCTGTGTATGTTTCCTTTGATTTGGAAACTTTGGAGCATCTTGCTTAAATACTTAGCTGAGTTATTAAAATATGAGATGGAACTGAGGGAGTTTAGGATGTCTTACAGTAGATGTTTCTTTTCCTTGTGCTAAATTTAGTTCAATTTATCGCACAGTTTCTCATAGACACTTATCCACACTACATTTACTAAAGAATTTTAGTTTCTACAATCTGTTTGCTGTATTATTCAATCGTTTCTATATAACATTACTATGTTCTATACTGGACCATGGAAAAAATGAAATCTATCTAGAACTATTCACCTATGAATAGCTGTATCTATTAATCTACAGTAGTACTGTTTATCTACAACAATCCTTATCTAGAACTAGTTACCTACAACAAGAACTATCTTGAACTGTTCATCTAATAGTAGTCACCTACAACTAATACTGTTAAATTAAAACTAGATCTCTTTACAAAAAAACGAAATCTATCAAGAACTATTCAATTAAATCTAGATCTGTATAGAGCTGCATAGAGGTATCTGATACAGCTCAAAACATCCACAAGGTACGAATCACCTGCATTCCTGTGCATAACGATCAGAAAACTGGTGGTGAGGTTACATGTTGCTTTTCTGCTACTGAATCTTTTAGGTGCACAGCCACAGAAACTTTTTCAAATGGAGGAGACTATTCTTCTTCTCTACATGACAGTATGGAGAGCTCATATAGGCCCCCAGATATTCTAATGTGCAATGGAAATTCATACCCTAGTAGTTAATCTGTATGAGGACTTTGCAAAATGTAAGATATGTACAGTACTAATGCAGTTTCTACCTCAGTAGAAAAACGTGAATGTGTTATTAGGACTCGTTCCTGACATAAGATGTCACATGAAAGGTAAAAGACTGAATACACAAGGAGATGTACATGTGTCAGATGAAGGCCACAGCTGGCTTTAACCTCCCTAAGATTTGACACAGATCCGATACCACTGGGCCAGCAGTAGCTTGCTTTGGAAAAGAGAAACAGATTGTAAAAATAATGTAATGCATATTAGAGCTCATCACAACCATTGCAACTCATTTAATAACTAAATTCAATCAAAAAAAGATGGTCCTCCTTTTCATTTACTGTATGTAAATAATATCCATAAGATTAAGAATGACTTGAAGTACTTTAAGTTGGGGACCTGGAAAATGAGAATAATTCTGTTGGTCCACATGATTACATGATCACTGCACTCCCAAAGGCATGTCGGTTTCAGTCAGGGAAAACTGGGGCATCCAATTTCTGTCAGAATCTCACTTATTCATAAATTCCGAACTCCTGCTGTAAATATTCTCAACTTAATTTGTGTCTTATGGCTGTTTTGGAATAAAATTGAAAGTGCACTTTTTCCAATTCTATAAAATGTAAGAATTTCTGCACCTTGAATTCAAACAACCGTCAAAGTAATTTAGTAAAAGTATCTCCTTAAATGAAAGTCAGCTCCTGCCTGCCTGGTATTATTTATTTCTTTATAAATTGGAAAATGACAGATTGTAAAACAGCTCCTTTTTTTCTTCTTCTCTGGCTTTGGAGACATCCAAGGCTGTATATGACTTTCATGTGGAAAAGGCAGTCAGAATTTGTTTTGGTGACCCTTGTTTCACAAGGAATAGTAGATTTGAAGTAACGTATTAATTTAAAGATGTAAAGGCAAAACTTCAAAAGTTTGTCTTTTTGGATATATACAATCCAGTTTACCAATGTTGATCTCACATAACTGTGTCTGTTACAGATATAATGCCTTTGTTCCTTGTGCTTATTAAATATTCACAGTGACAAGGTCAAACCTTCAAAAGAAGGATTTTCTTGTGATTCAAGCTTTTAAGTAAATCATTTTTTAAAGTACATAATGTAGGTTTTCATATATATTTCCACTGCAATACTACACCTGCGTATATACTTCAAATGTTACCTAGACTTCACTGTGTAAACTGTTATTTAACTAGTTTTCTTTAATCTTTTATTTTAATTGATACAGTATATGCAGGCCTGGAATTTTTTTTGTATAAAGTCAAAGTTAGCAGGGTTTCTTTCACAAAATAACTAATCCTCCATGGCACAGGGTCTCTGTCCTGTTCCTTAATGACCCTTCTGTGTCTGCTGTGTTCTTGTTTGTGTTCCAGCTGGGACCCTTGATCATTAGGACGAATTGGTGCTGATCTACTTATTTTTCAAGGCATTTTAACTCTGCGCTCAGTCTTTGATTTCAAGAATTCTGCTGCTCTGTGGGATTAAAAATATTAATCCTAGAAAATGAGGCAATCAATGGTCCCTATCCAAAATGTGTCCAAATACAATTATGAGTATATTATGCTGTATATAAGTATATATAAATAAGAGTTGCCTGCTGAGCTCTGAGAAGTTGCCCAAACCACCCCAACAACACAAACGATGAACCCCACCTCATTCGTTAGTGCTGTGTTTGTGCCGGTGTGTGCCGTTAAATGTAGTGTTTGTGTTGCTTTCGTTCCCGAGATATAGCGCCATCTTTTTTCGGCTGATCACGTGTACATGAGCGGCGACCTTGACCCCCAGTGACCCCGTCTGCCGAGTTCAAGCTCTCTGTTACGGGTGCGAAGATAAGAATTTTGCAATTTTGTTTCTCTGTTTGACCTGGGGCGGCGGTGGATTTTGCATTTAATACCGCTATCTTCTGTGTGAGCAGGAAAATTAAATTTGTCATGAATACCATACCCTAATCTGAAGAGTTGCGGGTGTAGTCTTAAAATGCGAACAATAGCAAACAATCGCACGTTCTTACAAAGAGGCTCTAACGAGCACGTCTTAATACTTCGTATCGGTGTCCTTTTTTAAACTCTGAAGAAGTGATCAGTTTCTCGCTGTCTTCTTCTTAAATAAACATGCGCACCAAGGGACGTGTAAAGATTCGACCCGTCTGGCGAGCCACGCATTTAAAAAGGCTTGAGTTTGCAACTTTATGAACGACAACACCACTGTTGCACTTTTTATGCAAAGCACATTCGTCAACGTGAAAAAGAACCAGGATGTTTTTTTAAGGGGCGCTACATACAGCACAAATTTGACACAAGTAGTTCATAACACATCCGAGAAGCAACATTGGAAAGTCTACCGTCCCACACATGCAGACCGCGGCAATATTGGGAAAATATATTTTTTTTATTTTCACATAACAGAAGTAAACATATGTCTAAGTTCTTTAATAAACAGTTAACAAGTTGACTATGACATAAAACTGGTTGTAATGTATGTAAAATCACCGTGATTGTAAGATCTATGGTTTTTATTTTCTAAGGCACGTTTCGATAAGACAAACGCACAGAAAATGGTATTTGTAGGGGGGTTGTAAGTGACGTCACGGCCCCGAAAATTAAGGCGCTATATGTCGGAAACGAAAGCAGACCAAACGCTACTTTCAACGGCACAAACCGGCGTAAACGCAGCACTAACGAATGAGGTAAGTTTCATCATTTGTGCTGTTTGTAGGGGGAACAACTTCATGGAGCTTGCCTGCCGTATTAAAAACTGACAGTCCCATCAGGGAGTCATTTCCATAAACTTGCCACTAGAGGTCGCCTAATAGAGCTCCTACTTGGGTCGACCTCTAATCGTATTATTGAATATTCAGAATTCATTCTCTCGTGGGTTTATTGTGTGTGGTCGGGTAATATGGTGCGCTATCACATTTGCACAAGCGTTCAATTAGAGGGTGGCATGTATAAAAGGATGTTTGTTGTAGGCTTGTAGGAAAGGAGATCTGTTATTCTCCACCAGATAAGGGATAGTGGTAGACACTGTCTTGGAATTGTATTATTATTATTATTAAGACGAACCATTATGCTCTTTTTGAGAAATTTGTACGTGAAGAAAACCTTATTTTAAAATAAAGACCAGGTGCCCTGAACTCAAAGCTCAGAAAGCTGTTTTGTGTCATTTAAGCCTTTGGTACCGATTCCTACTTTATTTTGTTAAAGAGCAATCCACTAGTAAAGTGTGCTGTAAAGCTGTTACTTGCTTAATCCAGGTATTTTAAGTTTTTGTATTGCAAATAGATTTACTTTGAATTGAAAATGGATAATTTAGAAAATATATCTAGTGTAGCAGACTTGCCGAGACTGTGAACTGCCAACTGCTTCTCTTACAGTATCCTTTTTCATTAATTTCAAATTTTAATGTTTTGGGCTGAACTATTAATTTTTTTTTCGTTTCAAAGTTATTACTGAAAAAAAAACTCAATGCTTTATAATCTCCAGTCGGATGGTTTTCACACTTAATAGGGTTTTCTTTGTTTTACATAGTGATGGGAGCACATAAATTCAAAAGCCAAATTTTCACATGATAGTAGTTTCTTTTAAAACATCCAAATTATGGATAAGTGATGGGAGATACGATGCTTATGTCTTTTGATGTCAGACAGTCTTGTTTCCAGCTGATTTAACTCTTAATTTATTCTGTATGGCTTCCTTTTTAAAGGACAAGCTTAGATATTTTGGCAAAAGTCTAAAGCCATCACCTGCACAATGTGGTGTTTTAGAAAGTACTGGAGTTGCCAGTCAGTGAGTTTAAAACTGGAAGCAACTCTGCTCGATTGCAAATCTGTATTTATTGACAAAACAGATAACGATGCTGCCTACAGCCAAGTGTAAAACTCGTGTTTCTAATTTCAG
This sequence comes from Atractosteus spatula, assembly GCF_055471065.1. Classification (NCBI taxonomy): domain Eukaryota; kingdom Metazoa; phylum Chordata; class Actinopteri; order Semionotiformes; family Lepisosteidae; genus Atractosteus; species Atractosteus spatula. Next base: position 30,531,363 of record NC_142717.1, on the reverse strand, counting down.
TCCTACCAGGTATTCCAGAAAAGTAACAAGTGGGGAAAAATGTTGAATCCAGGTGGCTATTTTGGGCTTAGCAAAAAAAGAAAATAAAAAGGAAATGAAACTGAAGTTTATTTAGGACACCAATTCACTAGGAATAACAACACCCAAGAATTAAGTGCACTGAAAAGAATTTGGAGTGTTTAGTCAAAATTTGTCTGAACCCGCTTGGCTGAGGGCTGACCTCCTGGGCAGAGGAAGAGGAGGCTGGGACCCCCATGCAGAGTGAGGAAGAGTGACCAAGGGGCAGCTGCAGAGGTGGAGACAGGGTGGAGGTGAGATGCAAAAAGACATACAGTATGTGAGGGAGAGAAGGGGATCACGTACAGTATTTCTAGTGTTTTAGGACAGGAAATGACATCAGGAGTGATTGCTACTCACTGACAGTTTGATTGAACTTGGTTGTCGTCATCTCTCCCGAACCTTCTTTACAAACTCTATTTAGATGACACTTTTCTTACTGAACGTGTAATGGATGTTTGGAACTGAGAATCCATACAGATTGTGTGATTAACTTATTAAACAGCATCTTAATGAGATCTCTAGATCAACCTACCAGCAATTAAATGGGAAAAATTGGTAAGTGAAATGCTCATTGTAGCATTTTCACACCTCCTCGGAAGTGAAAATAAATATTTTGTACAGTATAGTAAAAGCCAGAGGAACAAATTCTACTATCTTATTATCTATCTTATTATGGATTCTATTAATGTGCATTTGTTCATATACAGTATATATGAATGTGTTACATCATTTTGCTATAGTACTATCACATTTTATTTTTGTAATTCAGAAAAGCAACTATCAAATGACAACAGATCTTTCTCCTGTGTATTTGAGAAACAATTCAACCCAATTTCATGCCGTTCAATTTTCAGAGCCCTCCGAACTACTACTAAACAAGATGTTGAATTCATGTTTAATTATTTTCATTTTTTAGACGTTATATACAATTACCCGACTGTTATACTGAACAAAATATGTTTAATTGAACTCAAGAGCACAGTTCCTTTTGGCTGAAAGCTGAACACTTAGATTTAATCACATTCAAGGCGTAGTGGGAGCCTGTGCCAGACCAAGGTGCTTCAGAATCAATAGAAATATACTTCTTCCATAAGAAACAATGTCTGAGGCCGCAGCGTGTGCCCAACTTGTGATTATCTGTTGCCAAATACTTAAGGACAACCATTGAGAACTTATTGCTTCTTTGTAATATGCAACTTCATTGATTGCCATTGAATGTAGATTGCTCTCATATTAATTTTGGCTAGTAGAAGTCTTGTGCATTCCCCTAACAGAAGATTTGTGCATGTAGTTTTCAGAGGCTTGAAAGTGTAATGTACAGTACATACAGTAATATAGCAATATAGCCTGTTCACGCTGTGGTGAATGTTCCAAATCGGATTCATTTTCTAAAGATCTTTAGGGAGAAAAGGAGCTTGTGTGATTTCACTACAGGTCTGTAGAGTTTTTGGAGTTAATCTTTCTACATTATATCGACTGAACAATGATCAAAAGCAAACAAGCAATACTGCAGTCCATAGTCCACCCCTGCTATGTTCAGCCACACGTGGCATCAGAGTGTGGAGTGTGAAGATCGAAACATTTGTATATGTTCACTTCAAATGATTTACATGATCGTGTCCTGCCAGCCTTAATATTGTTGATAACAATAGTACTATTAATACAAATTTTACATGTATGAAAGTCAATTAAAGTTGTTTTAAGAGAGCAGAGCAGAGAGTTTTTTTTCTCTGATGAAGCTTTTTTTCATTGCACACCTGTTCAGATTTATAGCAGATGTTGTGGCAACCACTGAATGGACCAACAATTAGAAATACTCCTGAGTACTGCTTTGTGAATCTCACTTCATTTATAGGTAACATTTCAGTCATTGTTAAATGTGCAATAACTGTTATCTGTGGCTATCGTGCCAATGAAGTAAGATTTGCAAAGCTCAACATGCAAGTTGTTGGTCATTTCTGTCCTGTCAAGTACTCCTGAAAGGATTTGGTGAAGGTAAACCCCTTATCTTTATTTGAAAATTAAAAAAGAAACTCCACGGGGTGTCATTCATCAACTTGGAAAACAAATGAATATCCTGAATGGGTTTTCCTTGAAATCCTTCATCATAACATTCTTCTAAGCCATTTTCTCCTTTCAATGGACAGCTTGGAAGAATCCTGATATAACATTGTGTTGATAGCCTGTTATGATTTAGTATTTACAGAATATCAATAATATCACTAAGAACTTTTACAAAAGCTGTAATTAAATCCCAAATTGCCTTGAGTTAAATGTAGAAATGGGAAGACCTTCAGTCAAACTGGTAAAGTCATTTCACAGATTAATTGTTGCATCACCATTACAAATGTAACAAAATTTTGTAAAGCAGCTTGTACCAAAATCACTATAATTTCCAGCATCATTCTATTAAAATTTGCCAATTATGATAGAAAGGTAAAATAACTGTAATACACAGAACTTTGGAACACATTCCTCTTACCAGAAACTGGTTTGAAGGATTAATTCTGAAGAACACTTTTGCATGTTTTGGGTATTAGATTAGATAGGTTTAGAGTTTCAACTCGCCTATTGCCAGAATATGGTAAAAATTGTTTAGGTTTCACAGTTGCATGATGAGCAAGAAAAATAGATTTTATTTAAAAAACTGGAACTTCAAGACTTTTTGATGTCTTTTTCATGAAAAATCCCTATGAATAATATGACAACACATGTTTACAATTAAGCTCTTCTCTAGGTTGCAATACCTTTAGTGTGCTGTGTTTTTCCATTTATGAGTCAAAGCTACTATTTAACAACCTTGCGTATGCTTATGCTTCAGATCTGGCACAATAGAGGCAGGAACAGGAAATGTGACCTAACATTTGAAAGGTTAATTGTTTAAATCGTGTACAATGCCTTTAGTGCTTAAGCTGAGTCAAATATATTTAATATGATGCATAAATGACCACTTATTACAATCGTTCAGTAACTTTAGAAAATATTTTGTACTTCACACAAATTTGAGATTCTTTTTAAAATATGTTTTAAGATATCTGGTGCAAGAATTCATGCTCTCTGTGAGTGAGGGTAAAGATTACTGTTATTTATTAATGTTCACAAAAAATAAGAACTAAGTTTAAAACTTAAGTTTAATTTTTCTTTGCTTATGATCTGTTTTAATGTTTTCAATGACTAATCTTTCCCACACTTAATAATATAGGTCACGTCTGACATCAGCCAGTGTTGAGAGGGATGTTATCTGATCAAAAACAGTTCCAAACGTTTTCAAGTGTGAATGCCTTTTACATTCAGGAGTCTTAATCTTCTTTTTTTTATGGGGTGCTATGAATAAAAAAACAGAAAAACTGAACACAGCATCCTTTTATCAACACCAACAGCTTTAGTGATGCTCTAGACAGTGAGAGCTGTCTGTCACAGCTGGCTGGCTAGCAGCATAGCCTGGAATTCTGTTGTCAGTCTTAAGAGGAAAGTGTACCCCTGTTCTCTGGACTGCAATACACATCCCTTTCCACTATGTCAGTGTAGTTTTAAAGGATGTAGCTTCAGAGAGAGGCAAGGGTGGGTCAAAGACTCAAATGCACAGAGAGCTAGCTTACAAAAGGGACCTGTGATTGATGAAACACTCTGCCCAGGACCACCTCTCACACTTTGGGTAGAGGCCAGTGAGGCACACAGGAACCCCATAATGATTAATCTTACATTCTAGGAAACTGTACTTATTAAATTCCTGTACTGTCTTGGAACAGCCTTACTACATTCCTTTATCCTCCGGAAGTCACACTACACTATTTTGAAGATCTCACTAAGCTACATTTCCAGTACCTACCTGGCTCTTCTTGTACCACCCTACAGTAAGTGTAATGCTCTGAACATTGAGGTAATCTTCAGAGAGTATTAGAAAATGAATTACTTGGAAACTTCCTTTGAGCTTTTTGAAATAACTTACATTGATTTTGGAGAGCTAGCTCGCATCAGAACTGCAAATGACTACTTGCTCAAAGGGAAAGTTCTTTCAGTGATTTTTTCCTGTTTTTCATATATAAACCCCCTACAACCTTAAATTTGGACAAACTAGCACAGCATGTTTTGTCATACAAAATAAGAAGCTTGACTTTATATTAGTAAGTAACAGTTATGCATGAAAATCTTGATCTATTTCTAAGATTCCAAAGGGTATTTATAATGAAAGTGTTAACTAGAAAAACAGACCCATCAAAGAACATGAATACTGAGCCCCAGGAAACGTGTAAAATCCAATTGCTCTCATTTCACATATGGCATTAAGTTATGAGCATCTTAACATGACTAGCAACGAGGCTGTACAAGACAAAAAAACCTGCACCCACTGAAAATGAGCTTTAATTTAAAAAGCTACTGAAATGGCTTTCCATCTTTTCAGTCCCGACTTACCCAAATATAACAGACCTTCAGTATGTCTTAGAAGGCTACACTGACTCTTGTACTGACACAAAGGAGAAGGCTAATAAACATCTATGATATACTGTTCTACCGAAAGCACAAACAAAATGGTGGATTATACCTTGGGTATAATAATTTCTTTATGTGTTTTTATATGAAACCAACTATTTTATTACAAATGCTTAAACAAAATCTGCTTGTGCAAACAACCTTAAAATTTCATGTTCCCATCTGTATATTAGCAGCAGCAGCACAGCATAGCAGTGAGTTACTATGGCGATAACAGATCCTATCTATAATTACTCTGATTAAACTTCACCAGTATTCTGTTAGAGGAGATGCTGAATAAGACCATGTTTTTTCTAGGTGGATTCTATGCCTCACCTATAGCCTAGATTTATATAAAGTACATGTTTATGCAACAGCAACATTAAAAATAAATTAGGTATTCAGGGATATTTTTTTCTAACCAGACCTTAATTCACTGTAGAGTGCTATTCCACACCACACCTCTCCAGAACGAAGGAAATGGCTAAAAACAGGTCACAGAGAAGCTGATACGACTTGGATGGCTTCATGTCAAAGACACTTATCAATCAAAAGAATAAGCAGAAGACTTTTAATACACACAGGAACATAAGAAAAGTTGAAAATGAGACCATTAACTTTATCTTTCTCACTTGGTAGTTCAATAGCAAAGTGAATTGAAAATTCTCTGGGCTAGGAAAGACTGTACCAGAAATGCACAACAAATGCACCTGGTTTGAATTTTAACATGGTGTTTCCTAAGTAAATGATTACAGTAGAGAAAAATGCAACTTTTGAGGGAAGAAGTTGAGCCTCTTTGTCTCTCCATTCCTAAAGCTCGCCTGAAATGATAGAAAACGAATAACATTGACTCAGATATTATGATAATTGTGCTCAAAAGGCAAAACAATTATTTGGCTTGAGGTCGTAGGTGTTAGTTATGTTTTGCTTTGTCTATGTTCAGTAAGTTGGGGGTGAGCGACTGAAGTAGATTTATATTGCCTGAGCTTCTTTAAAATAATGATCATTTTATAATAACAAGATTGTCTTATCAATACCAAACTGTGCTGCTGGGCTCTTAGTCTCCACATTACTTCAGTCACAATCAGTTAAAAAGCCCAGTAAACGCCTTGGTTGGGTATTAAGAGCTTTCATCTCCTACTGTTTACTTGTGTGTGGGTGATGACACGTCCAATGGAAAAGGTCATGTGCGTTTCCACCTCCTTGTTTTTTTGTTCTTTTGCACAAAACCTAGCAAAGGAGCTGCAGTTCTGATCTCTCTGGTACATCATTTATTTCCTTGGGCACATAATGTCGCAGTTCTGACCTCCTTTCCATTTCTGCCCACACTATGTGTTAAACCAGCATTTCGGCTTTCAAACAAATGGCACTTGAAAATCCCAGAACAGGAGAAACCCATTACAAGTTCGTTTGTTAGTCCCCAGGCTGTTTGATGGCAGCTGAGGACTACAAGTAAATTTTCAAGTACCTTGTTTTTACCTTTTGACATTTGAAACACTGGCAGGTGAGGGGCCCTGTTTCTTTCTTCTCTTTCTTTGTGGACTTTTCTGATGTTTCGGTTTAATGTATGTCCAGACCTTTCGACATACAGTATAAGTGCTCATTTCATAGCATTTATTAATTGTGACCTCACAACAGAAAGTCAGTGAAGACAAAGTAAAATGCTTGCCGTTGGTCAATCAGAGGTCAACGTGTAGGAGCGGTTACCCCTAAATGTGTTCTGGGATCACAGAAGTGTTTTAAATAATTCTTAAGTATCACAAATGAAAGATCTTTAATTATAAACATGACTTTATACTGTATAGTATAGAGAAAAAAGGCCTAGGGAAGAGAATTATATTTTCCATTTGTCTTCACTATACTCTGCAGATTAATCTTTACATTCCTGAATACCCTTCATTCACACTGCAGACATCAATGAGGAGGTTTTCTAAACCCACCAGTAACCCGATATGTCCTCATTCTTCTAGGAAAGCTGTAAAAGTGCGGAAGGTTTGTATATCACCTGATATGTGAACATAAGGTGTCTGCATACTTTTGGTGTTTCTACACATACTTGAGGACAGAACTGATGCAGGAAAGTGACAACTGTCCTTGTGAATTGAGGCAGCTGTTTTTTTTCCAATTGTACCTGTTTTCTAAATTGTGTACTGAGTTCATAGATTCTTAACACAACCTTTATTTTTTTGTGGTGGGAAGACTTGACATTTGTCAATTTAAATTATTGGTGAGTGTTCAAGGCTCTGTATCTCCCAGTAAAATATATCATCACTGAATAATAACATCCTTAAAATCTTGAGAAAAAGAGTCATTTACTGTTAAGGAATGGTAATATCACACTTTAGTTCGTCATGTTTAATGCATAACCTTTCATTATGTTATTTTTAGTAAAACATACAGTAATTTGCAGTTTATGGGCTGCTTTACATACAGTATGCTTAACACTTAATCACAAAATGGTATGCAACTATTTGGACATTCAGTGCAAGGCACATTTTGTGACATTTACATTGTAAAGATGACGAGAAGAATGCAGCAGAGGTCATTTCCTGACCTGAGGAAGCTGGGGGACAATGACCTAATTGACCGGGCCATATATTTGCACAAGCGGATGTCAAATAACTTAAAACTCTGGAGAATCCATCAAAACTCTTGACCCACATTATGTTTAGAGACCCATGAAGGAGAAAGTTAACTCTTGATTGCTCTTGTGCTTCCTGGGCATACAACATTTTTAACAAACTGAGTGATTTTTGGGAGGTCATACATTTTGGGAGGTGTGTGGCCCTATGTAGTGAGTGGGACGACTGTGTGAGTTAGTAGTGGCTTTTCTTTTTGTTTGTAGTGAGCTACTGCAAGGTGTATTTGCAGAACTAATAGCAGATTTTCAAAAAAGCCCTTTAAAAAAAAACTCTGTTTCACCCCTCTGAACCTTAAGATGAACTTATGTCATGTAATTCTGTGGTGGGTTTCCTTATAGGCCTGTCAGTGAGATGCCAAGAAATAAAGCCATGGTTTGCAAAAGGGTACGGTCCTGAAGAAAATGTGTCTGGGGGAACAGGTCAAGTGTCTTTTTCAATCTACGTGTTATCACAGAGATCCACATCTGTGACTTCCCACCTCATCTGGAAAGCTGGAATCGAAGCCTCTGTGCAGGAGTGGGCGGAAACACTGTGACTCTGACATGAATAATAAGCAGTTATTACATTTTGACACTGCAAGACAAGATTCCCATAAGCTCAAGACATTAATTGCTGCCTACTGAGGCAAAGTACTACAGTAAAAGAGAAACTAAACTTCAGCTCGGTTTAATTGCTGGACAAAGATTTGTATGAGGGCGGACCAGAAAATTGGAGCCTGGTAATGAAGAAGTCACAATATTTTAAATGACTTTGTCCCTTATTTATTCCCCTTTGCTGGAAACTAAAAATCCAAAATTCACAACACAGCAAGATAACTTAGGAGGTGCCTGTGGCTCAGTGTTTCCTTGCCTTGAACTTTTGTGTTTCTTAAGATTTATTTTTTCATTTAGAATCATGAAATTATGTATTTTTGCAATCGCCAATTGAGTGTGTTTTTCATTTCTTCAACCTCGTGACCGCACACGGGGAACAATGAGACGCCTCCACCACCCACCTTTGAGCCAATCATCTTTTAACGCATTACAGGTAGTCCCGCCCAGTACCTGAGATTCAGTGCTTATTGGAGGAGAGGCACATCTGTCACAGACAGCACTGCATGTCTCCCAGCACCCAGGAGGCCACAGCAGATGCTGTATCACTGATAGTGACTTAGCCCAGGCCGACTCGTCTCACTCTCACAGCCTGATTTTTAAAAATTATTTCATAAACTAGCACACATGACCAACAAAAGACTTAACATCTTTCAGAAACAGACTGAAAATGTTGTAACTTGGCTCTTTGATAATGCTAAAAGGTCATTATCCCCAGGTGCAACAGTTTCCTTATAAGTGGGCAAATAACATTTCAAAACCTTTCAATATTTAAAAAAAAATGCTTTTCTAATATGTAATATTATCAGTAATAGGTACTGTAAAAATAATTATCTGAGGAAAGCATGAGAATGAGCGTCGCTGACTATTAGCTCTAACAAGCTAAATGAAGTGAATCTTTTTAGACTTGAGCAGAGAAGTAATCCTCAAAAGATATTGACAAAGTCAAACCAGTAGCCTTCTTCAGAATCTGCAGTGACACACAAACTATCAGACAACAATGGTGAAAAACATTTAAAATTGAGAACTTGTTTTTAGATCTATGGTTTTATGGAACTTTTATAGATTTATTATTTATTTTATTAGACATATGTGGGAGTATGGGACAATCTAACCAGCCATGTTGTAGAACTTGATACCCTGGCTACTTTAAGCCAGTGGCTGGATGAGACCATCATATCAATTAGCTACTACAGTAACTACCAAATGAACAACACAGGCCAGATGGCCTCCTCTTGATTGCAGCCTTTTACATGTTCTCATCATAATTCTGCAACATGGGTATAATACTGATACTAGCATACACAAATAATAAAGAAGCATTACAGTAATTACCTTAGAATAGCAGCAAAAATATTAAGTTGTTTGACATTTAGTACTAGTGACTTGCAGCATTAGAAAAATTGTTTTGGTTGCTTGTCACAACAGACATTAATTCTATAGTGCCTTCAGTTTTTGTTTCATCTTTGTTACCATAAACATAATTAGTGGTTTCTATTTGTAAGCGTGCCTTGTCAACAAAATAACACCCTCTTTGTGTAACCTGCTATCTTAGGCATCTTCTTCAATGTGGCCAAAGTTCAGAAAAATAAAAGAGTTGGCTTTGTTTTGGAAAATGAAGAGGGAAAAATAAAGGATCTTTGATATTTAAAGGCAGCTTTTATACTTTTCTTGAAGTAAGCATATTAAAATACCTAAAGTTCATAACTTTTGTGATCAAAAGGAAGGCATAACCTATCTCCTGTGTAACATTCATATAATAATCATAAATCTACTTTTGTTCCAGGATTACCTTGTGTTAATAATAACTGCCTGTCTTTTCGACCTCTGTATCGGACTGCTGATGCAAATTCGGTGTAGCAGGTATGAAATCAAATCTCTACAGCACCATTCCAGCTGGTTTTTCAGAGTCACTGACTGTCGCAGAGAGAATGGTTCGCAAAGTAGCAAGCCAAGAAGGTCGAGGTGATGGGGTGACATTAGGAAATTAGCCCACTGCAGCATCTGTACACCACAAAAACAAGGCCTTTGGGTCAAACGGAAAATCTAGTATTTCTGTTCATATTACTGTTGTATTATGAGAGAGAGATCACTTTATTGGCCAAATACAACTTCTTGTATTAGGAATTTGTCTTTTCACATACCCCAACTTGCTCTCCATGAGACACACAGACAGGGAGAGAAGCTTGGGGTCAGAGCGCAGGGTCAGCCATTTATATGGCACCCCTGGAGTAGTTGGGGTTAAGGGCCTTGCTCAGGGGCCCAATGGAGTAGGATTTCTTTGCCAGCCGCGGGATACGAACCAGAAACCTTCCAGCCACGGGTGCAGATCCTTAGCCACAGAGCCACCACACCACCCCAAAAATATGTAAGTATTTATAATTTTATAATATATCATTTTTTGGGTGGAGGGACAGAAGTCTCCAAATGGGATTCATCTTACTGGCCACATCTGAGTGCTCAAACTACTATATGTTAGATTTTAAAGAACCGAGACAAGGGTTCTGAATTAGCACATAAGACAATATGGAGTGTCAAATAGAGAATGTGTAATCAGGATCACATCCTGCATAAATAAAAAAAACTTTTGGAAGTGGAGAACAAAACCTTTTTTGTCCTTCATGCTCCAAGATGACTTTCATGGTCTGAAAGGACAAGAGCTGCTTTCATAACCGGAGTGATTTCTCTTCCAAATGTGACTTTACATGATATCACTGCCAGGGCACGTCTTGAGATATCCCACTACCAATTTACCTCCTTATTATATTTAAACTAACAGATGTTAAAGCCCTGGAGCAGCAAGTGAAGTGAAAATTGCAGAACTGTAATTTGACAGTCTATGCTTTTAAACTGCAGCCCTGTTATTAATTTGTGTCAGACTACACGTGAAACTACTATGTGTGCCTCTGTCAGGATGAGCTACAGTTTTAATGATGACTGCACTGTACAGTACATTCAGATATTTCTGGTTTCCATCTTGTGAATAAAAAAAGAGACCTCTGTGATTTTGCTGTAGCCACTGCTGTAAACGATTAAGTAATAACATGTCACATAACATCTTGTGTAAACTATCCCAAAAGTTGTGAAAACAATGCTGATTTCCAAAAATTCTTGTGATTCTCTTATCATTCTATTGCCTGGCACGGCAGAGGGTAACAACAAACATACTGTGTACTTTTGAATGTAAAAAGGAAAGGTGTCAATTATTCTGTCCAAGCTACATTTTCTGAAACCTCAGTGCAAATGTTAATGTTATTAACATTTTTGTTGTTCGTTTGACTTTGTGAAAGCTTCAAGACAGATTTTTTTCCATTCAAACTGCTCTATGCCTCGGAAAGTGGAACTGCAATCAGAGCAGTCTCGCTGTGTTCCTGCAGGTGATTGACCCCTCTCTAACACACCGGCACCTAAGAGCTGGGAGCAGTTGTTAAATTGATTCAATAAAGAGCTGGTTCACACCAGGTCACTAAATGTGAGCTGAAATGAAAACCTGCAAACACAGAGGCACTCTGTAACCAAAACTGCACACCCCAATGGTAGAAGAAATGGAGAACTAACAGTGGTTTCCAGCCTTGGGACAGCTGTCTCTTCTAGTTTCCTTTCCAGCTGAGTTCTTTATTACCAAGGCTTATTAAGCCCCTTAATTACATTTTATGTTTGCTCAGACCTTTTTAAACTCTTTCCTAAGTTCCTGGTTTCAAAAATGCAGGGCTGTGGTTGTGCGAAAAAAAGCCCATATCCCAGGTCTATTGTATGACCTAATTCAGGGCTCGTAGCAACTCTGTAGTTTTCTTAACTGCTGTTGATGGGTGACCAGTTGAGAATGTATAGATACCTGCAGGAATTATGCTGAATTCAAGCAATCGTTGAGCGAAGTGGCTAAATTTTAGACACCTGAAAACAGGGCAGTCTGCATCTCAATAAAAAATAATCATAAAATTAGCACACCTTTATCTTACATTAATTAATAAAAAGCCAGGGGATACAAAAATCAATAATAGTGCCAGGGCTGGTGATAACTTTTTACCTTTAACTTTTTAAGAGGTGCTTTTGTTAACAAAAAATACATTCAATAGGTGAGTAGTAAGTAGCTCAATGGGAATGGAATCCAAGAAAAACAGGTGTGTGCTCCAGGTTACACAATGAGCTGTAACTTAGAACCAGCAGGTGGCAGTCTTCCCTCTGAGATAAAGCATTCAGGGCTAAGCTTTCAGCTTAATTCTGTTTTAGTTGATGGACCTCATTTGGGTATCCCCTGCCATTTTATTAATTAATGTAAGATAAAGGTGTGCCGATTTTATCATCAAATGATGTGTGAGTGTGTCTGGAACACTGAAATCACTGATGTTGGTTTACGTAGCAAACCTACTGTAGGACTACCAGTTGCAACCCAGAGCTGGGAAGAAAAACCTAGGGTGAACCCCTGAAGAAAGAAGGCTGAAAGAAGGTAAAAAAATAAATAAAAATGAAGCAAAATGTTTGTGGTGCAAGCCCCAAGCGCTTCTGAAGAGTGCACTTGGCTGCTGGTGTTTGACGAGCGAAATGGACTGAAGGATGATCTGGTAATGTTTTATCAGGCCTTGTGCTGCCCGGCTGTGGAGCAAGAGACATGTCTTCTTGTTTGTCAGGGCTCTGGAGATGAAGGAGTAGGGGCTTATTGAAGACAACTGAAAAATGTGACGATACACAGATACAGAATCATTTTTTTCCCCAATATTTTTCACCAACAATATATTTTATTACCTGCTTCCTTGCTAAATGCACAGCTGTACAGTTCCCTGCTGAATAAGGGAATCAATTCATTAACTGGATTAATTACTTACAAATAATAATCAATTATTTTCTGCCTTATTACCTCCTACTTGGATCTTCTGCACACAGACATTTCATTTGTTTTGGTTTCAGAACTGTTAGTTCTTTAATCAGGAGAAAATGTTTCTCATTTCTTACCATAAAGATAACACAATATATAGAATACAGTATTCAGAACCTTGTGTCTATTTAGTATTTTACTATTCTCTACACCTTTTCCTGTTTGAGATTTAGTTTTATGAATTTCATGACCTTCAGGAAACTAGCATTTTTCAGATACATTTAATGATCTTCCCGCTCAATTTCTAACTTAATCTCATGGATTTAAGCCTCAGAGTTACCTGCTTTTGCACGAAGATTTCATGCCTTCCTCTTGTGATTGACTCCTGTAAACTGGGTATCACGGTGGCACAGCGCCTCACAACTCTTGAGCTCTAGGTTCGATTCCTGGCTAGGACACCTTCTTCAGTACGTGGAGTTTGCATCTTGCTTCAGTATGGGTTTTCTACACTGTTCTGGTTGCCTCTTATCTTCCAAAGACATGCTGGCTAGGTTAACCGGTATCTGTAAATTGTCCCTTTGTGTGTGTACATACATGCCCTGTGATAGATAATGTCCCATTCGGAGTGTGGTCCCTCCCTGTTACCTGTGCTCCTGGGCTAGAATTTGGCAAAACAAACTGGGACAACACAGCATGTTTCCCAGTGACTATAATCATTTTTTTCAGCATTCTGACTAATGATCCACCAGCTCAAATTCATGTTTGCATATTTGTCAGTCATGCCTTGTACTGTACTCGCAAATTTGTATTGATAGGTGCGATGTGGTTTGGAAAAACAGCATTAGAGAAAGAATAAATGAGGTTGTACTCCAGGTAAGATTGTGTCTCTTTCTAAATTGAGGTCAGAAATTCTTGTCTTATTTCCTGTTCAACTGGTTTGAGTTATAGTAATAGTGGTTTTTGTCAATTGCACATTTAGTACAGCCACATTGCCTGCATACTGTAAGTACCTTATCAATTAGGACCAAATGTGTGTTAATGAGCAATCTGTCCACTGCTGCTTTATAAACCAGCTTCAGTGTAATGTATCGTTGATTTTCATCAAAAAACTTAGAGACAGTGTTCACATGGCTATACTGTAGTTCATAGTTTCAATGCTTTTCCTTTTAGATGCAGATATCCAACTTGTAAAGCAATCTGACATTATTAACTGAGGAATCCTGTCTGTTGCTGCATTACATTTAATTTCTACTGATAGCTGGCCTTCAATAGAGACTTAGAGTGTAAAAAGGTGACCTGCTTAGCAATTCAGAGTACAAACAAAACAAACCTGGAAGCCAACTGGCACAGGCATGTACATACTCTATTGGGTCTGCTGAGCCCAATAGCTTGAGGATGGGCTCCTAATTCTAAAATAAACAAAAAATAGTTCTCAAACCCAGCTCAGCGTGTGAAGCATCCTACTAGAACAGCAGCAGCCTAAGGCCATCTGTGATAATATGGACCCTGAGCTCCAGCTTCTGTTAGGAGTTCACTGGAGCTGCAGGAACTGAGAGTGCAGAAAAAGATGGAGGAACCAGCACATCCCACATTCATAGGGGAACGTATCCTAAGCAATGATGATGCAAGAGGTGGAGATGTAGATTTGTACATCAAAAAGAACAGAAATTGAACTTGGGTACTTAAATCTCATGATCTGTGTAGGTCAAATGTGCAAAAATAATCTAAACAGGCATTGTGCTAGGAATGTGATAAAATCATCCCAATTCATATATCAATTATAATGAAATCAAGAACATTTGTGTAAAAGAAGAAATGGTTAAAATGGGAGATTTTAATTCTCTTTACTTAAATTGGGGGGGAAAACCGGGGATGTCAGGTACTGAAATTGAAATAGTAGATATAGTTAACAACTACTTTAAGACTAGTTTATCAAATCACCAAGGAAGGAAGGAATGCCTGCATTGATCAAGTCTTTTCACACAATCAAGAGCCAGGAAACCAGATGTGAAAGAGTCATTAAGAAACTGTGATCAATACGGCATGGCTTTGAAGAATACTTTGAAACCAGGAGGTGGACTCCAAATCAAAAGAATACAATTTCAGGAAAGCCGACTTTGAAGAAAGGAGACAGTATTGGGATTGAGAGCTGATTAATGAATACTGTACGCAACAGGGTACAGATAAGAGGTGAATGCTTTTCCAAGCAGAAATTGAACTCGTTGAGTACTAAGTACTGAGTATTGAATTGAGGATCTATATTAGTATCACTGTTCATCCTGATTTATATGGGTGATCTAGATTTTGTATATTTAGATAATACCAAACTAGACAAGTGCAAATTGGCATCTGCAGGTAGCAAAAATATAAACTATAAGTACAAAAGGGGAAATACTTGAAGTACCTCCTTATAAAACAGCAAGGAGTTTATAATATTTTGACAATGTCTGGAAGATGTAAATGCATCTTGGGAAGTAGTAAAATATCTAGATATACTGTACACAGTAGCTGAAAGTGTAGACATAATGTCAAAGGATGCTAAGTGATATACAATACACCTGAAAATACCTCATTTAGAATATTGTGTGCACATTTGGACACCATATGATCAAAAAGGATTACCCAATGAGCAATATGGACTTAAAGGCCTCTTCTCCTTGCTGTTCTAATGAAATCTGTACACAGAAGAATGACCACATACCCAGACTTAAAGAACAGTCCTCCTTTTAACAGGTTAAAAGAGCCTAATCTTTAGAGCCTTGAACAGAGACCTGAGGGACCTGATTGAATATCAAAAACCCAGTGGACGACTTCTGGATCAGCAGTGAAACAAACCAGAGGGCACAAGTGGAAACTACAGGAAGTGCATGTAAAACTAGCAGCAGTGGTCAATTCTTTACGCAAAGGGTTGTAGGAGTGTGGAACGGCTTTTTAAAAAACCTGCTGGTTGACTACTAAGCAAAACACATAGGTAGTCTTAAAGGCCTACATTTCACCTAATGTTTGAAACAATTATTTTGTCAGGTTTGAAACACTTTGTGTGTGTAATCAAGGGTTACAAATGTTTCAGAGTAAGAAAAGTCTGGTTCCTTTTGTGTTAGTTAAGTGTTGACAGAAGGTGGGAAATTCAATTCACATATTCATAAATAAACACAGAGTAGATCTTGGAATTTCCAGGGCTGACCGGGGAACGCTGCTATGAAATTTATCCATCCATGTTGAGCTAGAGCACTTGTCTACCTTTAACAATATTTTCTTTTGGTTGATGTTGCTTGTAAAGTATATTGTCCTTTTATATTCCACAGCAGTTACTGAGGATAATGTCTGTTAGTGAACACTATTTTTGTGACAAAAAATGTTTCTATTTATGTTTCTAGTGTCATGCAGATTCAGCATAATCAGGATCAGAGGTCCTCTTACATCATTAGCGCTATTGTGGTGCGATATTTAAAGATTCCTCTCACTGCCTTTCGCGGGTGACATGCAGCCTTGCCATTAACAGGCCCGACCTCCGGGTAAAATGTGTTTTGGATCAATCATTCACAAGTAGGACAAATCACACCACACATCCATCCACAGTTTCACACATTCAACTGTAAAATCCGCAAAAAGCATCTCTGTGCTAAAAACCAAAAATATCTTAAAGGGAGAAGGTTACTAAAGGAGACAGATGCCAAAGCATATTTTACCAGTCACCTAATTTGAATTTTCTACATTCATTATGCCTTCAGTCAAGCACATACTGTATATTGATTTCCCTTCCCATACATGTTTTCTAGATCATCATAACAACATGTCACACTGCAAGCCAACTGCAACCATTGTTAATGAGTTACATAGGAACAGCTACCATTTTATGGCAAAGGAACTGTGAAATAAGACCTTTTTATGTGACAGTTCATTGGATTCATAAGAGCTTGAATCTGAAATGAAACAATTCACACTGTTCTCATGGCAAACCTGACATGTTGGTTGAGTGCTTAAAGAAGCAGTGAGCGTACTTTTTGTCTGTGCTTCGTCCTGATTAAATAAAGCATAATGAGAGTAAAATTTGTCTGCAAAAATAATCCATTTAGAACACCGAGGGACCATTCGTGTCATTTTAAGTCTGTTCCCAAGGGACCCCTGTGTCTGCAGGTTTGTGTTCCAACTGAACCCTTAATCACCTGCTAATCACTTGAGTTTATTGGTGCCAGTAATTGTTAAGGCTTTTTACTTTGCACCCAGGCCTTGTAGCAAGAATACCCAAATGCAGTGTTTCTTACTCCAGTTCTTAATCACAGGCGAGTTCATAAGATCTGGTAATGTTCAATTGATTTGAATAGAAAGTGTTCAGAAATAGAAATGATTCTTCCTGGTTCAGCTCCTATTCCAGAGCTGCTCACTTATCATTGACGTCTTGGGGATTAAAAGACAGATGTGCTTGACAGGCTCAGTGACTCCAGTCCTATCACCGTCCTTTTCCCAGTCCTCTGCCATCTAAACTGTGTGTCTCTGCTTCCTGCTCCCCTCAACACACCCCTTCCTCTGCCTGAACTACGACACCCTTGGCTGTCACATGGAGCAGCCTCCATCTTGGGCACGCCGCCGGACCGCGGGCAGCTGGGAAGAAAGAAAGGAAGCAGAATTAAGGGAACAGGGACAGGAAATAGTTTGTGTTTCAATTTGCACCTGATGCGGTCAGGGCAGGAACAAGCGCTAAGCTTTCATTTTGAATGAAACTTTCTTTGAATGAAAAGTGAAACAGTTGAGGCCTGTTTGTAGGAGGTTCTGTGAATCCACGCACAGCCTGAACTGTCTCCCCCAAAACCAAACTGTCCTTTTGCCATGCTTTGTAACATAACTATTAAAAACATCATTCACTTTAAAAATGTTCAGTATATTAAAGTCACTTCCTTGTTGCATAACACAAAGTAAGCACTGCATATCAAACTCAGGTTAAGGGGTACTTTTAATGCACATGGGCCTGTGATACTATCACACACAGACATATCTTGCATCTTTTTCCCCATTGTAAAAATCAGCTTATTTAATAAAGCTGTATTATTTAAGTCTTTATTATACCACTCTGCACTTTTGCACATTTGCACATTTATGTACTCCATGCGTTAGCCAGCAGCCATATCACTCTGCAACTCACAACTAGCAACCTACTGAAGCTAAGCAGGCGTGAGCCTGGTCAGTACCTGGATGGGAGACCTCCTGGGAAAAACTAAGGTTGCTGCTGGAAGAGGTGTTAGTGAGGCCAGCAGGGGGTGCTCACCCTGCAGTCCAGGTGGGTCCTGATGCCCCAGTATAGTGACTGGGACACTATATTGTAAATAAGCGCCGTCCTTTGGATGAGATGTAAAACTGAGGCCCTGACTCTCTGTGGTCATTAAAAATCCCAAGGTGTTTCTCGAAAAGAGTAGGGGTGTAACCCCTGGCCAAATTTCCTATGCCTCCTCTATGAATTGGCTGCATTACTTCATTCTCCTCCTCCCGCCTCCACTCCGACGGCAGGCTGGAGTATTGGAGTTGGGGTTGGAGTATTTCTCGGTCGCAGTTAATGATTTGGTTCAAACCACCAAATGGAGACGGGTGTGCCGACAAGCGGACCCTGCTGATAGGGGATTAACGCTAGGAAATGTGTTGTTCACAAGTTAAGGTATCACCTAAATAATATTTACAACTATACAGTACATTACATATGCATGTAGGGAAAGGAGAATGAATATATTCATAAATACATGGGACATTTCCATGCTTTTGGCTCCAAAGAACCATCCATATACGGTTAGAAAGTTACTTTTCCTGGTGAGAGTCCCAGAATCTTAGAAACTCTCACCAAAGAGAGAACACAAGGCTGTGCTGTACATGCCCTGGATGAGAACCAGCTTAGGATAAGTGATCACACCTAGCAATACAAACTCAGAAAAATGTCCAAACTCCACACAGAAGGATAACTAAACCTGGGACCCTAGAGTCGTGCCACCATTCCAATTTTCAACTCATGCCGCAGATTCCTTGTTTGCAGTACCCTTTTAAACCAGCAGCTGCATCACGATATATAGCATGTACTTCTTCATCTGAGGATAGTCGATATGTGATACTGACAGGACCTGACTCTGCGCTGTAGTCCATCTGTGCCAGAGCCAGGTTTCATCTGGGAACAGCACACTTTAATCTGCTTTATGGTGTTGCTTGCCTAAGGTGACATTTGTTGTATTGTTCTGTCTGTGCCTAAATGTTTGCAAGAGGGTATAAGACTGCTCCTTCTGTCACTTTTTTACAAAATGAACAGCAACATTATTTCTCTTTACATACATTTCAAATTAGTACTGCTGTGCTATGACATCTTTAGATCATGTAACACGCAGGCCTTATAAAGAGCTATAGCCTTGTACTCTTGTAAATGAGACATTTGTTGTTTTGAGTATTCCAATCAAGGGAATTCTAAAAAGAAGACAAAACCGGGCTCTGGGAATGTGTTCACGGTGCTGTTGTACATTATCAAGGGTTTGCCTCTAACCAGCTCAGTCATGACAAGAAAACCACTTTAACCAAGCGCCCAACACCTGAGCGAGCTCACAATGCAAATGAATAGCTTTGTGACCTGTCTGTGGTAGTCACGCGACCTGGTGAGATCACAGAGAGTCTAGAGCCCCTAGGTTGTAACCCACTGACAGATGTGGTAACAAAAATGGGTTAATGCAGGTTCATGGTATGACTGGAGCCAAGAGGAGGCTTTGTGACAAATAAAATCCTGTTTTACTTGAACAGTGCAGTAAGTAATGAAATCCTCAAGTGATACTTGAACAAGGCTTAAAGGATTTTGAGAGTGATCTGCTCACGGTGCTGAAAAAACAAAGAACGAAGAATCAATAAAGTATGAAATGCAATGTTACACACATAAATGAATAACTTTGCAAAGCAGCTCAGACAAACTGCTAAGCACCAAAAAAATCTCCATTTCTTTTTCAATATCAGGGGTAGGATGAGGGCAAAGAATCATGGGCTTCAGTACAACTTTAATCACTTCTCTTCATCATCTGTGCCCACTGAGGAAACATAATAATTAGATCTTGTAAAGTTAATGTTGCTGTACTAGCTTTCCGAACGTCGCCACATGAGAACACAATGAGTTTGAATGTGAGAAAAATGACACTAAACATTTTTCCCCAAACACCATCAATTCTGTGGATGTTTACATCACTTAATTAGAATGAACATTTCTAAAAAAACATACAATTTCGCATGTGTAAATTAAAAATAATTTAATTGGATGACAAGGAGGCCAAAAAAATTACTGAAATAGTTTTTTAGACTGATCCCCAGCAGAATTCAAAGTCAACCTATGAAACACACTCACTGCACTCATTGCAAAATATTTTTGGGAGGGGATGAGGGTCCGTCGAAAGATATTTAAATATGGGTTGTCTGCATCTCAGAATTCAAAAGCTAAACCCCCGTTGCCTTTCTGTTGAACCTCTGTGCGGTTCAATTTAATACCAAGAGGCGTTTTAACAAATTAGGCTTAACAAAACTGCATGAAACAATTCTTCATTTTATGAATCTAGTCACTGGTCATGGTGTCTGTTTGTCAGTAGCATGCGCCGGTTTTCTCTAAGAGGTCTGACAATACCAGGCAGTTGCATGTTTCTCAATACTTGAAGTAGCAAGTGTTTCCTCAACGGGTGAAACATCAGAGATAAAAACTGCTCATTTCCTTTCTAATTCCACCTATCAGAAAACGTACAATATGAGGTAGCACAAGGTAAAAAAAAAACGGCAAAAGCAGAAGCTGTTCATTATATTCTAAAGCCCCAGCTAATGAATTGACAGCACTTAAGTAAGTGGTTGGATTCTTTGTGCCTTCAAATGTGTGGCTGCTGGAAATCCACTAATGGCTGTTTCATCCTCGCCAGGAATGCTGATCTCTGCATCTAATATGAACAGTGCTCAAGTCCCCCGAAGAAAACATTTCTTGCGCTAACTGCAATGCTTGATTCTTTAGTGCATGGCTTTGAGCTCCAGAGGTAACTGGTTCAGATGTAGCATCACAGCGCCTGATCTGAGGGTGGAGAGGCAGGCTGGTAATAAGGCTCAAGGGTTTATTTCCAGGAGGGGCCTGGGATGGTTCTGGATTAAAATTCTGGTTCAATCCAGAATTTGCCACTGACTCATTTTGTGTTACTCAAAGCATGCCCCACCCTTTGGATGAGAGACAAACTCAAAACCCTGTGTCAATTACGCTGCAGTTAGTCATGTGAAGTTCAGGGACCTCGTTAGAGTATATAGGAAATGGTTGTCTTTTGGAGGTCTCCATCGCGATATTGACTGGACAGAGCCTTGCTTAACTCCTGAGACCTGACCAGATCAGGCTAGAAGGTAGTAGTACTGCTGTTGAGTAATAATGGGTATTTAAAAAAAAGAAATTCAATCTGACAGCACTCTGGCCTACTTGACATGGGCAGAGACAACCTTACTTAGCATTCACTGTTTCCATCAGTACCAGTTAAACATTTCTCAGAGCCACCCTCCAAACAAGATCAACTACAGAACATTTGCAATTGCATAGTGACTCATTTACTGCAGTGGTTCTCAACCGGGGATATGCGTAGCCATGGGGGTACCTCAAGATGTACCAGGGGGTACCTCGGGCATCGCATCCAAAATGGCGGATTTTCATGTGCTTCGTTTTTAGTAAAATATTCACCAGCCAATTCTGAAATCGTTTAGATGTTGAATGATATATACATATTTACGATGTATTATTCCACTATAATACAGCACATACATGCATGCAAAAAAACGAAAAACACCCCTTTCTTAGTGTTCTATGCCTACGATAATCTTAATGGGTACCTGAGGACCTAGCCGACCCTCCAGGGGGTACAAAGGTTGAGAACCACTGATTTACTGTATCCATTCATACAACCTGTTCTCTGTTTCTAGTGCAGAGCGGCAAGGCAACAGAGCCACTATGTAACAGGGCAGACAAATGAGGTGGATCTCCCCCTTCCTCCTTCATGGACACATGGGAATGAACCATGTGAGAGCCATTTTAAAGCAGCAGATTAATCCTGCACATCACTGGGAGGAAATCAGAGTACCCATGAAAACATGGGGAAGAACATGCACACTTGAACCCTGCAGCTGTGAGGCAGCAGGGCTAACCTATATGCTACGTAAATAGAAATGAATGTGAAAACATTGTTTGCAAGGAATTTGCATTCAGACAAGCAGATCTGATTTTTTTCGAACAAGTACAAAGTGCTAAACTCAAAAAGATTGCATTACTATTTATTGTATGATTGTATTATGGGGCAGCACGATGTGCAGGGGTTAGCATTGCTGCCTCACTGCACTGAGTTCAACTCCAGACCTGGGGTGCTTTCTACATGGAGTTTGTATGTTCTCTCTGTGATCACAAGAGTTTCTGCCGGGTGCTCTGGTTTCCTCCCGCACTCTGAAGACAGGTTAACAGGCTTCTGGAAAAATTGGCCCTGGTGTGAGTGTGTGTTTGTGTCTCTGTGTGCCCCGTGAAGGACTGGCGTCACATCCAGAGTGTATCCTGCCTCGTCTCTGTGGCTTGCCAGGATAGGATCTAGTTCCCTACAACCCCGTACAGGAAAAAGCAGTTAGAAAATGGATGGATGGGTGGATTTATTATGTACAGTAATTACCCTAAATAAGAAACAAAAGCACCACTCATCTTTCTTTGACAATTTCTTTGTGTTTTTAAAATTGAACTAATTGCTTTGCACAAAACACAATTTAATCAAGGTATTTTCTGCTCAGGAAAGAACAAATGTTTTCGTTTGTTGCAGTGTTGAAGCTCAACTCAACATGTTCGCAAAGTTCTCTCCACAGGGTACAGTAAAAGCACAGTGCTAGTAACCACTTCCACCAAGCGAACTGAAGTCGGCTGGGAAGCTGACCACAGACTGGCTTCTTGGCTCACATTGCTGCCTCCCACTGCAAAGCTTACACTCTTGGAAAGAAGCAGGAACAAGAGAACGGCTACAAACGAAGAGAAGGCCATTTGGCCCATCAAGCATGGGATCCCGTTTTGGGTTACGAGCGAGAAAAAAGAAAGGAGGGAAGAAGAAAGAGTTGCCCAAGATTTGAATGATCTACCCCCAATGAATCATGCTGTAGAATCCTTTTAACCTCTGATAGGTTGTGTTTTGTTCACAAGGCCCCTGCAGGGCATGCGATAGAAATCACAGCAGATGTGATTTTGTTGCGACAGTCTAAAGGTTTCACTGGCAGGCGGCTCCTTGAAGAACAATCGCTTAGTTACACAGATGGAATGATGCTGAAAAGCTATAAGAAAAGCTCTCTTGGGACCTTAGGAAACAGATTTGCTAGACAGCCAGCCCACTTTTACCAAGATAAATAGCTGTGGCTTTTTATCTCAGTGGCTGAGCGAGACTTCAGTACCTCTCTTGCTGTGCCATTCATTATAAAAGGAAAACCTACTGCCCAGTTCATGTCAAGAACAAGCTATATTGTTTTCTGCAGATGTTTGTTCACAGTACAGTAGAGTCTTGACATCTGCGAAATCAAGACTCACGATTTTGGTTAGTCGGGATTCGGTGTGGCTGACACAGGACACACACAGGATAGCACAGTGGGATGAACCGAGCTGAAGGCAGTTGAACGCAACATTCAAATTAGCGGCACAACGGGACTACGATCACGAGACAAATCTAGCAAGTGAGCGAGTCTCTCCCTGCCCCCCAGCTCAAGAACTTGCTACACAGTATCCGTATCTCTCTGAGGACTTCTTCATAGTATGTTACAACTGCATTGGGAATGACTAGAGGCTCAAAGAAAGTTGTATTGCTTTTTTCATTACAATGGGGTATGCTGATCATGGAGCATGGAAAGCAAAGAAAGTTCAGAAATCCACTGGGCACAGAAAAGGGATAGATGTTGTCTTATTTTAATGGATTACTATGACTGTGGTTACTGTTGTTTTAGTCAATGTTATTTTAATTAACTTGAAGCCACTGCATTAATTTGATAATCATATAATGGAGGGTTAACTGTCTTTTAATCACACATACAGCTGTATATGATGTGATGGTAGTGGGGTGGACTTGCCACTACTATACCTTTGTACAAATATATATAAAACAGCAGCTACACTGCTTCTATTAGGTTCTTGTGATTCTTAATTAACAGAAGGTGACACTTTAGTCAGTAGAGACACAACAGTAGGCAGAACAGCTGGTAGCTGGTGACTGACTGTTAAAACTCTTCAAATGGAGGTTGGTGACAAGTAAATCGAATTTTTCTCAGGCTTGAAATATTGAGTGTGAGTAAAGCTGTCATCTGTTAATTAGAAATTCTCTTGCTGCAGTAGCTTTAAGAGAAGCCCAAAGAGCAAAACCTCCTTCTCTTAAGGGACTATAAGCACGTTCAAGGATTTATAGTACGCATTCCCACTATGACAGTACCCCTCTCAAACCACCTTATTTTATTTTGCGTGGAAACTGAAGCAGTTCCTCACTCTGTGCATCAGCCCTCTATTCCCATTGTATAGCAGCTGATGGGGGTGTTTTAATGAATCATGTAATTATCTGTAAACCAAATTAGACAATCTGTTTAACACACTGGTGAGAAAAACTACTAAAAACCTCACACTTATCAAGATTTATTTTCTTATTGTTATAAAAGTGCAATACCTTAAGACGGTCCCTACAGTGAGCACTTTAACAATGACTTTCTTCAGTTTTAAGAACATGGCCACGTAGCTTGTTCCAGAACTCAAGACTTTCTGTTCCCAGGTCCTTGTCTCATTGTTGGATAAGAGGCAACGTACTGGCTTGACTTTGTTCATCCATTTCACAATTCTGAAGGAAAGGATCAACTATCATCTGCTAGGAATTATTCAGATCACTTTGTGGTGACAAATTACTCATTAGTGTCTTATGTGTATTTTGGAAAGTAATTTCTGGTAAGTCAAGGGCATGTGAAGAGTAGTATTATTCATTGTCCCAGCCAACATGATGCACAGGTTGTGCCAAGATATATAACAGAGTTTTAATTTCTTTCTCTTAAAACACTTTAAATTGTATTACTTTAGCAACTGGTTTTCCAAAACTTTGCTATGTAATACACAGAATTAGTATTTTCTCTGACTGATTTCTGTATTCCTGTGAAAATGTGTCAGTATTTTGAGTTGCCTGCGGTAGTTTTTATTACTTTTAGACCATTCTGAAATTGTTTCCTTAAACTAGGATTGAGGGAAGACAATATTAATTCAAATAAAAATAATGTCAATGCATTAAGAATCAGAATGTTTATTTGGGCATCACAGGCCACAATCTTACAATACTATGTTAAGGGCTCTTTGTACTTGTACTTGTAATACTTTGTTAGGAGTCTAATTTGAAAAAAACAACCAACAGTTGAGATTTCGCACCCAGAAACTCCGATTTTGTAACTGGAAACAGAACAAAAATGCAATTCATGGAGAGTAAGCCTACAAATGTGACCATTTTGAAAAGTTAATTTCATAACCTCACTAGAGAAAGAGGAGACATCTTAATTTGCAAGACAAGGCAGCTCTTCAATAGATACATCTGAATGTCATAAGAGGTTACTTGCACTAAGATCAAAACAAAATGAACATAGAGCTTCAATTGAGTTGATAATGATGCTAGTATCTATATCCCCAATAAGAAGAATAAGACCTCTCCTCATGTTCTTACTGTATATTCCTGAAGCTGGTACAAAACAAGGAATTTGTAAGCCCACTGAAACTCGTAAGTTAAGCTTCTTAGAAACTCCTACTACTTTCCAAGTCTCCATCAAAGCAGAGGTGAAGATCTTCTGTTTTACATGGCTTTACACCTGAATTCTTCCTAATGGTATGGGGTCAAGCTGGCAATCCAGTACCAAGTTCTGTAAATCTTTCATTGCCATTTCCTGCAGAAAATGGTTTTTCATGGAGACTTTATATCAGCTGCAACATAGCTGCAGGCTGCTCCTGCTGTCAAGCTCATAACATAAAACTGTTTGCAACGACTCTTTCTAAACAGATGGAAACACATATGAGTCATCTGAAGAATCATGATCAGACAAGGGCCCCGTCACAGCCTGCTTCTCTGAGTGGCCACACAGTTTGTGCAGCAACTCCAAGACGGGCCTAAAAGTCATCTGCAGAAAAGGAGGTAGTGTTCTTTATTAAGCTCCGGCACCAGTTTAACACACTTGAACTCTAAATCTAATGTTTTTGGATTTCACCTTAATATGGGCCAACATAAAAAAACCTTCAAAAACACTTTCTACTTAATTTTTTTTCTGTGAACTTTACCATCCTGCTCAAAAATGCCTATTTATAGACACTCCTGCACTCATCAACACAAGAAAACAGGCCCCAGTTTCTCTTCTCTTTCAAGGTGCCTGTGACAGGCTGGGTCCTGAACCCTGGCTCTGAGCCAGTACCCGATGGCTTCTGCGGTCGAAATTGCAAGGGTTGGTTCTGGCACAGCTTTACAAAATGAAAATCAAGCTCTGCTTTAAGGCCCTTGGTTTTGTTCAGGTGGGCCAGCGAGAAAAGACCAAAAGTGCTAGAAAATTATCTAGACCTGTAACCCCATGAAACGGCCAATACGATGGGATTTCCTAGTGGAAGGAGCCATCTGGGTACAAATGTCATTGAGGATGTCCACAGACATAACCTTCATTCCTGACTGAGTCTGGAGGAATAAAAACTATCTACGATCAGGGGCTTCCAGTCCTGTACAACACCTGCTTTCAGCTCCAGTTGAGATCTCAGTTACACAACTGAAGACTTAATTGACATAATCAGAGTCAAAGGACAACTTTGCTCAAATTATTATTAATTATGTTAATGTTTTCTTTTTAAAAAGCCACAATCTCTGTTACAAACTATATTCTCTGATAACCGCAATAAAATGTTCTACAGGCTATTACTGTGCCGATGGATTGCTTTGGTAACATACAACTTTGACAGGAATATGAATAGACTCACTCATTCTCGGCACTCCCTGCAAAAAAAGAAGACAATGGAGTTTGATGTTGAATACAAAACCTATTATAGGAACAGTCTCAAATGAGTGCAAGCTGCCTCAACCATCCAGTGCCATCTGGAACATCTACAGAAGAACATGAAGAACCTGGAACCTGTCCTTGCTTCTTCAGATTACTAAAGTGAGCTTCTTGGGACTCACAGGGGAGTGCAAATTCTTTTTAAGAAACAAACACTGAAAGCTAACATTCTTACCTGTATTTGTTTGGCCCTACACCCTAGTCCCCCTCAGATCATTATCTGTATCACATGGCTACATAAAATGCAATTGCAGGTGCAATGAATAAAAGGATGCGTATCACATAAACAATACCATATATTTTTTTCTCAGAGTATTAGTAACTAACAAGAATATGCTGGGTTACAATCAGCCCTTCCAAAAGTGTTTTAAACAAGAATTACAATGACAAAGAAAAAGAACCATCCATTAAACAAAGCACGGATTACATAAAAAAAACTCAGTGGAAGTTTACAAATAACACTTCAAAACATTTTCCAAAGTTGTTTCAAATCCTCTCAGATTTATGTGTACGATTTTATTTGGTGCAGATTGCTTTCTCAGGTCATCCTGGTGCATAGCAGTTGACTTCTCAGATAAAGAAAGGTCCTTATTAGAGAAGTCATAAAGGACTGGGATTCGTACAGAAATGAGCTTGCTCCAGCAGCAACAAAGGCAAAGCAACGTTCATCATCTCACACGGACAGGCTGAGATTCAAGGACACAACACAGATCAAAAGAGCAGCCCAGTGAAACACAGCAAGCACTGTGCAAGCTTACATAAGCAGCAGATGAAATACCTACAACCCTTGCAAACGGCTTTCAGCAACAACAGCAGCCTTGTGCTTCCCTACAAGCTGACTTAAAAAACAGCTTGCTCTAAACCTGATTTTAACACACTGTGATACATGCATGTCTTCGGGAGAACAAAAACACGCCTGTGTCACTTAAGAACTTAATGTAAGGATTTTAAATCAAATGCTGCACTAACACCCTCCATGGAATACACCCAAAAGGTGGATTTTTTTCATTGAAAAAACAGCTATTTGTTCAATTAATTAAACATTAACTTTTAAAAACAACGAATTACTCCAGCAATGGACAAGGCACTGAGTAATTTACTACAAGAATTCTGAGATGCTACATAGACTGTTTCATGATTCAAGTCCTCACAGCTCCCAGACCTAGTAAGCTCTACATATGAGCTTATCTTTTATCTTACATCAGACAACCTTTGTTGTACTCTTTAAAATGACCCATGTATGTAAAATAAAAACTTTTCTATTTGGAAGAGTTTCAAATGAGAAGTCATTCCCTGTAAAAATGTATTACATCTGATACAGGGGGAATAACATACAGTTACATAGTGTCACACCTATTAGTATCATCATCATTGTAGTACAGAAAAGGGAAACACTGGCCAAGCAGCTTCACTGGTTAATATAACGAAGAGAACTATTATAATTTTGTTAGCATTTCCAGGAACATTTACGTCATTTTGCTGAATCAGCATATGAGTCCTTCTTTTACAGTATATTTAGCTCATCTTTTGAAGAAAAAGAAAAACAAAACGGTGCCACTTCTGGATGTTTCTACTACACACGGTCTGTCCTTTTAGCTTTTTTCCCCCCATTTTGCTGTTTTAGAATGCGCCCCAGATATCTCAGACTTCTACAAGTGGCTACACTATCTGCAGTGAATTAAGCCAGGGTAACACTAATAGTTCTGTGACTCGTTCACATTGTCTTTGGATATATTAGATCAAGCTGCTTTTAACAAAATGTTTATCAGGCTGGAGGTATTTGGTGTTACAGTTACCCCCAAGGGAACACCTCAGTCACATATACATCACCTTTCTTTATCTACCATGGCAAATGGTCTCAGGGACACGTGCATTGCATCAACTAGTTACAAACAGTTGGATTTGCAACAAGATCTAACATGACAGGTATGCAAGTGCTCTGTATGTGGTGTCAAAAGAGGCATGTAAAACCAATTCACTGCAAAGCTTCTAATTGGATAACATTTAGGTCCTATCAATGAATTTTCTGCTGCGCCTTCACTTTGAACGTCAAACAGAAACCAAGCTAAACACCTTGAGAGAAAGATGGCATTTTTGTAAGATTTCACATTGTCCTACTAGGACAACCATTATTCCTTAATTAAGGTTTGCTAGATACATTTTAATATAGACTTTTGTAAAAATATATTTAATAAAAGTATGTTGTGCAACAACCACCCATAAACTGACACTGACTGCGAACTAAACTGCCTTTCCAGAGTATGGACAAGTTTTAAATCTATTTGTGATGTGGACCATGTCTACAGTTCTCTTACAAATGCAAAATTCTAATTTAAAACACCTAGGACCTCGCCGCCAAACTCAAAATTATGTATTAATCATTAAAATATTTTATTTTAATTGTGCTATACGCATCTTGAAAAGGCAGCGTGTGGTATATAAGGCATTGATAACTTTTTTTTTTTACCAGCATTAATGACTTAAAAGAGAACTTTACATAAAAATACAACTTTAGAATTTCCAAATAAAAATGTAAAAGCCTCTATTTGATTTGTCATGAGCAAGAAATCCAAAAAGAGAAATTCATATGCCTAAAGTAGCCTGTTATCTCAAAAAAATAGTTGGTTTACCTGCAACTGCTTTTCTTTGCATATTTGATTACTTTCATGGACTGAGGGTTTTGTCTGAAGGAATCACAGTTCGACAAATAAAAGGCAGGAAGGAAAATAAAGGGTAAAAAAACATATATAGCAAAATGCACCACTTGTTTACCTGATAGCCTTACAGTAGAAATATGTACAGTCTGCAAAAAACAAGTGACTAAAGTTCATATCCCTGCAGAAAAGCCAGCATTGAGGCACGTGCTTTATTTAAGGTTCATTGGTAGAAAAATATGGCTAAGAAAAAAATAAAATAACTGAAGCATTTCAAAGCAAACAACTTTCCCCAAAAGCAGCTCCATTCAGAGCTTGAAATCAGCAATAGGAATTCTTTGGGGACACGTCTGTCACGTCTACCTCTCCCATGGATTTTGAGGTAAATTAGAAAATTCACACCAAGTAAGGAGCAGGATAAACCAGTGGCATTCTGAAGAGAATCCTTCGTTAATCTCTAGAAACCGTCTCAGGTCTGTAGTAAGTCGGAAATGTTAACACCCCTCTCACCTTCTAACACGTCTGTGAATTTTTCGGGAAGTCAGCCCTACGCACAAAAAAAGCGTCTTTCACAAATTTCCTGTTAGCAAGAAGACATCGGAATTTTGGAGCACCATCACTAGGAAAGCCCTGCAACCCAGCACTTGCTAATTTCAAGCCCTGCAGAAAATCCTATATTAATATCCTAAATATGACAAAGGAAGTCGCCGCTTTCAGTCACTGCTGTCGTCTTCGTCGTCGTCGTCCGAAACGTTGGGGGCGGGGAACTTGGAGGAGCGGCTGTAGGAGTCCGACCTGGCGGGGAGGCTCGCGGCCTGCCCGCCCGACAGCTGCTCGTAGCAGAACTCGCAGACCCGCACGGGCTTCGAGGACTGGCTGGGCAGCAGGAACTTCTTCTCGGAGCAGGGCCCGCACACCACGAAGCCGCACTTGCGGCAGTGGTGCCGGCGGCTCACGGGCGTGAACTTGATCTTCTGGCAGCGCATGCAGACCGTGGCCTCCGAGTCAGGCACCCACACGGCCGCGTGCTCGCTGCTGGGAGACTTCCCGCTCTTCTCCAGCAAGTCCGACACGCACTTGTTGATGTGGTTCATCCACTCCGACTTCTCCGTGGCCGTGGCGGCGTAGACCGCGAAGGACTTGGTGGGAGTCTTTATGAGCCAGCCATTGCGCAGGTCTCCTTCGTCCTCGATGGAGTCGATCGTGACATTTTCCAGCGGGATGATGTGCTGTTTGTTGTACTTCTTTTTCTGGATCACAATGTTCCCGTACACCAGGATGTCGTTGAAGAGGAAAAACTGCCTGGCTTTAGGTTTCTTCCGGCAGAGTTTCGTCAGAACTCCCTCACCGATAAGGACGCGGCCGGGAATGGCCAGGGGCTGGCCGGCTGTCCCAAAGCAGCCTTCCACTAGTGCAATGCGCTTAGAGTTTGCTTCGCTGTTAGCCAAGCGATCCACCATCTTTCTTTACCTACAACAAAAAACAAAGAGAGCAGTTAATGAAGAGATCTAGAGCAACCTCTCAAAACATTATTCCTCTCTCCTGCTGTGGTTGTTCAGGACATCTCAATCACCGTCAGGTTGGTTACATTAGAATTATTATGAAAATCCATTTGTTTTATCTCTACAGACATCTTCTGGAGAAAAAACATCACTTTCACAGCAGGGTGTGTAGCTGATGATTATGGGCTTAAGGATACAAGCGTTTAGCTGAGCTCTGTGATTTCATGCACTGACCCAGAACAGAATTGTACAGTGACAAGGATTGTTTTATTTGTTCATGTGCAGTAACCACTAAGAGTCAGTCGCATTATAAACCCCAAGAACCTTAAATTTTTAAACTGTACTATAAGACGTCTACCAAGACCTTACAATTATTCAGTGTGAAATGCACTTCACAAGAAATATTGCACAAATGAAAAGAAAATACTAATTTTCTTTAAGCTCTATCGGGATCACTGCACTTTGAAAATCATCTTGCACATTACTGACCCCAGGCATCTTGTGTTCTGCAGCACATGCGACCATGATACATTTCATCAAAGTGAACTACAGGCTCTTCTAAAAAGCATGAAAAATGGGTCAGCACACAAAAGAAATAATTCTATGCCTATGACTTTAATACACTTCATGAGTTCTAATTGTTTTTTGAATGTATGGAGCACACATGAAGTATTTTTGGTAAATCAACCGCATCAACACAAGCCTCTATCTTTTACTAAACCAATCAGATGTCCTTCCTGTTTTTAAGTCTATGCAAGATGCACCTTCTCCCAACTACTGAAAGCTTTTTCAGAAATATTTTAGAAATACATTGAACACATTAAGCAACACCAAGTAAAATGTATTTTTAAGAGGAGTGATTCTGTGTAGTCATGGACTCCAGCAAAAGCCCAGTTTTTCAACACAAACGTTAGTTGTTTATACACAGCTCACAAAGATCTGTGTACATTTTACCTTGTAACAATAATGCAATTATATAACATGCTGTAACAAGTACAAACACTCTTCCTATGTTACTATAACAGTAACAACAACATTGTGATGAAATAACATTACTAAAATACACTGCAAAACACTTAGAAAGATGAGCAGACTTTGGCATTTAGTTAATCTTCTTCATCTGAATGAATCACCAGCACCAGAGTAGGTTTACCCAACCAGACTTTCTAATCAATCTTGGAAATGAAATGCAAAACTTAACATCTGGGATTTGACTCCAGAACCCTCTGATTCTGCTTATCCTCGTCAAAAGCTAAAGCTTGTTTTAAACAGGCGCAACAGCACAGAAAATGAATTGCACTGAGCTGATTCTGCCATTTAGAAATTACGGTCTTACGATACTTGCGTCTGCTGGGGTGTGGCTCCTGCCTTGCAATCTCAAGTCACAGGCTAGTGCACCAAACCCAACATACAGACAGCAGCACGGCCAGCTTGTAGCCTGATCTGATCCCAGCGCCTAAACAAGGCTGGGGAATGGTCAGTGAGGAAAGCCAGGCACGTGCAGTAGGTGGTGTTGGTGGATCGGCAGATGGTCGAAAACACCACAGGAAGTGCCATCCTTCAGATAAGAGATTAAACTAAGGTCCTGACGACCCGGTTCCTGAAGTCTCTATGATTCTAGATAGACAGATAAGACTTTAATGATCCCGAAGGGAAATTGATGTGTTACAGCAGCCCAAGATAAGCAAAAAACAGACATCAGAATAGACGAAACATTAGAATACGTACAGTAATACAAAATAAATATAATATAAAGTAAATAAATAAATATAAATAAGCTCCATAGAGTAGGAGTGTTAACCCTGTTTTACTGGATAAATTTCAATGTGCTTGAACACTCGTCTCCCTAAATATCCCCCTTAGTTTAACTAGTGCAGAATTTGTGTGTAGTGGGAGTGTTGGTGCAGAATGGCTGCTGTGCATCACCCAGGTGGGAGCTGCACTCCAGCCCTTTCTATATATAAAGCACATTGGAATCCTCCGGGCTGAAAGATCCTATATAAATTTAAGACATTAAATGTAACTGCATGTTACAAAATGTAACTGGCAATGACCTTTCTGAATGTCTGGTCTACTCTGACCAGAAAGACAATAAAAACAGAGCCCGCAGAACAGAACTTCTGATGATTTGGGTTCTGCATGGCTGTTAGTCACAAAGGGGGGCGCTGTTCTTATTTGCCGCTGCCGTAGGTGCTGTGTCACACTTCACTTTGCATCAACAAAAGTTACCTTACTCTACCATACCATTTTCTCCTTTTCATGGGTTTAGTTTGATAATAAACATGTAAAAAAACAGCTTACTGCCAAGGGCTTCTATGGATATTACTGAATCACCCTGAATTTCTATGTGAGATATGAGCACATCGCATATTCAGCCCACACTGTCAAGGGCACTGCACATACTGAGAAGTACAACTAGAACCTACAGAACATGTCCTGATATCATCCTGGGAATGTTCAAGAGGTCTGTACAGTAAGTGCATGAACAGTCGCATTCTGGAATCATCCCATTATGACATCAGTGCATTCTATTTCAGAATGGTGGGCTTCCAATTGTGTGGAACAGAATGTGCTTTTCCCAAGAGAAAAGTGTGAGTGCGCACTCACTTTAAAACAGAAGTGCGCACATTATGCTAAAGGAATTCTGACCCCATGTTGTACGACAACATCAATCACATGTCAGATATATTGCTAAAAAGATAAAAGTTCAGTTTCACTTTCAATGATGTAACTCCAAAAGTTCCGAAGACACTCCCTCTAAGTGACGTGAGATTTATTAAATGATGCAATACTTTTGTCAACAACAGCTCGATATATTTCATTTTAGCACGCCAGAAAAAAAAGTCTTCTTTCAATCAAGCCGACACCGCTTTAACGTTGTGTTGCAGTCGCTGAGCTGGTAAGTCTGAGCTAATTAACACACAATTAAAACCGCACACTGTGTTCCTGTGGTACCGTCCCAGTCCGTCTGCAGAACAGGCTTGCATAGGAGTGTGCCAATTTGACTGTGTCCCCTTCTCTCTCTCATGGTTGAAGTACTGTCCATTAGGAACAGAAGTACTGGATTGCCATTAAAGTTAAATAAAATGTTGTGAGTACACAACCGAAACCTTAGCAAAACTATTGACTGAACAAACTAAAAAAAGGCGGGTTTAATTTTCTTCCCCTGATGCCTTAAACTGTCTTTAAGCCACTAAAACACATTTGAAAATTAGACCCAATTTTCAGGTTTACCAGTGAAAACTGGAAAATAAAATCTGTAACAGTAAAAAAGGAAAATTCTCTGTTGGACTTTTTCAGAAACAGTTTAAATTGTAGGGCTGTATATTGCCATGGTAGTAACACATAACGTACACATATGTGGGAGCAACACATACTGCATAGTGCTGAGGGGATCTGGAGCTGAGCTTTGTTCTATCCTTCTCGAGCTACAGTAAGTGGAACAACACTGATTCTCTTCTGCACAAAACAAAAAGTGTCCACCCATTTTTATCAGATAAAAAAAGATTAAAATAGACTTGATAAAAATTATGCTACTCGTGTTTTACACTCCCGAGACATGTCTGTGAATTATACAGTCACCAAAGAATTATACTCCCACGCAGATATGTCCACCTATTGCTCCAATAAAGACTCTACTCATCTTAAAAGACTGCTCAACTGTACATTAAAACTGACGCGGACCTCCTCTCTAACCCCTATCATTTAACACTGGCAGCAAGAACAGCAAAAAGTTATGAATACGACTGGTCTTGCAGCGACATGTTCAGAACTAAAACACACGACTGCAGAATAAAAAAAAAAATCGAACAACAAAATTCCTTTAGATGGTCTCATCGCAGGGTTTGCCATATTCAGCTATATCAGAATGAGCAAACAACTGGGGCTGCCCACACAGTGAACCTATGAATGCTTTGGCGGTAAAGCACAGTTGCTGACAGCATCAGACGTTTCTCATACTATGACATTTATAGCTTCATCGAGATCACACTTCAGTTGATCTTTAATGTTTTACATTCTGCTTCTTCAGGAACAAAGTTAATCCCCTGGATACCGTGCTCTATAAAATGTATTCTGGACCACTCAAAGTCCCTCTCATCATGTTCTCTGCACGATTCTTTACAAGTGTTTACCAATAACACTGAAGATGATCGGACCACTCTGCCAGCAAGAGAAGACTAGCTGTAGACAACCGTTTCTGCTGTGTTTCCTGCTAAAAAGCGCTGCGTTTCCTACTGCCTTTCTGCTACCTGTCAGAACAGTTTGAGAGCTAATGAAAGTTAAAAAAAAACAACCAGCAGACAGGCATGATATTCATACTATCCATGACATTCTGTGGGCTCCCATAACAGTACCTATAAATTGAATTTTGGGGGAAAAAATGGTATCATGGGATTACCTATGCTACCCTTCTTAATACTAGTTTGCTAGTTTACTAAAAATGATGTCGATGCTAGTTGACTAAAAATGAAGAGTTTACAGTTCGTGAAAATGAAAATGTAGGCTACAGCGCGCTCCTAAAAAAAGCACCCAGCATGTAATTTCCCACTGTGTGAAAATCTCACTTTCAGTTCAGTTTTCGTCTAGCTGTTGCCTCTTGAACAGGAACATGCTATTAAGGAAGCAAGAAACAAAGGGGACACTCGAGGCGGCTGTGGTGGAAAAGAGGCCTTTCCATCTCTGCATACTGTACTAGACCATGAAAACTCAGCTGCCCCATTTTGCTTGGAAATACAAAAAAAATGTTCATTTGTACAGATGTCACTTTTGAGCCACAACCAGCAACACTGCCTATACATTTGACTCGGTTTAAGGGAAGACTAGAAAAACAGGAGCCCGTCGAGCCCAAGCCTCAGATATTTCCTTAAATTACACCCATGGTGAAACAAGCAAAAACGTCTTTAGATTAATCTATACACATAAGCAATCAGTGACCTTGCTTGTTATTATTTCTTGCTATGTAATTATTACTTCTCCAGCTTAGCTTTTACACAGGAAATACGTATTCAATGATCTGGAGACGTCTTTCCTAGTTTTCGCCTAATAAGCATGAAATGTTATACAGTACACAGAAAGCTAGAGAGCACGTTATTTTTAGTTTTGGTCTTCTGCACAACTACGAAAAGCAATATACTAACAGGAATCTCATTAATCTTTGTAAACTTGCCTCATTCACTGTTCATCTACAGGTAGGCTGGTATTCTTCCTTGATTAGAGAGAGCAGACTGCAATAGATGGAGAAAAAAAAAAAGCTGCTGCTGAAATATGATTGCATCTCCACAGCATCCGCAAAACACTGCTGTGCTTTAAAATTGCAGACGTTATTTTACAAATTAAATCATCTATTTTTAAATAAACCCTAGGCTGCCTTTAAGCAGCTGGCAGCCTATGGTACATTGCAGCAATCTGTTCTCAGCAGGTCATACACGAGACAAATCAACTATTAGTTACACAAGCCATGCGTTTTTATATTTTCATATACCATGCATTACACTTTTGCAAGTAAACCTCCCACAGATGTAAATATCCGACACCTAAAATTGATCTAAGTTAGTATCAAATACTTTTGAAAGCTGAACTGCAACTATTTTCTTATTGAAATTGATACCAAGATCACACACCTGCTAATGGTTTTTATGTTGTTTAAGAAAACCATCACAATTATGTACAGTATTAGCACAACAAGAAAAAACGTACAACTGTTTTTTTCCCCCCATTTCACCCTATTTGGAATGGCAAATTCTGCAAGTGTAATGGCCATGTTTACATCATGGCTCATGGCTACAAGCCCTGTGACCAGCGGCAGCCCGTTCCATCAGCTTTAAATGCTCTGTCTCATCCTGCAAAACTCATTACCATACTACGCCAATCTTTTTGCACTGACCCTTGCGCACTAGTAATTGTTAATAAGCAGCAACCTTATTAACAGGATAATAGAAGAGAGTGATGTTGTTTGTACAAGACTGAGTTCCACACAGATCTTTCAATTACACACGCTAAAGATTTTTCCCCTCCATCTTCAATAAGCAGTTTTATTAATGAGGGGAATCTCACTATCTTCCAAGCCAGTCGAGGTGGATGAAAGGATTAAATAAAAGCTACGGTATGGATTCAGTAAGACTAAGACTTTCAGAAGCACAACTAGTCACATTTCTGCCACCGGTGCCTTTGGATCTGGATGTGCTCCCAGTGCTGACATTTAGTATGCCTTCTCCTGTCAGAAGTATCCAGTCAGCTACCACACAACCAGGGATCAGACCCTAACCACTGCAATCCCACACTAAGCTGCACAGCCCGATGTGGTTGTGTCCTCCCTGTTCTTCTACCTTTGACAGGGACACCTTGTAAATGATATGCTTGGGATCCTCTACAAAGCCATAAGGGTACCCAGGGTAGCTCACAGCATGATGGACAGCACTGCCCTGCTGACTGACTGAACTGGGTTGCACAGCCAACCCTGAGGCCCCAGGAACATTCTCCATATGTAGCAGCTGATATCGACTGCTTTCACACATCACAGCCTCGACACTGCCCTCAAACGCCTTACACTTTGCCACATTTGTTAATCTCCAGACCAGGGGTCTCCAAGCTGTTAAATATGTCCAATTAAGCAAATAACAAGCTTGAGTTCAATTAAGAGTTGAGCTGAAACCCCACAGAGACACTGCAGATTGGAGCCAGACTGGGGACCCCTGCCCTAAACCCAAATACTACCACTGCGATTAAGGGCTTTTCAATCCTCTTCCTCAAGGACACTGTCTTGTCACACTTTTATTTCACCTGAGATTGAAATAACAGAGGGTATTCAAACCCTTTAAGTGAAATATTTACATGAATTCTTATCTAATTCCTAACAAGTGGAGTTCAGGCTGATCAGAGTTCTGTTGAGCACAACACAGTTACAGCAGGATATTTCTGAAACTGTAGGGAGAAATTTAGAAAATGCTTCAATTAAGGGTCCGATAAGACTGCAATTAAAAACTCAGCTGGAACACAAACAAAACACGCACCTACCAAGAAAGACTAGAATAGAGAAGCTCTGGTTTAGGCAACGTTAATAGCAAATCAGTTTTCACAGCTTCGCACACTTATCAGACCCATATTTATTTAAGCAAAACAATGATTTGGCTGTATCATGATAATTAACAATATAAAAGCATTGCAGATGAATGTGCTTATTTGCTGCTTTACCAGGACTAGAGTATCTAGTTAATGACAGGCTCCCTAATAGAAACGTACTCTAACTCAATGCATAGTTAAGTGCACCAAAGCACAGTGATCTCTGGAGGTAATTAACAGCTACACTTCATGGTTAATGAATGACTGTGAATCCCTCCTCCAGCTTCCTGCAAAAAGCAGAAAAGATAATTAAGTTTGTAATTTTTTAAAACAACCATAACTGAAATGTCACTCCACGATTTGAGTTCACACAACAAAAATAGATCCTATCTACTGGGACATGTATATGCATAAATGTACAAACTGCTGTTTTATATTATTTAGTTTATTTTGCAAGACAAACAGAAAGATTTACAGTTCTCCCAGTGCCGTACCGTTTCAAAGCTAAAGACTTTAATAAAATCAAAGTCTGTCTTGTGGACTCAATAAAAACAATTCAAGATCGCAAAACTGAAATGAACAAACTGAACTCTCAAAATTGATCGTTATTTTTAGCAGCTTATGATACTGGTGATAACACATGGGATCAGTTTAATGATTACACAGACCACAGAAAAGATTCCATTCTGAAAGATTTATATTAAAACTATAAGATATTTACAAATATTAACAGCACATGATGTTCTCCCTACATTACAAAAACAACGTTTCCACACATGACTACCCCCTGGAGTGAACACCATCAGTGAAACACGAACTGCATGATGCAGCAAGCTTTACTTTCCATTGCTGGTGATGACAGAGCACTCCACAAATAAGACTGGCTCCA
The DNA here is from genome assembly GCF_055471065.1 of Atractosteus spatula. Classification (NCBI taxonomy): domain Eukaryota; kingdom Metazoa; phylum Chordata; class Actinopteri; order Semionotiformes; family Lepisosteidae; genus Atractosteus; species Atractosteus spatula. Next base: position 30,492,614 of record NC_142717.1, on the reverse strand, counting down.
AAAACAGATGGGAAAAATAAGGATAATCACGCAAAAGGATATGACACAGCTAAAGCTTGTAAGAAATTGTATGAGGGAAAGAATGGGTGTGTACCACTTAGTGAAAGCCATCGCAACCCTGCCTGCTGGAAACACTTATATGAACAGCGATTATCCATATGATAACATCAACGAAGCTCTGAGCTGTATTTTACCATAGCCCAACTATATGACTGTTTTGCATGCAAGTAAAAAATCTGAAAAAGAAAAACTGTTATGGTTTTAACAATTTGCCAGATATAGATATAGTAGTGCTTATATGTGATCTTACGCAGTTTAGTACGTTTAAAGGTTTAGTAAGGTAAAATCTTCCCTTCTGATGAACATGCTCTGACAGGGGAATGAAAACACAAAAACGCATACAAACCATGCACCTGATGAAGAGGACAGGCCTCCTATATCCCTTCTTAAAGCCTGTGCCTGTGCCTTACATTTTCCATTTCAACAGTTGCTGCTTTCCATTTACAAATTTTAATTTCCATTCCTGGAGAACTAAATAATGAAAAACTACATGATCTGCCTTTTCCATTTCTTCGAAGGCGTCTTTTTTAGTTCATTTTCCATTTTTGTGGTTTTGAGAGACTGTATGGTATAACAGAAGAGCCCGTCACAGGCGTTCATGAACTGTCGGCCTGGAGATACTCGTCTCATGGAGGGCCTTCCCAGAATTGCACACTGTGATGGACCAGAGCTCAAACATAAATCAACTGAGTGCTCTGCTATTCATTTCCACAGTTTCTCCAAAGGCACTTTCCCACCTCAAGAGCACGGCAACTTAAGGGAAAGGCAGACGTTTTGATACGAGGATAAAAGGATTTTTTGGTACACAGAACTGACGTAGTCTTTTTTCCCCTCTGAGATCTGGTTTGGTAAGTCTTCCTACAGCCCAATCATATAGCCTAAAATAAGGTCTCTATAAAATGATGCGCATTGCAACATGAAAGGGGGGATATCTGAATAATTCAAGCGTTCATGTTTTTTTGCTCTCAAAAAAAAGGATTCATCACACGTTTGAAAGAGGAAAAAAGTTGAGAAGATCACCAACTGCTAAAAAAACTTAACTCTGGTTAGATAATTTAATCCAATAATTTTTTTGGGGTGTCACTAGTTTTCAGGGTGTCAACTACAAGTTTTGAATTGCAAAAATGTCATTTCATTTTAGTGTGTAACAATGCACATTGATCCTGAATTGTCCGCATGAATTACAACGTCTGGCTTGTTAAATGATGTTCGAACATCTAATAAAAGTAAATTTATCACAATTTAAATGTCCAGACTGATCTCACCAGGGCTTAACAGCAAAGCAAGAACCATTTTTTATTTTTAATAATAAATAACAAAGATGGGGGGGGGTTTAAAAGACTAAAGCACTACAAAGGGATTTGATTCGTTTGACTGAATGGTCGTGAAAATTCATAGTGGAGATAAGGGACTGTACCCAGCCTCGGTGTTCACGACAATTATGTTTAACCTCTTTTCTCCTTGATATTTTTAATGCTGCTTTTTAATTTCAGATTTGGAACTTTAGCTCATAAACACTCATCAGAAACAAAGCTGTTGGATATGTTGCAGTGTGAAGTCCAGTAATCAGCTGACTTGGATGAATTTACCGATTGTACATAATTTCGGATCGGCAGCATTAATAAAGGTGCAAATTCACGCATTTCATGAAACTGCATATTGTGACAGAAGCGCATTTCATTTAACCGAGTAAAATGGAGAAAGAAGAAAGTTTTCTTTTTCCAAACTCTCTGAATGCACCACACACCAGTTTCACCAATTTCAATGATGTCTTCTCACCCACCCAAAAACACCCTCAGAGTGTTTAGAGCTTTTTTTCTTGATAGGCAGAGTTAATCATACTGTTTCAAGTCTCGAGACAGAAGTAAAATATTGCAAAGGCCAGTCTAATTAATTAAGAATAATTCATTAAAACATCAAGGCAACTTCACACTTTGGAATACAAATCTGAAAAAAAATGTTTCTTCTAACAACTGAAAAGGAGATACACATGCATTGCATGTCTGCAGGTTTTAAACAGAGTAAGTGGCAGAAACATAAAAATCCATATTTTTAAACTACTATTAGTTTTACAGGTTAACTATGATGTGTTCCAAAAAAACACAAGTGGTTTTGTATGTAAAACCAGTTCTACACATTAATTTTAGGGTTATTAATATGGGTTTCATGGTCAAAGTAATGTGTACACTTTCAAAAGGCTCAAATAGCAATAACAACACTTTCCCATTGACTTCACAGCAACCTCAAATTTGCCAAGGAAAAATCTTAAGTAATGTGCTCAGCCACAGACACGCCAGAGGAATATACAGCACACTCATCTATTTCTTGTCTTCAGACTGTTACTGTGAAAGAAACAATTGCTACATTGCTACATATTAAAAAACTGAAAGACAATCTGTTGTAATCGCTGCAAGTAAAGTTTAAGGGATATAAAGAAAATGTGCTTCATCGGTTAACAATGCTTGCTTAGTCATACCTAACACGTGTTACACTTCTGTATACACTTCTGCGACTGTTTAAAGCATGTTTTATGCTCCTGCTCATTACTTACTGTACATCCTAACAAAGTTCTCCACCTTCAGGTTTTAAGTCCACTACAAGCAGCTGACTTGAGTTCGGTGCACAGGTGTGTGTCTGAGGCTGCTGTCTGTCAGACGTATTTCACTGCTGTGACAGAAATCCCTGTACTGTCTCCATCTCATCACAGCGAGTGACATTCCTCTAGCCTCCACAAAGTGTTACACACACAAGGGCCTCAACGATGCTGTTCCTTCATTTAGAGGCTGCATTAAGCAATTTGACTTGATCAAGTTTTCACATGCTGCAGTAGAAAATATCCAAACTGCGCCCACCTGGCAAATCACATTTTTGAACACCAACATTGGTATAACATGTAACTGACTGCACGCAGTACAACAGTACGTAAAATGTTCAGTAAAATGTTGTATCTTTTAAGTTTTTTAGATCAAATTTGGAACAGACTATTTAGGCTTTCTATGCTACCAATGAAGCGCCAATCGCTAAGACTTTCGTTTCCGCCCAGGAGAGAAGGAGATGTCCTTCAAACTGTGTGCCGCTGAGTCATCCATGTCTCTTTGGCACTGCAAGCCTTGCAGAGTTACTGCAGAGTGAAGCTGCAAGGTCAAGAGGCTGACAGGCTCACCCACCCCAGCCCGCTGTGCACTACTCAGACACAGCAGCCCAAGGAAACAGTATGCCATGACACATCTCCTTTCCACAACTCACACTTTTGCCACAATTGTCACCGTTTCCAAAAGATGTCTGCTTTCCTTTCACCTTAAATCAATACATTTGGCCCTCCAGGTAGGACCATAAAGGGTAACTCCTGGTTTGTAAAACATACAACGAAAGGGAGAGCTTTACAATTAAGGGTGTCAGCTTGACCAGTTTTGACCAAGATGAATAATAAGTGTCTTCAATTTTAGCTGAAGATTCTTTGCATTTCAACATGAATCTAGCTCCATGTCCTGTGGAATTACCAACAGGTTTAAGGATACAGGCTGTTTCATTTTGGCTGACTAAGTATATGATCCAGTGAAGCTATATAGACTGGTCTAAAAACCGTTAAAGTACTTAATCTATTACTTGATTATGAAAGTAAAATCATCACATCTTCTTGAGTCAAAATACACAGATTAAAGGAAAACAGTCTGCATAAAAAAACTTCCTTGTTTACTTAACATACCTATGCATGCTAGATTTTATCATTCACAGGAAGAGATAAAATCTAGCTTCTGGCATTTAAAAAATACATATCCGTTCCAAAATTAATTCTTAGCCTTATCTTGTTACAGATGTAGCACATTTTACTATTTTCACAAAGCATAAAAAAAATCCTTAAAACTACAGAACTCAAATTTTACTTTACCCTGAGAAACTTTATGTAAAAAACTAATGTTTTTTCTAAAATATCTATTTTTACTGTGTTCATTTGAAACAACTGTGCTGATACAACAACACCTTTTTAATTGCTATTTTAAAAATGTACTTTTACAAACCTCTGGAATTCCTTTGACCATGCAGAAGAAATATTATGTAGCAAGTTCACCTCTTTTACATTTCAACACTGTGAAAAGTACAAAATTTGTGTTAATCCTTTTAAAAATACTCCACATTCAAATAAGCAGTGGTAAATGTGACTGTGCTGGTGATGCAAGTCTTGACATCCAAAAATCACTTCTTCGTCTCAGCTTTCTTGTTTTTGACACTCTTCAGGTTCATATTGTTCAAGAACTCGACACTTGATAAAATGTTAAATCTCATGTGCTGATGTTATATTTGTCATTCTGTTTAGGATATTCATACACCCTCACCCATATTTGTTCAAGGGACGAATAATATGATGCAGTTTCATAAGCTGGAGATATATTTAGAAAGCCTGGCAATTTCTGAACTACTCTGAGACTCTGAGCCTCCCATCTACACCATACATCTCAATTCATTACCAACTGGCTGTTCACATGAAACTGGCCTTCCAACTGTTCTTGCTTCCTAAAAACTGTTAAATATAATTGGCATTTTGCTTTGCCGTCTTCATGTGTCCATCTTCCTTTCCTCCAATTTTACTCTTGTGAGGGAACATCTGGAAAGGACATGGGAAGGAAATGACAAATGTTGCCCTCCTTGGGATTCACTGCAGACCTGGGGGACACTCTGCGTGGAGTTTGTATGTTCTCCCCTCTGTTTGCGTGGGTCTCTTCCGGGCGGTCCAGTTTCCTCCCACAGTCCGCAATATACTGGGAGGTTGATACGCTTCTGGTGCTAGGTGCGAGTTTGTCCGTCCAGGGCGTAAACTCCCTTGCTTGCCGAGAAAATGGATGGTTGGATTATACATTACGCATTTGTGTTGGTGTAAAATGCAATAAAATACTTGTCAAAATTCCAATGATGCCATGATATTTTAATGATAACTTGCGAAGAACAAAGACTTGGATGCCGAATGGTGGCGTGGGTAGCCGTCTGTGTGGAGTCTCCTCGTGGCCATGTGGGTTTTGTCGGCGTGCATCAGTTTTCTCCGCCGCCCAGAGACGAGCTGGCTCAGTTACCTGGCACGTCTGTGTTGTATGTGTGTATGAGAGGCTGCCTGCGTGTGTCTCCCTTGACGAATTGGCTCCCCTCCAGGCTGTATCCTGCTTTGCAGCCATTGCTGGCCGGGCTGGGCTCCAGCTCACTGGGCTCCCGTGCTGGACTAACAGCATGTCATTCTTCCTTTCCAGAAAACTGCTTTCGAAAAATGTGCTTGCTGTGTAGCTCACTCCGCACAATCACCTGAAACTCCCTGCAGAAATCATTACTCTCGAATATGCAGGGTTTTGCCATTCCTAAGATTTGCAATGCAAAGTTTACACCTCTCCAGCGCCTTTACTGCAGATGCACATTATCCGTTTTACGGTGCACCCAACATTTAACAAAACTAAAGTCAAGTTGTAACTTCCGCAAATCCATGTGTGACATGCGAGTTGTATTACGATACCTTTAAGACTTAAGGCAGCAGACACAAGTGTGCTGCAGGGCCAGACCTGACAAATCCAAGCTCGGGATAACTTCAGATGCCCGCATGTCATTTCTCAGTCCTCAGCTGGGTGCCTCTTATTCACCCCTCTGGGCTGCCAGCGAGTTAGAATCGTTTCCCATCGTGCTAAATACCCAGGTCTCAAATCTGAGCTCCTTAACTCTTGGCATCATTACCCTTTACTTACTGTACTGGCAAACATGTTCCCTACATTAGTGTCCTAGTCTGCAAAATGCTGGCACCGGCATTTATATCATGATGGCTCATTAATTTCAAGTTCTATTGGAAGGATAAAAATAAAGAACAGCCCACAAGCACCTGGAAAAAAAAAATCACAGTATAAATAATCATAAGGGAACGTTCCCCAGCTCCTGGACATTGTTTCTGTAAAGCAATTCGGTTTGTGGCAGGTTGTTTTTTTTTACAACAAACTTGCACCCATAAATTCCTTTTCATGTTTCCTTCCCAAATTTGGAACTGCAACTGTAACTGAGCCCTGGCTTGCTCTGACAGAGTCACAGACACTCGTGCGGCGCATTTCACCGTGAGGCCGACGGCACCTGCGGGTCAGTTCAGTTGACGAGCGACGTGTCCTTCGATATCCCAAAAGGCTCTCCTACGTGGTGGTGCCAGGACGCCTCCGCCAAATGACGTCCACCCATCCGCAGCAAGGCGCGGGTAATTGTGCGCTCCTGCCCGTGACCCTTCACTGCTGAACGGAAACCGGCATTTCAGACGGACAAGAGAACACGCGCTGAACCGAACTGGAGAGCACGTGACGAGCCTAAGCAAAGTAATATATTTGATTAGGGGAACTTCGTGAAGGTAGGAAAGCCTTCAGACTTGTGTTACTTTGATTACTTCGTTACTCAAAGTGAAGTTGTTTTAAGGTGTGAAAGAGCAGGAATTTGGTGGTGATCTATAAAACCTGCTAGACTTGGGCCCCTAAGCTCGAGGCTGGAGACTGGAGCCCACACAAACAGGAGTGCATTAAAACAGGGGTTATTTGTGGTTTAATTATAGTAAAACATAATTCCAAAAATTGGTGAGAAGAAGTTTGCTTTCCCTCACTTTAGGTCAGACACCTGTTAAATCTCCCAAACAGTATTTATTTGCTGGGTTCCCCGCAGGGAAAACCTAAGGCTATGTGGTAACCACTGTATTAGCTTGTGGATTAACTAGCTACTGTATCTTATTATTGTAACTGAACAATATTATCCTGTAAAATGTGATATCTGACCAAAATTACTAGTCTGATTATAAGGGATTCATCATGGATGTACAGTAGGCTGCCCATGGTCCTGCCTGAGGAAGAGATTTGTGCTTGAAATGTCTCTATTTGCTATTTTCTGTCCACATCAAGCCACTATTGTGTTCTCTTTGCTCATTCAGGAGCCATTTATTATTTTACAACCACTGAGTCTTTTTTCACTTTTAAAAATCTAGTGGCAAGCGACGAAGGGACGCAAGATTTTGCTGTCAGCCGATGATTCAGCTATGAGGAAACAGTGTTTTTTTCTACATCTTACTAAGATAGCACTCAAGGGGCCAAAACCCTAACCCGTGAAATTTTTCATCGAAAACTGCAATTGTTTACTATTTTTTTATTGACGGTTTCTTTCATTCATGTACAAAAAACACATTGGTTAATTAGTGAAAGCGCAAGTTTCTATCATCATTTTAAAATTTTACGTTTGTTACTTTTTTGGTTAATCAACCTAGACTTCACGGAAACGCGAGATTTTCAGACCAAGGCACGAGACCGTGAGATTTGGCCCCAGTGCGTGGGACGTGAGGGCTTATGTACCATCGCGGGTGCTAGCTGGCAAATGATCTTGCAGCGTCCTACTACTAATCAGTAATTCAATATAGATTCTTGTGTATATTTTGTTAGCGTTCACACATTTGTGTGGCCAGGCAGGGCCAATTTTTGGCGAATCTGCTCCTCTGGCCTGTATTCAAATACAGGAACCATGATTTGAGTATCTGCCTTCAGCGATTGTTTAATGAGATTCTCATTTTGGCCAGTTAAACTGGTGAGAAATTTGCATCACGCACTGAGCCTGCCAGAGGATATTTTCATCATTAATATTCAGCAGAATGCGCCTGCTCTTAATGCAGCAGCCCTTGAAATACTTTGGAACTTTCTACTGCATTCACATAAAGCCCATTTTACATATAAGGCACACTTTGCTTAAAATATGCCTAAGTGTTCATTTCTTTCCCCACAGTTTTTAAAACCATAGGAACTCAATGGGGAATTTAAATAAAAAGGTTTCAGAATCAGCTTTCAAACGTAACAGCAGCAGCCAAACATCACCTTGTTTAACAGATGTTGTTCCACCCGAAAATCAAGAGGCAATTCCTCTTTAGGTTGCCCAAGCACATTTTAGATTAATCGTAATGTCCAGTCACTTCCGGTCCTCACTGTACTTCACCAGCAATACTTCCACATTCAGAGATGCGCAACTTCATAACCTGTACATCTCCAAAAGACCATATGAACACTGCACTTGGATTACACAGACATGACCGAAACTGTCGAAGGCCTCTCTGAATCTCAATGTGTAGCGGAAACAAGTACAGCAATAGAAATAATCATATCTGTGGTGTTTTTTATCACACTAAAAACCCAACAATTTGCAACTAAGGAAAATGCCACTAAGTGACTGTGCCTGAAACATATACACAAAATGCCTGTTTGTTTTCAGCATGGAAATGCACTGCCTATGGGCAGACACAGCATACCGCAAGACCAGCTTAACTGCAAAGAGGAAAATAACATTTAGGTTTTCAGGTGCACTGGTGTAGTTTATGTGCAAGGAACTCAGGCTCCTTTTAAAACACAGTACAGGAAGACTATGTTAAACAACCGCACCTTTTAGGTAACGTGAAAGACTCTGGCACCTTTAGCTCATTCTAACTGAGCATTCATTCATTACATAAATGCATACTAAACATAAGAAATATCAAAACCAAAACAGAGTAACCCTTTTTTGTTGACACTTAAAACCTAAAGCTGAATCTACAACACGAACAAGAGATGTGAGAGGCGAAGGAAAAACCCAAACTTTTTTCACAGCATAACCCTGCAAGACTGCAATCATTACAAGACTGTGTATGTCACACAGTGCCCTTATTCTTTTCTCAGTGTCATTCTATCAAACTGGTTTGGCAGGTGGTTTTGACAAAACTGGCTATTTCTTGCAGTCTTGACTTCCTTAACACTATTGCTTTGACAGGAAACTGAAGTCTAACTCCAGCAGTGAAGTTTTGCGATGTGAGCTGGCTGATGCTTTCATCCCACTTACAGTACATTGGCACCCATCTATTTGTCTGTGAATTTTATTTTGGTTGAAGTACAAGAAGCAGTGTCTCTCCTTGGATTTGAACCTAGAACCTTTCACTTACAAGTCCAGAGCCCTACACACTGCTCCGCACAGCTGCCACTGTGTGACGGCACAGCACTGCTGACTTGGAACCCAGTGCAAGCCTGCTCTGCAGCTCGATTTCCACACAGAGGGCCTACTCCTAGGTCCCTCCACTAAAGACAATTCAAGCTAAAACACCACTGATGCTACTTTACACATAAATCAATTTATCCATATATCCATTTATCCGTCCTTCGGATGAGACGTGAAACCGAGGTCCTGACTCTCTATGGTCATTAAAAATCCCAGGGCGTTTTTTGAAAAGAGTAGGGGTGTTACCCCGGCGTCCTGGCCAAATTTCCCATTGGCCCTTTCCAGTCATGGCCTCCTAATAATCCTTCTCTATGAATTGGCTTCATTACTCTGTTCTCCTCCCCACTGATAGCTGATGTGTGGTGAGCGTTCTGGCGCACTATGGCTGCCATCGCATCATCCAGGTGGGGCTGCACATTGGTGGTGGTGGAGGGGGGTCCCCATTACCTGTAAAGCGCTTTGAGTGGAGTGTCCAGACAAGCGCTATATAAGTGTAAACAATTATTATTATTATTATTATTATTATTATTATTATTATTATATAGTGCACTGAACGAACACACCATGCAGTGAGAGGACTACACTGCACATTTCCATAGAGAAGACACATCACCGAGATAAAATAAATCGTTTTAATCATCTTCAAATGCTAAAAATATATTGTACCATATTCTAAAAATAACGTTTACCACTTTTCTGATCCCAGCTATAAACTAAAACAAAATACTCAACTAAACATCATTGGTCAGCAATGCAGATCACAGAAACCATGACCACATCCCATCAATAACATGCTATGCTTTTATGATTCCGACAACAGGCTGAGATCATGAACAATTCAATCATTAATTTTATGCCCTTTTAGTAGGTGGGCCTACTTCTAAAAGCCCAGATCATATGGTAATCCACCCCTCTTTCTCTTTATCCAGTTGTAGCAAGCAAGCCTTCAAAGATTCACCATTTTGACCACAGCCCCAGATACCAGAGTCTGAGCTATTGTAGGGTTTCTGGGGTGCAGGATCTTATGCAAATTATACCACTCACAAAAAACAGCAAATTACCTTTTATTGAGACAAGGTAACAAGCAAGAAAACATCACCAAGTGTGCTGCTGCCTTATCTATAAGACCCTAAAACAGATCTAATTCTCTGTACTGCCAGTTAAAGTTAATAGAAAATGACAGCCCTGCTCATTAACACTTAAATCAGTCCTTGTATGCCATGCTCTATTTCTTTCCATTCATGGTTTAAAAATTCTGATACAGCCAATCACTAAATCACAGGCCAAAATATCAACATCCTGAGGTCCTGTGTTGAGGATTTTAAGAAATGAGCACTAGATCTAGACGAACGTGCAAAAATGTTGCGAAAGTTTTTGGTTTGTTTGCATTAAGCAATGTCATACAAGTCACCACCCTGCAAGAAAAGGCATAACTTGTGTATGCATGTTTAATAATTTGTGTCTTGTTCTTCTAAAACCGGGTTCTGCAAGGTCAAATCTCCTGCTTATGTCTGGCAAAACAGCTCTTGAAAAGATCACGATTTCAGGAAAGGGGACACGTCTGTAGAACAAACATTTTAACCCCAGGCAACAAACAGCTCCTTTAAAGACTCCTTTCAGTCTGACAATAAAATAAAAAACAGCGCTGAGAAGTAACCTCAAAGAACCCACGTCTGGAAGGAGTAGGTCGCAATTGATTCAGAAATGTCTAATTTTGTATCAGGATTTGTGTCCCGTAATATTATTAATAATAATAAAATAATAATAATTGCTTACTCTTATATAGTGCTTTTCTAGACACTCCACTCAAAGCGCTTTACAGGTAATGGGGTCTCCCCTCCACCACCACCAATGTGCAGCCCCACCTGGATGATGCGACGGCAGCTATAGTGCGCCAGAACGCTCACCACACACCAGCTATCAGTGGGGAGGAGAGCAGAGTAATGAAGCCAATTCATAGATGGGGATTATAAGGAGGCCATGATAAGTAAAGCCCAATGGGAAATTTGGCCAGGATGCTGGGGTTACACCCCTACTCTTTTTGAGAAACACCTAAGGATTTTTAATGACCGCAGAGAGTCAGGACCTCGGTTTTAAATCTCATCTGAAGGATGGGGTCTTTTTACAGTATAGTGTCCCCGTCACTATACTGGGGCATTAGGACCTACACAGACTGCAGGGTTAGCGCCCCCTACTGGCCCCACTAACACCTCTTCCAGCAGCAACCTTCTTTTTCCCCCAGAAGGTCTCCCACCCATGGCTGCTGGCTGGTAAGTAAGTTTAAGAATGAGAAGAGCCACTTGGCCCATCTAGCCCATTTGGCAGATAATAGCTAATTAATCTGAGGGCCTCCAGTTGCTTTTTGAAAGAAGTCAGGGGGCTGGCTTCCACAACATGTCCTGTTTCAGACTCCCACAACCCTAAAAGCTCAACACCATTATTAACTAGGAATCCTGAAGGTCGCTGCAGTGTGACTACCGAATTCTAACCACTAGATACCAATATAGACAATACAATGTTTCAGATGAATTTTCAGATACAGGTGAAGAAAAATCATATGAAAATGATTTTTCTCCCCAAAGAAAAAGGCAAACTAAGATAAGAAAAGGTATTATGCTGACACTAGCACCAACCAGGAGGCACCTCTTCACACAGAGTGTAAAGTTAGAGAAAACTCAGGATACAGACCAGGATGAGATCCTTAGGATCAGCTACAAGCTACTAGCAACCCACTGAGCAAATGGCCTTTGTCACCTTTCTTATCTTCGCAGAATCCCCTCATTCGGAAATACTGCACAGGGCTCTTCTTTTCTCTAGAAGACACCTGAAAACACTTTACCACTTGAATCTTTTGCAACAGGGAAACGGGTAGCACACTCACCACGTGAAAAGTGAATTTTCGTTCACAAAAGTAAAAGCTTGAGTACGTTAACGCACTTATTCATGCAAGAAAAACGCCCACATTAAAGGTCACCTTAAAAACCGAAGGCCTCACATAAAGGTGAGAGACTGGAAATATGTTAATAATCTACAATGAAAACTATAAAGCAGGTGGGTGGCAGACAACTGAGAATGTAAAGGAACACAACAGATAGGAAGATCAACCATAAAAAAGAAAGACATCGTGTACAAGTCTGCAAAAAACAAAAAGGAGCCTCAAAAAAGTTCAGAGACAAAACCGCAGCAAACTATATCAATTTATAGAAACATAAAAATACTGAATATATACACTTATAATTAATGTTTGTAAGGCTATAAGTACACACTGCCTAGGCTTTCAGTAGAGCACTGTTTGAATGGGAAGCAACTGGGTCCAACTATGCAAAATCAATTACTGCTCCTCCTTGGGTGTTGATTTAACGTTGCACATGCAGACAGACTTATCCTAGGAAAAATGATGAGACTGTAGTTTTAAGGCCTGCCCGACTTCCGCACTCACAACATGCAGGACATCAAATACTGACTTCATCAGGACTCTACTCCGCCTTTATTGTGTCATAACTTCCTGCATTATTGACAAAGAAAACGCTTGTTTTTTGGTGTCATTATCTTATCAATAGGAGCACACTAAGTCCTCAAGAAGATTTGGAGGGTGATTTCACATCAAAGTGACCGTGACCACAATGTATCACTGCCTAACTGTTTAGAAACCATGCCTGACTTTCCGAAGGACAAAAATTATGAACGATACTTTGGAAAGATTTGAACACAGGGCAGTTTTTAAGAATTTTTCTTTTACCTTTGGGACTCACAATTAAGCAAGGAAAGACAATTAAAAAGTACAGAAGAATATGTTAAAGTGCAAATCTAGTGTGCTTTAGCCATTTGTACAACAGAGGTATTCATCATACAGTATTAATGTGTCTATCTTTCATAATGCTGTGAAGTAGGATTAGTGAATCGGGAAATATCTCTGATATACTGTAGCAATAAAACTTAGTCTTTCACAATTCAAATGCAGTGTCAAATACAGTACAAGACAAAGTAATTTTATTTTACTGGAAAAATGATAAAGAAACATTAAGATGCAGAAGATAATTTCTGTTAATACAGTAAAGCCTACATAATTGGTATGCAAACCAAAAACTAGTCTGTCAAACTCATTTAACTATGTATGCGAATAGTACACATGACCCTTGTTTAACTACTTTAAAAGTTGATTTTATTAACAAATGCCTCTCTGCTGTGGCTCCCTGTTGAGGTTTCTATTAAGAGACATACAGTTGTTTTTAACCGCACTACTGAAAATCACAGCGTTAAATTAGCATGTAAAAATGTTTCCCCTTTCAAAACAATCCAGTGAAGCAGGTAAAGAATCTTGACCCTTCTTCAAAATTTGACAGTGACCAGATCTTTTCAGGGACACCAGACAGTACAATTTTACACCTTCTCATTGCAATTGATTAGTCAACCCAAATGCCGTTAACCAGCCGACACTGTTTCAGGTTTAGCAGTGGCTGGTGAGCTGGTGAGTATCTAAGGTTTCAGGACTACAACTGCTCTGAAGAAACTCACCATTCCACAAATCTACACGAGAGCATCGGTAGGTTCTATTTAGAAATATGCCGGAATGATTCAATTATCAATATTTCTGATACATTCAAACAATTTTCTTTCTTTCTGGATCCTCCTTTAAATCTGCATAAACAATAACTAAATATTTTTACTGTCAATAAAACTGTTTTTTTTTTAGCATATGAAAGGTAAAGTGCCTCTTTTACATCCAGTAAGCAACATACAGAAAATACTGACGGGAGCGTATATTTACATTTTAGAAACGTGTGTACAAAGATCTAAAAAAGTCCATACTCGTATGTAAGAGAAAGCGTGAGAGGAAAAAAGCCTTATAGACACTTAAAACTTTAAAATGTAATTGCAGTCTTGAACCACCTAAGCCTGAAAAGGATTATACAGTAGTAGCAGAATTTCCCCATCTTTTGAGCAATTAACCAACATGCCTTTTTAAAATTTTCGGTGTCCTATCACAGTTTTCATCTGAGTTTGACCTGGAAATTCGTCAACAGTTTATCATTGATTTGTTTCCTTAGCATTTCTGTGTTCTTCCAGATTTCAAGAGAGTCTTGACTCCATAAGGCAACATTCAAACTCTTAACATGCTAATTAGGTCCTGCTGTACAGGCAGGGCATGAATCTACACTGTCAGCAAAATGTATCATCCCATCACCTCATCGGGACAGTGCCTGGCGAGGCTAAAGATTTCGTTTTCAATGCCCCCTCGTTTGTAACCTGTCTTGGGTTCTGAACAGGATATCGATAACAGATGTTCTATACATTCGTTTCACATGCTCATATCAACTTAAAAAAGAAACAACAACCATCCTATTAGTATAGAAATGTGCATTGAAAACTGCCTGTGCACACAAGGGGAAAGTCAGCTATAACCCTTTTTACATCTCAAATAATTCCGTTAAGACATTGCACAAACATAGAAGTACCCCAGACATGCTAATTATGACAAGCTTAGCTGCCAATAGACTAGGATATGCTTTGATGTAAGAGTCATAAGGATTATTTTAGAGGAATTTTTTTTAAAATTGGTGACAGACGGTCGATGTATTTTATGAGAGGTATCCCAATGTATCCACCTTAACACCAGGATACTGATGAGAAAAATCATTCCCACAGGTGCCTGCCTCATCAGAATGTTTTAAAGTGTCTCGGTAAGATTTGTTTTTTACAGAAAACCTATCTACAGTAAGTTAGACATGGCTCAATACGCATGCTTCACATAAATAATGCAAAACAGCGGCTGAAGGAGCGCTCTGGTTAATGTTTCCCACCAACAATCAAAACTTCTCATTTAAATCGTCATCCTCTGCATATTTTCCCAAGCCTTACCCTAATCCAATATACTGTATAACGGAAATTTGAATCCTTGAGTGGCGAGTGTAGTAGTGTAGATACAGTACCAACACCATACCACGTCCAACACATACCGGCTGTTTTTAAAACGCGCTGGATAGCCAGACCAAACACCATCATAAGTTACATTTGAAGATCTGGTCTGAAGTCCATCTCTGCTCGGGAAGAGGCAGAAAGCGCGCTACCACAGAGCAGGGGGCGTAAGGTCCGAAGAGTGTGCTTTTGAACTCTTACTAGCCCAGAAGTCTCACGGTGCAGGTCCAGTCGAGCGGGTAACATCGACAATATCCCGATAGGAGACGCGGTGCTGCGTGTTTCTAACTCTGCTCACGGCGATCACACCACGGACACCCAGTCCAGGTCAGGAGCGCAGCGGTTTTGTAGAGACGAGCCTTCCATCCAGACGAAGGGACACTCCTCGGAGAGGCGTGCTAAAGCTCTGGTGACAGGACAGGGACGGGCTCACACGACTCGTTTTTGTTTCTTTCGGACAACGCTAGACAGAGATTTTAAAACCACCGACAGAATTCCGGCTGCTTTTTCGAGCAAAGCCACTATCCTGGGAGGCTGACACAGGATCGTCCCTGTCAAAGATACCGGGCTGATCCCCGAATGATTCACAGACACATGTGGAAATACTGACCGATCACCTCGGTCCCAATCTCATCCCCACCCAGCCTTCATGAATGGTGTTTGATTTCGCCACTTTAAAGCACTGCATCCATTTCCAGCTTTTCAAGTCTCCAGTTTCTTTCACTCAAGTTCGCAGCCCGCGACTCTGTAATTTGACTCCCCTCGACCGATTAATCCAACACAATAAGCACCCAAACCGAAAAGGAAACATCAGCAACTTCGTTTTCAATTTCACTGCCTTACCCCACCTCCACTGTCACATTTCCAAGTGTCGCTGGTTGTAGTGAAGTTTAGGAAGAAATTGACTTGAGAAGTTCAAAACCCCTACTTTCGTAAGCGCAACGCTAGAAACCAGCACGCACACTGAGCAAGAACAAATCATACTCACCTACCCAATTTAAGCTTCTGGCTGAAACTTCCAAGCCACTTGTTACTCCTTCCGTTGATACAGACTAAACTCGCTGTCTGATGCCCCCCTGCCTCCACCTCGCTTCTTTCCCAGGAGCTAGTTTAGCACTTCACAGGCAATAACAACATGGCTCCCGCAGCGGCGGCCGCCGTGACGACACCGCGCACGCAGCGTGCGCGCAGCATTAAGGCTGGGATGTGACTGCGCGTTCACGTTGTGAAGAAGGCTGAGACGAGCAGGAATTTCTGGCTGGCGGGTGTGCCATTTTTTCTGTCATTTTTGTTTCAATGTATTTTCCATGTGGTGTTTTCTTTTTTATTTGGGGAGGGCATACCCGGCCGCACTGGTGGTGTGACTATGACTAAATCGCGCGTGCCTTGTTTCAAGTCAGCGCTCCCCTGACCCCTGGTGAAAAAAAACAGTTCAGCGTTTTCGGGAGGGAAACGTTATCTGGCCTTATTAAAATATATATCTGTTTAATTCTACGTAGATAAAAGGAAACAAAAAAAACGCCACATCTTTTACAGAACTGAAAAGACTGGCCTTCAGATTGCCGGTAGTAATGACATTGCATGATCTGGACATTGCCAGAACGATTAATCTTTGAAATAGCTTAAGGTTAATATCTGTTTTTCTTTAAATTATTCTCTTGGAAACAATTTGATCCAAGCGTCTTCCGCTTAACATATGTGCTGCTAGTAATGAACTGTAATAATGAGCCGAAATGTCAAATACATACAGCAGAAAATAATAAAAAAACGAATATCTTAAAACATCACATCTGGACATTATTTAACTGGATGAATTATAAAAGTGTTTTTCGAATAAAAAAAACATCGTTTAACGTCAACTATGCATACAATACAAATAAAGTTGGTGTTTGTTTTTCCAATAAGCAAACAGCACTGAAAAGCAAACAAAACTGGAGAGAGTGATCATTACTTTGACTTGGTATCTCACTACCTAGGGAGCCTGGAACATGTTGCTAATGATCCTTTTGTGTTTTGGAATTCATAGTGTGATATAGTTTTACTGCTCAGAGAAAATATGGTTTATATTTAATCTTTTATGTAATTCTATCCCATATATGCCTCTCTACTAAATCCACAAACAGCATTGCCGGCTAGTGTGAAACCCAACAGACAACTTGAAGCCATATTATAAGCCTGGAAGGCTTTCTTAACTTTTCTCAATATTGTGCCTCGTGAAATGCATTAAAATATCCATGACAATTAGATAACACAGCCACCTTTACAAGCTGGCATATACACCTTTTTTGTACTGTTCCTGCTATTTAATAATCTCAAAACATGTGCCACTCATCAATTTGTACATGCAAATGTAGGACTAAAAGCCACTTGTTTATAGTTCGCAGTCATATATACTGTGTAATATACATAGACATTTATTGTATATATATATTCATTTTCTATCAAATTACAAATTAGTAGAATTGTAAAAAAAATATATCCAGAAAGCCAGGTTTGCTGCTTTCAGGGATAATTCCCTAATTTCAGGGATTTTGTTTTCAGTCGCTATAAATATTAAAGCAAGGAAGCAAATAAGTTAAATGCAGTATGTCCACTTGTGGCCAGAAAATCTGTAGCAATATTTTACTAACAATGTACATAGTGTTTTAATACACTGCAGCAACGCAAGAGTAGAATTGAAGGTATACAGAGTAGGAGCGTGAGGGCGGGAGGTTCAAATTTCTTCAGAACCCTGAAAAAGATGGGGGGCACAACCATGAGTGTCCAGTCTGACACACTGTCTGCCTTATGTAACCCATTTAAAAAAAGTGATCATTATCTCTGAAGAGCAAGATGAAAAGGTTGAAATCAAAAGTCATTTTGAAGAGAGATGGCGGCCCTCTGGGGAGCTTCTGGCGTGGCAGCGACACATTGAAAAAAATGTTAAAACGTGCTGCCTGTGCATTCCAATTAAATATCCGGAGAGACGGGTAATTGTTGTGTGTTAAACAGTGCTCCGGCACGGCCGATGGTTAACAGAGACGGCGCAGTGGAAGAGCTGGACGTGCTCTCACAGGTGTGGGACGTGGAGACAGCAGGTGGGAACGGGTTCCCGGGCCAGTGGGGTTGGGGGGACTTGCAGAGGCGAATCCAGCGCAGAACTAGTTGCCTGCAGGCTGGCATGGTGCACGACTGTTGAAGCCCCCCCTGAGCGAGCACCTGGAACTCCTGTTACAACACGATGGGACTGCTCCCCGCTGGCCCCTCACAGTCACGCCCCCACAGCTCCACACGGCAACTCAGTTTTTGGCCTTCACAAGTCTTTTTCTGAAGAAATGTGCATAACTGGCTACAGGGGAAAGTGACCTCAACCCCTACAGCTATCTGGCTGGTAAATGAGAACTCTCTTGAGGTGAGTGCCAGCACAGATACTGAGCACTCCTGTACATTTATGCATACTATTCCAAATCTATGAATAGCCCTAAACCTGACTATCAATTCAGAATCCCCTAACCCGAATCCCAAACCTAAGTAACCAAAGGATTTTTAAAAGGAACATATCTAGGCAGGGTACTTAGTATTGGTTTGTTTTAAAGCACAGTTACAAAACAGAGAGGGTCATTCTGCCCATCCAGTCACAGTTTCAGCATTCCAGAGCAATTTCCACTGGTGCCCTATGGTTCATGTTTCACTGTTCATTCTGAGGATGTCTGCTGGTTTGACTTTTTTGTGCCCTTGATAATTTTGGACACCCGTGTCAGGTCTCCTCATACAGTAGTCTCCTTTGTTCAGGATTAAAAAAGGTCCAGTTCGTTCAGCCTGTCAGTGTAGGACATTCCCTTAAACCCAATAATCTATCTGGTTGCTCTTCTCTGGACTGATTCCAGAGCAGCAATTTCTTTTCTGTAACATGCTGACAAACTATCGTTTAAATTCTACGCATTTGACTAACATTTTTTCTCCTTTTTACTGCTTCCCCACATTAACTGGAGGATGAGCAGTTTTATACACAGCATCATTGCTCTTCTTCCATAACAGTACAAGATGTGCATTAATAAATGTCATTATACTGTAGTAGTGTTGTCTGTTTACTGGTTTGTATGCTGCTCCAGACTACATTGAGACCATCTTCTTCAGGCAGCTGTTATTAGTGAATATGTTAGGAGGAATCCTTCTAGTACAGAATAGGTTTTTAATGAGAAGGAGACTACAGCTGCTGACTTTGATGAAGCTGACACTCACTAACATCATACACAGTGTACACATAAGAAAATACCTCTAATGGTTTCCCAAGGCAATGTTTAAAAGTAAATTGCAAGAGGTATAAAATAATGCCAAAAATATATGTTTTTTAAAGGCTGTATTGAAGGGCTAAATCAAATATTCTTTTTAGGTTTTACTCTGCAGCTCTTAAATTTTGTCTGTGACACTAAGTTCAAAATTCCTTTTCGCTTGCTTATAAAGTACAGTTATTTTGAGAGAAAGATTCAAAACAAAAAGTTTATTATTTAAATCATTTGCCACTGAAATGGCATTCCCACTTTTAAAAATGCATGAAATGGAGTTAAAATCAAACCACAGTGTTCCTGTCACATCCTGTCATCATCAGTGGACTAAAAGACCTGACTCAGAGGGTTCACTCAGTTCAGTATCTGTCCTGGAATACATTAAAAAATACGAGATTCCAATTCCATACTTACAGAGATGAAAGTACTCACCTTTCTGCATACAATGTGTGAAATAAGGAGAATGCACCTGAATAAACAAATAGTTTAATATTAAAATTAAAGAGGTATAAAGCAATGAATCCACAGACCAACAACTACTCAGCAGAAAGGGATGGGCAAAATCATTTGGGACGCTGGCCATTCGCTGGAAAGTTGCTAATATAGCACCCATCTATGTAAAGAGTGACAAAACTGAACTGTGTAATTAGAGGCTAGTAAGTCTCACTTCTCTTACATGTAAGATCATAGAAAAAATAATCAGATAGGGGATGTGAAGATGGGAAACAATGATCAATGAAAACCTTATCTGGGGAAGCAATAAAAAGAAAATTGAAAGTTATACTCTTTACATCAAGGAATTAAACTTGTATGGGAGGCATGGTGGCACAGTGGACAGCATTGCTGCTCTGCAGTGCTAGGGCCCTGGATTCAATTACGGACCTGGGGTGCTATCTATATGGAGTTTGTATGTTCTCCACATTTGTGTGGGTTTCCTCTGGGTGCTCTGGTTTCAAATTCAAACAGCTTTATTGGCATGACTGGTAAATTACAGTGTTGCCTAAGCATATGCAATCAATACAACATCTATGTACATCAATAATAGAAATATAACATCGTATATTTACATACAACAAATAGAGAATTATTGAGAGACAGGCTCACTGTGCCTCAGGCTGTGACAGGAGATCACGTACTGCGTGGCCACCTCAACTGAATTCCCTCTCTCCTGTCCCAGTAGGATTGGGAACTGTTCTGATTCTGGCAGGTATGGAAAGTCTGGGGTTAGATTTGTTATTTTGAGAAGAATATTTGTCCGATCCCAGAATATTTGTCACAATGAAATAGAAAGTGCATCTCTGTCTGTTTCTCCCTGCTGGCAGTTGGAACACAGCCTGTCCTCTCTGGACAGCCAGGTCTGCCTGTGTCGCTCAGTTTTTATGGCTAGATTGTGGTCACTGAACCTGTACTTTGTCAGCGTCTGTTTCTCCTTGCTGCTTCAGCTAGTGTGTATTTTCTGTTGAGGGTTCTGTAGCATTCCAGTTTGTGTTGTGTTTGTGTGTGTGCCCCAGTGGGTAAGGTAGTGTTGTGTGGTTTGTGCTGTGATTTGGTTGATTTTGATTGTTGAAGCTCTGCTGTCCTGAGGCTGATTGGTGTCAATGATATTCAGGACCAGCTGGCTGAGGGGGCTATTCTCTGGGCTCAGCTATTGGCTCATCAGGGTGTTGTTTTGGTATGAATTCTGCTTGCTGTTTCTCAGGTGTAATCAATATTTGATTGCTCTCTTTTGCATGCTGATAAATAATGGATGTTGGCCTAATTCGGCCTTGGACACATTTGTAATATTTTTTCTCTGCACACGGAGAGATTCTGTGTTTTTACATAATTCTGTGTGCAGAGTTTCTATGGGGTCTTTGTCCCATTTAGTATAATCTTGGTCTGTAAGTGGACCCCACACTTCAGTACCATATAAGGCAGTGGGTTGGATTACACTTTCAAAGACTCACAGACCAATATTTATGGGGGAGTGATGTTGTAGAGCTTCCTTCTAATGTCATAGAAAGCCCTGTGTGCCTTCTCCTTCAATGTCTTCACCGCCAGGTCGAAACTCCCAGATGAACTGATTGTCAGTCCGAGGTATGTGTAGTTGGTTGTCTGGTCCAATGTGTTGTTGTTGTTCAGTGTGAAGTGGTACCTGTTTCCCAGAGATCTGGTTTTCTTTTGGAAAACCATGCCTCTGGTATGGTTTCTTTCCACAGTCCAAAGACATTGTGGTAGGTTGATTGGCTTCTGGGAAGACTGGTCGTGGTATGAGTGTGTGTTTGTCTGTGTCTGTGTGTGTCCTGCGATGGACAGGCATCCCATTCAGGTGGTATCCTGCCTTTCACCTGTTGCTTGCTCTGGCTTCTCCATGGCCCTGTATGAGATAAAGCCTTTAAAATGGAAGGCTGGATGGCCAAATTATATTTGTACACTGCACTAGTAAAACATCATTTAGAATACTGTGAACAATTCGATGACAATATTGCTCTTCTAAAATCAGTCCAGTCCAGAGAAGGGAGACTAGATACGTTCATGGTCTTGAAAGAATGTCCTGTTCTGATACGCTAAAAGAACTGAATATATTTAATCTTGAACATAGAATATTATGCTCAGACCTAATCTAGGAGGCCAAAACCCTCAACGTCAATGACAAAATCAACCCAACTAGTTTTTTTCAGATCAACGTGAAGAGGGGACAGAAGTGGCAGCTGTAAGCATGTGCTTTTAAAAATGAGCACATGGGACACTTTTTTCACAAAGGATTGTGGGAACCTATTTCAACTTGGGTTTTCAAAAGCAATACCAATTACGTCTTCAACTGTTCTTGTGTTCATAAAGGTACTTGCACGCACAAGTGTAGTGGTGGGAAACCTGTGCTAATCAGACAATTCCGAAGATGGAACAGATGGTTAATTTTTCTTATTTTTTTATAAAATGATAGCAAGCTGACAGTGAACTACTGTATCTTCGACCACTACACCAGACTCCTCCCTGGTGTTTTTTCTCACTCCTCACTAAGCCACATTGACACCTTGTATTCTCTTTGACACAGTTTTGCAGTTGATTGCATTTTTAAATTTTGACTGCATGTTTGTTGCATATATAGATTGTACAGTAGTCTTACTATTGCACTGCATAGTACTTTTTTCAGCCTGTCTAGCATGTCACGGATAATGGTTTCTGTTAAACAAATGGATGGAGGTGACTCTGATGATAATAATAAACACAAAGCTGTTGTTATTTATAGCTGAAGACTTGAGATCAGGTTATATGGATCTACTGTACATTGTGTGCTATTACTTTGCTGTGCACCCGATATTTATACCAAGTAAATCATGAACACTAAAACAGGAAAACACGAATGTTGCAGATTATCCGTGCAAGTCTTCATGTGTTATAATTGCAGATATTATTCAGTATGTTCTGCTCCTTGACATCTTGATATATCATTTCTTAATAAATACTGCATAAGAAACACAATAACAATTTGTGGTTTTTTAAGGCATGAAAGGTTTCCACTGACACATGTGAAAACAAAGGAAATGTCTGGTTTTCGGTCTTCCTCGCAGCTCTGTGACCTTTCTAGAGCGAGTTAAGAGGATCATGCTAGCCTCTCTGCTGTCACACTAATCCTCCTCCACTTAGTCCTTTAAATAGGCACCACAGTTCAAAGCAAAGGTGAAAGCAGTCCAGATAATCAGGAGGTGCTCCAGTAAGAGAAAAGATTAATATCTAGAAATAGGGGACAAAGAGGACTTCAGTGGATGCAGACCGGGGAACAAGACTCTTCTAGTTAGATAACCCAAATAAATTGCATAATACTGCACATCACACATTGCACAGCGATATGGCTGATAACTCATTAGCGACATACTGTGAGCCCAGACAGACAAATATAGATTCCAATTTTTGGTTTCCCAAATTGGGAGCGAGTGTTAACATGAGCACCATAATGAATGGCTTAGCATGAAAGGCTGAGCATTGAGGTGGTGTTGCTACAGTTTAGGCTCTGGGTCTGGAATGAAGGAAAACACTGGGGTGGTGGAAGAGAACAGCAGCAGTGCACCAAGACAACTACTGAACACAAGGGTTACTGCAGGGGTCTCCAACCCTGGTTCTGGAGAGCCCCAGTCCAGCAGGATTCATAGTGTTTAAATATTTAATTTGTGACAGTCGAACCGCACGATGATCAATTAAAAAGGCGATGTGTTCCACTAACACAGATGTTTTAATCTAGAGATTATGTGGAGCAAAAATCCAAATATCCTTCAGCCCCTAAGAACCAGTGTTCCCTTCCCTGAAACAATACTGGCTTAATTGAAGAACTGCTTAAGCAAGTGTTTCTTTCTAATAATTAAATACCCCATAGGTTTCAAACTATGGAGAAGAAGCTTCACTTTTCAGGATGGCAGCAGCCTGAAACACATTGCCAAATCAAAAAGAACCCCTAAACTCCAAAAGAGTTTTGGATCTGGAATAGAAAACACCTGCCCCGTGTCCACTTGAAATGTAACGAGTGGTGCCGAAGGACGCTGCTGTTGCCCAGGAGACCCACGCATCTGAACACACTGCTGGCACGTGTTGCTGGCATTCACGAATAGGGAAAGATTTCCAGTGCAGATGTTCACTACAGGTCAGCACGGTGTCCTCTTGGTGCCGGGGCCCTGGACAAAAACCCAGGGAAGCTTTCTGTGTGGAGTTTGCATGTTCTCCTCATGTTCATGTGGTCTCCTCCTACAGTCCAAAGACATGCTGGTAGGTTAATTGACTTCTGGGAAAACTGGCCCTGGTGTGAGGGTGTGCATGTGTGTGTGCGCCCGGCGATGGACTGGCATCCCTTGCAGGGTGTGTCCTGTCTTGCACCCATTGCTTGCTGGGACAAGCTCCAGCCTTGCAAAACCTATTGCAAATACTTTTAGAATTGATAAATTGTTAATAGTGATGTCAGTAGATTGATTACACTCCCTATCTCTCACGATATAGTGGGATAAATATTCTTGTCCTTTACCGCTAAGCATTCTTTGAAGCTGAATGTGAAAAATAAGAATTTGTCACGTGGTAAGAGGAGTGGCTCAAAGGCGGAGGGGTGAGAGGAGTTTGCCTGCAGCCCCTCATTCTCCCCTATTTGAGTTTGTAGTTGGGAGCCGAGGCATGAAAAACAAGTCAGGTCTGTTACAAAAATAACAAATTATACAGTCAGAATTGTACAACTTTTCAAAGATCATGTATTCATAAAAGAGACAATATTTAATGTGTGACCATAATTTCCTTATACTTTGTTATTGGAATACATTTGGATTTTGTGCACAAATTATTATGACAAGCATAAACTTAGCCATTCAGACTAACACAGCTCACTTCACTTTGCAGCTTCCTGCTGTGCACCAGACATCTCAGGACAGTGCATGAGTACAGTAATGACTCAGTGTAGGTACTGACAACATCTAATTCATACAACAATGCCGGCTAATTCCAGCTGGCTGTTCCTGGAAGACTAAAACGTATTTCAAATGCAGCCAACCTAAATCTTCTGACAGTTATAATATGGATTGTTTTTGTTGTTGCTGTCGTGAGCTGTGGGTTTTTTTTGGTTGTGATAAAAAGGCTTCTTGACGAAATGCAGGCTAATTTTATTTCTTCAAGAGTCTTGGTGGATTTTTGGAAAGCCAATCAGAATCTCCTGCGTTTGATCCATCAACTTTTTCTAATGCAATGCCTTCACAGATACTGTATATTCTGTGGGTATTAATGTTCAAAATTCATGGACATTTAAAAAAAAAACATCATACTAACTCAGTCGCTGATACAGATTCAAAGTATTAACTTGTTTTAACAACTGTCTATAATCAATATATTGCTGGTAAGAAAAACTGAGAAATTCTTAGTACAGTATCATAATAAAGTACAACAATATGGTGCATCAGCTTGTTTAACTTTGTGTTGAAAGTTGCATTTAGAAGGAAACGAGTTGGAGTCACCTGGTTACATAATGTGTGTGGCTACAACCAGCCAGGCAAGAGCACGTGAGTGTCACTGCATTTCACAGAACCGGTCTCGGTTAACTTGTTCTACGTACTGTTACAGCTTTGAAAGTGCAAGATGTTTAATGCCTGCTGCTTTCACATCCTCATTTTCAAGCAGAAGTGTCAAATCTTCTCTGCAGTGTTATTTAATCATTCTCAAGCCACTCTCTCTCATCTGCAGTAGACATTTGAATGGGGCTGTCAAAGGAAACCAGACACCCAGAGGAATCCCACATGAACGGGGAGAGAGGATACAAACTCCACACAGATAGCATCCCTGTCTGGAACTGAACCCAGGGCCCCAGTGCTGTAAGGCAGCAACACTAGCAACTGTGCCACCATGCTTCCCTTACAGCGGTAGAAAAATAAGTGTCTCTGCATCAATATACCTTTTAAGCTTAAATCATTTTTCTTACCTCTGTAAGCCACGCAGGAGTGCAGTTTATGCTGTGCTTTTATGTCAAAATGTTCTTGTACAGTTCTTGTAATGCTGTATATGGTCTATGGGGATAAATGGATTTCTTTTTGTGTGTGATCAGTCATTTTTTGATGCCTGCCAAAGCAAATTGCCTCTCATGCTGTGCATCACTGTCATTTTCAATGTGGTGGTTGCTGTGAAGCTGTAGTGCCCATAATGTGAGACTAAGTGTGTGTTCTTCATTGTTGGCAGCAGGGGCCATTTTAGTAGGTTGGGCCCTAGGAACACTCCACTCTTGTTCACAGTTTCCATTATCAGTCAATCATTGCATCTTCCTACTGGTCCTTACACAAACAACTCACTAAATATATGGAAGAGCCATTTCTGGCACTGAAGATTATCACCTACGTTAAGTTCCAGTTCAATTAAGTTGTGTAATCTTATGAACTGGAAAATTGTTCACTTTCCATTCCTATCATGAAGAAGGGAGAGTCCTCTTTCTCCTCAGTGGAAGTGCATTTACTACTTGTCACTTACCAGTGGGAAGCACTTTTAAAGGCAAAGTGAACTGTGTTCATATAGTATGTTAATATGGCGCGACAGGTCACGGAAATTCAACCCAAGGACCTGCCGTACCCGATGAGTCAACCGTACGCGATGTGATGAGTCAACCTTTAGATAAGAAAGCCCTAATTTAACAAAACAGATGCACCGGGAGAAAGAAAATCCGTGTTACCGACTGCCCAGTTGCGTCCCCGTGCAACATGTATATAGACACATGATGTACAGAATTAAAAGACGGATAATAGATCAGATAAAAGGTCACTTTAAAATAAGTGGAATTGTGGAGAAGTGGAACCCTTTTCATCTTAAGAATTCCGAATACCGATTCTTTAGAGCGCTTGAGAACACGCGTTAAATTAATGAGCCTGCACACCTACAGTATAGTACGTAACTGATGGATTTTCAGTTTCTGATCTGATCTGATCTGCGGACAAGGGGCTGCAGTCAAGCTGAATTCACGTTTCTGTGCGGTTTGAAAAGCTCTTTGTCTTTCGGCCAAGCGCTGATATTTGCTGGTGAGGCTGGCTGAGGGAGCGCTGCAAAGAAACGCCAGTATTTCTGACGATGTCCAGTAGAACTAATTAGGTGTAGAGCTTTAGCTACACGTTTGTTTGTTTTTTACTTTTGTAAGGGTTACACAGTTCTAAGACGCCTACATTTTCTCCTATCGGATCGGACCGCAGGATGTACAATAACATGTGCTTCTAAGGAGTGTTTACTGTTACACACGACAGTATTAGAAGCGTTAATTAGCAAAACGCGGTGAAGGCATGACAAACCCACTAATCTAAAACTACGCAAAACCACAGTTATTTCACCTCTTTACTTTTTTGTTTAGGGTACAATCTCACATGTTGCACATTTCAAATAGACATCAACAAAAACAGAGTCCTCTGCTGGCTGGACAGTGCACTGCAGAGAGGCTATTTGATAGGCTTGTGAACAAATTGCTTTAACCCACTTACTGTAGATATCTTTACAATAAAACACATCCGCAGAAGATTACCTTTTTAGTCTGATGCCAAACCTCCAGTCCTGCATCTTTGACTTTTTTTTTAACATCCACATTTCTGAGTGATTATTTTGGTTTTAGTTTGGCATTAGAGACTGGCTTCTCAGGGAAACACTTTTTTATTCCTTTCCCTGCGATGCAAAAGATGTAATGACCACCTGTTTTCTCGTTTTGTTAGTCCTAAATCAGTCCTCATTGGCATTTTTCACATGGCGAGTTCATGGAATTAAAGCCTGCGGCCCGCAGTCATGGTCTCGGAAAATCAGATGAGTCATACAGGAAGAGCCATGAAGTATGAAATTAAACGACAGAGATCACCTGCAACGGTTCAGACTCAGCTGCAGTTCTGTCTTAAGCTGACATCTTCAGAGCACGGAACATTTTATAGTCTCAACACACGCCTGTAGCAGAACATGTGGATGAAGCGTCAGAGAGATATTTTCTGTCTTTTGCATATTTCATTGTTTGCATATGATTACGTTATTTTCCTTTTCTGTGGCAAAACAGTAAATACATCCGAATCAGGCTCCTGATTGCCTGTTATTCACATTTTGTAAATTGCTGTGGTAAATTACTTCTCACAATCACAAGTAATATGTCGTGCGCTTTTGAAATACCGCTGTTCGGTAATCGAGTCAATAAAGCACTTTGAATTGGGATCTGAAGATTTGAGAGAAAGCACTGTCATACCCTTAAAAAGGTGTTACAACCACACACAGCTGTGTTGCACCGTCAGTGTCAAGACTCCTTGTTTTGACTTGACCTTTGGAAGGCATATTAATCGTTTTGATCGTTTGCAAAGTAGCATAATAATAGTCATTCATGGGAATTTCACCACATTGAATTTGTGATCCCAATAATTGGTAATAACTTAATTGAAAAAATAAGATGCCAAGATATTGTATAGATTGTTCATATGATATATTCTCTATAATACTGGAATTCGATTTTTCTGTAGAGAATTACAGAAGAATTCTCTTGATTCTTGTACAGTATGTACCGGTCATATACACACTTTCATTAGGAGATTTTAGAATATAACAGTCTTAGATTCACAACAGGACAGCTTCTTACTGCTCTTCCTGAAATCTTCAAGATGACATTCTTCCACATTAATGTGTTGATCC
Source organism: Atractosteus spatula (assembly GCF_055471065.1). Taxonomy (NCBI): domain Eukaryota; kingdom Metazoa; phylum Chordata; class Actinopteri; order Semionotiformes; family Lepisosteidae; genus Atractosteus; species Atractosteus spatula. Next base: position 30,464,250 of record NC_142717.1, on the reverse strand, counting down.
TTTAATTTCATTTGCTGTGTAACTGTTACTTTCTCTTGACTCAGCATGCTCTGTCTTAGGTCACACTGAACTTTAACAGTAAAATGATGCATCTGAGAAGTGAGCGCATGACTGGTTAGTGAAAGTAAAAGTTATATACAAAAAACAAATTAAGTGCACCAGTCAATGACCAGCACCCAAGGCAGGACGATGGCACGGCCTAGTGCACTTCAACACTCCAACAATTTCCCATCCTGCTCCAGCTGCTCTTGTTATTCTTGTTACGCATTATGAACGGATTTCTAATAATCTGGCCGGAGGTTTCCTAAAACATGCAAGTGGACGAAACCTCGCTTGCCATGCTTTGGGAGAAGCATTACATTTGTCAGATTCTAAATGCTTAAACAAAAGGAACTCACACAGCTGAGATAGTCAGCCAGTTACTTAATCAGGTAAGTCAGGGTTTTCCAGCTGTCAATATTGTGATTGTGTAGTGTGATCCGTCAGCTGAGGACAACCCCAATGCCTCTGACATGATTTCACTCTGTATCCTGGCCTCCTCCAAGGCTGCCCTTTCATACTGGAGCTCTTATTAGCTTCCCTGTCTGCTGCAGCCAGCCACCCACTCATGTACAGTGAAGTCCCATCTACGCCAAGTGAAAGACTAATTGACTCTACCGACCCCACTGTAATTTGGAATTTTCTTCCCAGGGGAAAATGAAGGTCAGGTACCTTCCGTTCCATTATGCCCGGCATATTCACGCTTACTGAACCGATTTTTCTTTGGATGCCTGACTTGAGAACACAGGAGGTGACTCTCTGAAACAAAACTCATCTGGATTTCCTCATTTTTCCCACAACCGCTTGCATTCTGGGCAAGAAAGGTTTTAAACACAACGCAACATCTCCTTAAATTAATCCTGAGCCGGAATTTAAAAAAAAAACCCATAAGCAAGTGTTTTGAGGAGCTATACCAGAATTTTTTCCAGCAATGTGAAATGAGAAAATAAAATTAAAGACAATAACACAGTACAAAATTAGCAGAAAGTCACAGTGCACCATCTGTGCCACAATAATTAAACCAGGAGAACTTGTTTTTTTCCTCCATGGGCCAAACATAGGGGAACTGTCCATTCCATGGTAAGTGAATTAGATGGAACATTAGTCTGACACTTTGTGACATGAAATGTAGTGTATCATTAGGTTCCACTACATGTTGTACATATATGGGAATTTATTATATACTAGTCTCCTTATCTCAGAAGAAATCCTATACAAGAAAGAAATACAGAATGGCAAGGAAAGGTTGCTTGTATAGTTTTCCATGATAAATTGTTTCTTTGATTCACTGAGCAATTCTGCTATTGCCCTTGCTCAGTCATTGCCTTGAATTATGAGCAGTTAGGGAGCCACCATTCAGATATTGTGACCAGCCAATGCTGAATAAATAAAGGCTTAAATAAGACAATTACCATTTAATGTATGATACTTAACAAGAAAGTTACTACTGATTATGCTTTAGTTATATTAAAAGGGTGCTTCTTTATAGTATTGATTAATATAATTCATCAGGATTTTCTTTGGATTTTGACTATGTGTTGACACCAGTAAAGCTGAACTGATTGCAAAGTGTCTCCCTATTTTTTATCTATTAACCGATCTTCTGTTGGCATCCTCTAGGTTTCTTTTCTGACTTTTTATATTTTTTGTTTTTTAAAACGTATTTTCTCTGTTCTTCCCGTCCGTGTATTGATTGGGTTTTTTTTCCAGATGTCCAGTGACTGAGGAGGCCGCTCAAGAACAAGCACAGAAAAGAAAATCAAGATTGTTCTTTGCTCTGTCTTTTGGGGAATCCACTTAGCCGGTGGATCGTTTTTTCTTCTAAAGCATAGACAATAGTCAAAGCATAGGCACTACTAAAGCAAGACAAAATCACCATGGATACACCTGCACGCTTATATTTTTGGAAATGCTGCGTACATGTTCCACCAAATATTATGTAGTCTTTTCTCGAAGGCGTGTTGGGGTGGGGGAGAGGTGTAATTTTCGTCAGACAATAGCTTTTTAGAGTTTTTTTTTAAACACGCATCTCATCAAAATGTATCTTTTCCTGAATTTATCTGAAATAAATTGTGTATTTATTGCTGAGGGTGGCACGGTGGTTACCATTGCTGCCTCGGTGGCACTGCGTTCAATTTCTGGGGAGTTTGCATGATCTCCCCGTGTTCGCGTGGGTTTCCTCCAGGTGCTTTTCTCCTCCCACAGTTCAAATACATACTGGTTTCTGGGAAAATTGGCCCTGGTGTGAGTGTGTGCGGGTTTGTGGTCGTGTCTGTTCCCTGCCTTGAGCCAGATGCTTGCAGGGTCAGGCACCGACTCCTCCGCGACTCGGAATTGGAAGAAGCGGTTAGAAAATGGAAGGATTTTTTGCTGAAAGAATAAAAAGCTGACGTTTCGGTCAAAGCTTTTTGTATTAAATGCCTAATATAATTGGCATTTTTGTATTAAATGTCTAATATAATTGGTTATTTGCACATACACTAAACACAAGTGTTACTAAGTAACCGCTAAAACACATATTCACACAGTCTCCAATATGAGAATTGGCGGTAATACTTCTAATAGGTCAAGATTAATCCGTTTTCACACAGTACAGTTTATCGTTCAAGACAACGGATTTCAAAGCTGACAAATTAAAAATACTTTTTTTTCATGATTTCTAACATGAAACTGAATCATATTTTTATATTTCATAACCTTTCGGTGTGAAAAATGTGCGGCTATTGGTAGGTGACCTCTGTTCATTCATCTGTTTTCAACCACCAATTAGTACCGCTTAGGGACGCGGAGAGCATAACCTGTCACACAGCGGTGCATACACGGCTGAATACACGCTGGTCGGGACGTCAGTCGGTCGCAGGGAACACACACAAACGTGTTGGATGGCAGTTTGGTGACGCCATTTAACGCAGCAGGTGCTGGTATGTCTTGGCACGATCAGGAGAAACGCTAATCTCCCGGGGAACACCCGCCCGGACAACATGCAAACTCCCCGCAGACGTCGCTCCGGGCCGGAATCACACCTAGGACCTGGAAGACCTACAAGGTACCAGCCCTTTAATTTTTCTTTTTACCTAAAGAAAATCTGCTTTATCACGGGAGTAGATTTGCTACAAAGACGGTAATCATACAAGTAAATGTATAGTGCGTGTAGCATAATGATTAAGCTAATAAAGAAGTTAATCCATAAAGCATTCCTTTTTTGTAGCATTCTCCTATCGTTTCCCTGTGCTGAAATTCTAATTCCCTTGTATCCATTATTTTCTATGCGAAATTCTGAAAAACCTTGCAAGTATTCTTTGGTTATAAATATACAGTATACTCTTCCAGGCAATTGTTTAGTTTATATGGAATGTCTGTTTCAGCAATGTACACGTTTATTGAATACTCAATTACTGAATCGACATCTCATTATTAGATGTGTTTTTTTTTCCAAATTATAAGAAAACACAGAAACATTGCTAGGTTGTAAAACGGGAGTAAACCTACTCGTGGGGAGCCCCGACTTCTAAAGACTGATCCTATTTATAGTGATCGATTAAGTGGGTGGTTTGTTAAGAGAACTAGGGCTGGAGATCTCTGTTGGTGCATTTCATAGAGAAAGAAGGATACGTTTGCTATTATACTGAGTGAATTGAACATGATTACCTATTCAATAAAACAAAGATGTTCAGTAAAGACTAGAAATCGGAGTTTGGAAGTAATTATTTTGTTCTTTAATCTGCGATAGTTACACATGTACATTACAAATGAAAATTGTGGGACTTGGCTTTCTTTAAGTAATATACTATTTCTCATAAACGCTCCCTTGTGTCTTATTGTCAGTCTTACGTCCCTTAACGAGGAGTTCTAAACATTTGTATAGCTGGAAGTGCATAAAACACATTTAGTAGGGACGGCTGCAAAAAAATGTTTATTACGGTAATAGCGTCAATAGATGACGATATCATTTTATACAGTATACGACGCACTGCTTTAGCGAGCAGGGCGGTAATGGAATAAGCAGGATGTGTATATTCCGGACTACAGTGAACAGCGACAGCCAATCAAAGAATTCACTCCAGCTGCGAGAAGCACGCGTTCATCGCTTTTGTACAGTTGGATTTCATGTTCCAGCATCTTACAACAAGTTGAGGTATTTCTATGACTACCCGAAAATCAACTAGGAAACAAAAGGTATGTCTACATCTTTATTCTTTTTTCTTCAAGTTCCACTCATCCTTTAAACTACAAAACATCCACACTCAATTCATTACGAATTAAACGAATCACTATGAACCACTATATCCGTATTTCTAGCTCTTCACCTGTCTGCCAATTTATTTCACGTGCACAGACACAAATATGTTAGGAAATACATTTTAAACTTGGTAAATACCAAGATATGTTTAAAACCGGTCGTTGAAGAATTCAACAGAAATTCGGGACTAGGTTATAAAGTGGATTTCTTATTGGGCTTCCAGACTCTTTTCTACCAGGTACATATTTAAAGCACATTAGGGTCTCATTTTAATTTCAACAAATGATTTTGTTAATTGATTTAATATAACTTAACCCTTTTGTAACCGCTGAGTTTGATTAAGACGTATTTATTCATTTCAACGTAGTGCCTACACTTGATACAGGGCAGTGTAACGTCATACTATTTTTATTTGCTTTCCGCAGGTCTGAATCTATATTCCCTACTAGGAGTATCATCCCATACGAAAAACGATTGTGCATGGACTGAGATGCTGGGAAGCAGGGGTGATGTAGTCACTGGGGCTGGCGGATCTCCCGGCATGTGTTCCTTCCCGCTGTGTGGATGATTGAGCGAAATCAAGTTGAAGTGAACCTCTGGTTTTTGGATCCACTGCGAGAATGTTGGAGGAGCCAGGAGAAACTCACTGCAGCGTCTGCTGCTGCACATTAACAAACAAAATCTTAATGGTAGTCTTCATGATCTTATTAATACTGGCTATCTTATTCGGAAACTCTGTCACTCTGGCTGTCTTTTTGGGGACCAAGCACTTCCGCACCCCTCAAGGATATCTCAAAGCGTCTCTGGCCGTTGCTGACCTCGCGGTAGGGATGTTTGTGGTCCCGTTTTCAGTCTATGCCGAAATATCGCTTCTGGTGAGTGACTCTACTGTAGAACTGGCCACAAACACGTCGCTTGCGAGTAGTTTCCACCCTTGTAGTCTGATCGGCCCGATGTTCGCAGGTTGCACCCTGGTTTCCATTACAACTGTCTTCTTGCTCTCCATTGAGCGCAGCATCGCGATTTTGAAGCCACTGCACAAAGACGTTGTCATCACCAGGAAACGGACTACCATCCTTATCGTGCTGTCCTGGCTGGCGAGTTTCTTCCTGGCGGTGTCCCCGGTCCTGTTCAGCGGCGAGATCGTCCTGGAATACAACGCGTGCAGCAGAATGTGCAATTACGCACTGGGGAAAAGCGAGCCTCCTACAACCAGCGCTTGGAACATTCTTCTCCTCTTCCCCGCTTTCGACTTCACACTGCTGGGTGGCACTGTGGTCATAAACCTCCTGTCCTTAACCACCATCCGCCAGCACTCCAAAAGGAGAAAGCACCTGGCCGAAACCGAGAACCACACCGTCGCCAGACCCACCTTTTCCGACATCAAAGCCGCCAAGACAATAGGAACTCTAACTCTGGCTTTCACAGCTTCGTTCACTCCCATCGCCGTGTTTGTCGTGGGGAATGTCATTGGAAACAAGTGGTGCAATTTCTCGTTTTTTGCGTTTTGGATACTGACCACAAACAGCTGCTGGAATGTCATTATTTACAGCGTAAGAGATCAAAAGTTCAGGCACCGTGCGCACCAGCTTTTGGCATTGCCCCATACAAAGAACGTCTCTAAGAGACAGCTGGTAGGATAGTGGCAAGTCAGCACCCAAGAGAGTAAGAACAATAAGACAAAGCAATACTAGGGCACTCGGAGAGAGACTGCAAGATTTAGGAGGGAACGATATGAAGATTTCGGTTCAGTGCGTAATGCTTTTTAAGGTAGTTCAGGGGATCGACGGCGTATTTTTTTCAGGGCGTATTTTTAGCAATGATGGTCGTTAAAAAGATGATAACATTTGTATCGTACAAAAAGCTCAAATAGGTTTCAACTGCATTTCAGTTGTCTTGTGTAACACAGCAGTACAGATCCAGTGGGAATGATGATGGATTTTTGTATTTATTCGTCAACTATTGCGGTCTTTTGTTTTTGCAAGGGACGAAAGGGATGCATATCTTGAAATAACAAAAATAGAAAGTAAACTAAATTCAAATATTATTATAAGGCCCCATATTTGCATGAAATAAAAAATGTTCTTTTCTATTGAGTTTAATTGTATGGTGCTGACTAACTCACTACAACTACAGCAAATCTCTGAAAATGGATAAACGTACTTATTACGTACTTATTCTGTTGTTACTTTTGTTTCACTGAGAATCGATCTTCTGTCCCTTATATGTCCGTGTCTGTGTTAACGAATTATGCGTTATTTAATATATAGAATATTGCTCTACATTTGTAAACTACTGTATGTACGTACTGTATAATAAATTGATCTAATCAAGGTGATAGAACACTTTTCATTCGCTTTTTTATTTATCTAAATAACCTCCATAAATATGATATCACAATATTTTGAAAATGTGCGGGTTTAATTTTACATTTTTAAAAAATTACACATTCGAATCTTTTTACTCATTCTTCATATTCAGTGGTTTAAGTCTAAAGACGAAAAAGGTGATTAAAATAGAATTATTATTACGTCACTAAGGTATGCGTTTTAGAAGATTCAATTTTGTGAGCAGATAGACTGTGACAAGCCTCTGATTTGAAATCATTCCTTACAGGTGAGTGCAGGTAAACACTAGAGGGGAATAAAGAGCTAGAATTCTACTAGCTCGTTGGAAAACGCAGCAATTGAAGTTGCTTTTTTTTAAGTGCTTCACGATCTGAAAATTTCTAGCCAATTTGCAGGGTCATCTGCAGTGAGACAGAAAGTGCAGAAAGTAAATTAGTTTTAATGGAGAGTTCGAAATGCAGAGTGTTCTGTAACTAATTGAGCTCTTTGCCGTTCTCGAAGTGTTTTACCAGGTCAGGTCTGTCACTTGTAAAATAAAATCACAACTTTATTAAACACGAGCCAATTTATGTTAATGTGATGCATGATCTAATAAGCGTGTTATAGTGTTCTTTGGTTTGCTGTTATACCAATTACGTTAATATTTGGTGCCTTAATCTGCACTCATACTCTGCTAGATTGTATTTCTTTTGTTTTAAATGAACCAAGGACAGCAGCATCTTGAGATATCCCACAGCTCACAGGCTGTTGGGGCAGGTGAATATCAGGCCTTGTCCTTTTCTTCCTGGATTTGTGTTTTGATGAGGTCACATCAGCCATCACACAAACAGCCACTGAACTACTTTAAGCAGTGAAGTTCCCACTTTTAAAGAATGCGAGAAAGGCTGAATGGTCTTCTCTCATCTGTGACTTATCTAGTACATTTTGAATGCCAGCAGCTAGGTGATCTGAAGATCTCATCCAGCTGTTTCTTGTAAGCAGCCAGGGGATCTGCTTCACTGACATAGCAGGACAGCTCATACCGTACTCACACAGCTCTTTGTGTAAGGAAGGAGTACCGTGTGTCTTTGACAATACCCAGAGAATGATAATGTGGTTTCTGCACTCCACAACTGGGCTTTGTCAGGGACTTGTACCTTTTCACATTTTTATCAGAGGATATCAGGAGCGGGAGGCATGGTAGAACTGTGGTTGGCATGGCTGGCTTGCAGCTGTGGGGCCCTGGATTCAATTCTGGACCAGATGTGCTATCTGCATGGAGTTTATTCTCCCTGAGTTTGCATGGTTTCCTCCCAGAGTCTGAAGTAACTCTGGTGCAAGTGTGTGCACGTTTGTGTCTGTGTGTGCCTTGTGTTCCCCTGTGCACCCTGTGCGTGCCATTCAGGGTGTATCCTGCCTTGTGTTCATGACTTGCTGGGATAGGCTCCGGCTCCCCTCTGCCACTGTATTAGATAAGGCAGACAGGCAATGGATGGATAGATAGATAGCAGGAGTGTAATTTAATATGGATGTGTCACACTATGCTATTTTCTATGATTGTTCACAAGAGCGTCACTTCAAATTACAAAATGACCAGAAAAAAAATCCCCCAATATTTTTAAAGTTTTGAATGAATTTGGCACAGTCTGTTACTGGTTGTTTCATTTAGAATTAAGGTTTCTTCATTGAGTGTCCCACGCCCTTCATTTAAAAATGAGAACTATTGTTTGATGGCTTGTGTTATCAGTATGAGGCAAAGCATTGTTATCCTTGAGGCATTCATTGGACCGTGTTCTGCATTGTCGGTAAACCAGGTTAGTTATCTAACTAAGATAATTAGATCTCATTGCATCTCATGTAACACAGCCCAGTGCACAGAAACAGAGATCTCCTGATTTTAAGAGCCCTGCCAGTGTAACCATTAACTAACAATGAAAAACTCCATTAAATAGTGTGGAGTGTACATGCTCAGTCTGAAGATTTCTCCAGAGAGCTGACATTTTAATTAACAGTTCAAAATGTCAAGCAAAAGCTATTCTATGATGTTATTTAAAATACATAAAAGTGCAGAACATTTATTGCGCAGAAAGGTTAACCAAATGACTGTGATTTCAAATTCTGTTAATAACTGCACACTCTCAATTATCAGTAACACACAAAAAAAAACAAAAATGAGGTAATTAGTGCATAGATCAAGCAAAGGCTAAGATGAGCAGAAGACAAATCAGCAAAGCCTAATTATTCAGAGCAAAGGGCAGAAAATTAAGAAAATAGTAGGACTTGATGAGCCTCTTAAAAATGCACAGAAATTCTCCTGCATGATTTTCTGTTTGACTACCTTGATATTTCATTAAAACACCAGAAACCCCAAAATGTCCATCAGAAATTCACTCTGTTGATTTGTTGAAAGCTTAATTTGTGATCTGGACCACAGTAGAAATGCAATTTTCTTTTTATGTGAATCTGTGCAAATATCCTAAAATAAGTCTGTTTTAATGAACATGCTGCATTACACGCGTTACATGATTTCCAAGGGATTTTCCATTTCCAAAGGATTTTACAGATGAATCACCATTCCATTGTGCTAGATCCCCAGGAATTCTCACAATGCCAACCTTTAATGAGTGTTACAATGGTGCTGAGCAGCCTTCAAATTCACTGCCTCCAGAAAATTCTTAAATCTTAGATTGCAAGAAAAACACGTTAGGTTTATTCTAGTGAACCAAATCCCTTTTCCAAGGTAAACACACAAGGGGGTCACGCACAACACTCCCACATTTTGAATGGAACTGATAGTTTTCTGTTCTGAAGGTTTTTTTTTGCCTATTCCTGGGACAGAATCCATGTGAAGGAGTATAAACTGGGATCACTGCCCAGTAGCCCACTGGTGCTCAACGACATTAGAGGATGAGGGTTGGTAGGGAGGTCTTTACTCTGAAGGAAAAAGCCGAAGCATTAAATCCAGTCATATTTTGCCAGAGCAAAGTATTAGAGCCCAATAAACAGATGTCTATCCCTAATTTATATGTAAATTAACTGTACAAGGTTAATTCTCAGTGTCAATTTAACAGTCTTACTGAAAAACTGTTGCAGATGTTTTTGTTTTGCTTTAAAAAATGTAGGCCATTTACAAGAATGGACCTGCAAGAATAAGGTGACTAATCCTGAGAATTAAGTTTTGGAACTTTCACAGGGCTTGGTTTTGGGACTTTAGTCAAATAGAAGGTACCTGGACTGATGTTGGCTCAAGATATAGAAACAATGTCACGAGTGCTCATGTGATCAGTGTACTTGCTGCTGTCTTGCTGCTGCTCTCGAATGTTTTATTGTGTTGGTAAACAGGGTCCAGAAAAAAGGCTCTTCACCTGTCTCTTGCCCAATTTAGGAGAAACCAAAAGCTTCTGATTTTCCTGAAATGGCTTTAATTAGCCGCTGCCCTAACAGAGTGAAGAGAATGGCTTCTTACAGACTGCTGTGACAAGCGTGGACTAAAACTTTCAGATGTCAAAGGTTCAGCAAGAAATCCCAAAACAAGACATGGTTTTGGGTGAACAAGGAAAACAGAAAAAGGTACGGAATACTTACGCAGTGAAACTGAGGAATGAAGCAGGACAATCCCATTGGTATTCCTGAAAAGACATGGTCCATGGTCCCTCTATAATTTCCAACTTTGGCACAGTTGGATTGGGCCTTGAAGAAGAAACACAAAATGTTTTCTTGCATATTCTATTTACAGTATACGTGTATATATACTCTTCCAGAGGCTGCAACAAACCTCTTTGCTGCACTGATAGACACTTTTGTTTGAAAGATCAAAGGAACTGGAGGGCATACACTCTGCTGAGTGCGATGTTCTGTGTGACCTGGATCACAAAAGAGCCAAGAGCGAGGACATACAACTGGACCACAGCCTTTCAGTATGTATATACTCACTGTGGTCTAAGTCCTCCCAGCTGGTCAACAGCATCTGTTTGCTCAGTCATAGGGGTTCCTGAGATCTGAAAGATTTGTTTCATTCAGGTCAGATGGAATAATTGCACTCTTGGTTTTAAGGGTTCCAAATTTCATTTTCTGCAGCGTTCCTTTGCTATGACAGCGAATGTGGTAAGGACAGATCGCGTCTTCTCCTTAATTTTGTGCCACATTCCGTTACTAAGACTCTTTACAAATCGTTAGTTGCTGTTACAGGACTGTTTGCTTTGGGAGCTAAAATCTGACTTTTTTCTGCATTTTTATTTCATCTAAAAGTGACACCCGACATTCTTGCAAATCTTCCAATTCTATTTAAATAGATTTTTTTCCAATGTGTGTTTAAATTGTTTAAATCATTTTATCCTTCCAGATTGTATGCTTATTCAAGCCTAGAAAAGTGGGATTCATTTCTATTTTCATGACAGTTTTGTTCATTTATTTTTTATTGACATTCCTGCCATTATATTGGACCCAGAGATGTTACTATCATGTAAATAAACGCAAGATTTTGCTTCTTTTATTCTAAATATTATATGCTATATGAAAAGTATGTGAAGCTTCTCCAATAATGTACTGTATATTGCTAATGAGGAAGGATCATGTTGGATGTTAACACTACTTTTATATCCCCGATTTTGAAAAAAGACCATCATCTCCGATTTGTGTACTTGTGTACTTAAGATTGCGTACTTAAATGCAATCACTTGGGTTGGAGACTATTAATACAGCATAGTCATATAGGCTTTAAAGATTTATTACATCGTCTTATTAGTTTGTTCAATTGTTGGGAAAAAATAATTTTTTTTCACAAATAATATAAATTAAGAATATGCAGATTTAATTGAATTCATTTAATGGAATGGCACTTATGCCACTTACCCAGCAGCATCACTCTGCAACTCACAACTAGCAACCCACTGAAGCCAAGCAGGCATGAGCCTGGTCAGTACCTGGATGGGAGACCTCCTGGGAAAAACTAAGGTTGCTGCTGGAAGAAGTGTTAGTGGGGCCAGCAGGGGGTGCTCACCCTGCAATCCAATCAGCTCCCCACTGATAGCTGATGTGTGGTGAGCATTCTGGTGCACTATGGCTGCCATTGCATCATCCAGGTGGGGCTGTACATTGGTGGTGGAGGGGAGTCCTTGTTACCTGTAAAGTTCTTTGAGTGGAGTGTCCAGAAAAGTGCTATATAAGTGTAAGCAATTATTATTATCCCTAACATCTCAACTACTGTATTAAGAGGACTGTTCATGTGGGGCTTTCTTTTAAAGTTATATGGATGGAAATGAAGGTGTTTTAATGGACTGACACCATGACTAAGGGACAGCTTGGACAAACAGACAAGAGTGCTCTTCTCAAGCAGCATGCTAGGAGAATGTGCAATGTGCACAATGATTTGCAAAGGAAATTGTGGATTTGACTGACAATTCTCCTAGCAATCGCTCAGGAATGTTTCACTGTCTCCATACTGTGATCTGTCCCTGAGAGACTGGAGAAAATAAATATGCTTCTGAAAAGAGAAATGTAGACATGACAAATAACATCACAAGCATTCCCACATGAAAATGGAAAGTATTTCACCCACAAATACAAAGATTTATTTCCCTTGATTTTTTTATCATCCATCAATGCTGCTTACATAAAATGGCATGCAAAGGTTAAGAGACTAAAATCGTACATAATTAATGTTCACTTTCAGCAGTCATCACTAAGAAAAGATAGACTGAATTATTGAATCAATATGAAGTTATAACATATGACAATGAAGCTGTCTCCTAGAAATACAAACGTGTTTCTATTTCATTGTTAGTTTCCTTGACCCCAAACCCTTTGTTAATTCTCATAAACCTAAGGGAAAGCAACACTTTGACTTGGTCCTGCTGGATAATGTGAAGTTCAATACAAAATAATCTGACCGAGTAGTACTACTGCTATTGCAAAAGATGGGGTTAAAGTTACAAATCGCTGGCCATCATTATTTTTCCATCAGTTCAATATCTTCAGAATGGCAATTTGTAAGTAAAGAATTTAGTTTTTCAGTAAACTAAAGACCCTAAAACCACAACCTAATTTAACTTAATTTAATAACACGAGAAAGGAGAACAGGAGGCTTGGAACTTGTAGTTTTACCAAAGCTTATGTGGTTGGACCTCACAGATGCTTTATGTATGCCAGATGTTGACCTGACAGATCTGACAAACACCTCTGAGGTACCATACAGAGCAAATGAGCCTCAGTCCACTATACCAAAGAACTAGTTCCTTATCACAGAAGACAGGATCTGAATGTTGTTGAGAGAGCAGGAGGGTGATGTCACGCAAGCTGTGTTGCCCTTTGACTTTCCAAACTCTGCCTCAGCCTTGGCATCATTCTATTGGATCAGAGCCATGGAGTCACCTTAGCAGACAGGGACTGACTACACACTCAGACAGGAACACCTCAGAGTGCTCAAAATCCCATGGCCCAAACAAGCACCAAACTCTTGAAGCCACAAAACTGCTCTGCATTTTCTTTGGGGATGTACAATGAATTGTAAATCAATATCTCAATGCTTTTTCAACTCTTAAACCGATGCAGGGAGATTCTCCAGATGGGTTTGTGGTTTTTTAATTCGAAAGGTTAAATTCAATATGACTAGAGCTGCCTGAGAGAAATGGCTGGAAAATGTTCAGCCCTTTTCACGTTCAGTGGTTAATTTGTGAGGTTTATCTTTTGAACGTTGAAGCCCCAAAAATTTTAAAAATGCTAAATGAAACACAAATGCGTCAACTATAAAAATCTGGAATTATGATTCGGAAATCATCTTTTTCTTGTTTTACAAAGATCTGAGCCTACAGCTTTAGCTCATTAATAAATATGTAAGCAATGAGACTCATGTGCTTTAACCTAAGGCTGCCTATGGCATCTGAAAACCAATAATCTGGAGAAAATTCTGCACTCTGCGTCCTTAATTCCGGGTGTTAACAGACCCCCCCAAAAACAGTAACATCTGCTGCTGGATCCAGCAGGCTGGCTGTAAACAGTAATTAATAATTCCTTGCATTTATGCAGCCCTTCAGTTTCATCCCTCAGTGAACTTCAGCCATCCACATGAGGCAGCCATTCTGCACAAACAGCCTCTCTTTATAGCAGATCAGACAGAAGAAGTAGCTGCTTCATCAATTAAATGGGGAACATATGGGAGGCCAGACTTTAAAAGCACAGAGTGGACACTGAGGTTAACACCACTACTCCTTTGACAAGAGACATCGTATCCTTTATAACCAATTATTCAGGACCTGGGTTTAAAACAAAAATTATGGCACCACCTACAGCTCACTATGGTCCTCAACTATCATACTAGGGCAGAGGTTCCCAACCTATTACAGCACGACCACATGACCGACCATAAAAACTTCTGCGGCCCACACAAGGACCAGGCTGTCCTCACCGTTTGAAACGGGCTAGCTCTATACCTCAGGGCTAGCTCTATTTCTATATACTAATTTTGTATTTATGCTGTTGTTGTACTGTAGAATCAAATACAAAATAATAGTCCCATTAAATTGGAGTCATGCAGTAAAGTAGTACTTAAGGAACAGTTTCTGATGTTCACCTTTGCTTCGGATTAATTGGGCAGTTGAAAGTATCTTTTTTGATCTACAGTTAAAAAGCCCATTACATTTTTGCAAATCCAATTATTATAACACATGATGTCTTGGAGATTCATTTCATTAACTACTCCCATGTGCCCTGCAATATGTTTAATTTTAAGAGACCTTTAAAAGGGAAACAGACTTTTAAATCATTCCTGCACTAACATGTCTTGATGTAGTGAGTGTTCTGCATTCACATTTGTAGGGTTGATATTGCTATTGATGAGGGACAAAATGATTTATTAAATGAAATCATTACTCAGAAGTCCCTCACAGAAACATCAGGAAGTATTTACTGTACTATACTGTACCACAGGATTATGGGTATCCTGAGGAATATTTTCTTTGCCCGACCATGGTTTACTCTCAGTCTAGTAAAGCACCAAGCCTCCCAGCCTGAAGGGGGAAAGGCATGATGGTCTTGTGATAAGGAGGCCTTCATGGTCACGGACTCTAGGCAACAGCCTAGGAATACTGTCTGCCTGTTAAACAGTTCTTGTCCAGGTTGATCACAAGGCCAAGCAGGTTGCAACTATAGTAGCTCTCAGGATTGGGCACAAGAGTATTCAGGTAGTATACAATATTATATCTGGGACAAATGTATGGGGAAGATCTCTCACTAGCAACCTATTGAAATTCTTTCTTGGCTTCCTGAGTTGTTTAAGACCAGTTTTCACAATCTCTTTTTTTTCTGTTCAATTGTGATCTGGATGTGAAGGTAAGAAAGCAGCATTTCATACTGTATACCCTGCTTTTATTTTGTATTATGGGTCTCTGAGAGGTTTTTATTTAGTCATTTTTTTTTAACAATTTCAATTTTTAGCACTTTCACCAACTAAAAGAAGTCGCAATATTCTAAAAGTACCTTAATAAACTAAAATATTATGATCTTTTCAAATTTTAGCCATTTTGTTTTAAGTCTGCAGGTAATTCAAAATAGTTATGTAATTTGTAGCACAAAAGCAGTCTTTTAAATTAATGGATACATAAAAAGGAATAAGTGTTGAAACAAAAGGCACAGGTCTGTTGATATCAATAGTTTATAGATCTGATTGGTAAATGTTATGGATAAGGCACAATAAAACTTCACATTGGCTGCTCAAGTACTGTATAGTTTACCTTGAGTTAAGTTTATGATCAATGTGCATTAATTGCTAAATGACAAACTGTGGTTCTTCTCACCCTCATTAACTAGTCTCAGTAATTACAGTTATAGCAGTAGAAAACATAAGTGGACTCTGTATGTGTATTGTTAATCAAATACATTCTGTATATCATAATCCCTGGTCATGTCAAAGATGTCAAAATATTGTACTAAAACGTTTTTTTGAACGATCCAGAACATTTTTTAACAATAGAAGCTTTCATTCTGAGCTGCATTACAAAACCCAAGAGATGATGCAAAGAAAAACTGGAAACTGAAGTCCAGATTACCAGAAACTAGTTAAACTGTGATGACTTTGAAAGGCCTTGGAATCAAAGGCACTTTGTTACCATGGAAAAGCAAGTGAAGCAAAGGACAGACTGTTCCTGTGGCCTGCCTATGCTATCAACCTTAAAAAAAAAATAAGCTGGCTACCTGGCTTATCTTGCTGCTATTCTGCCCTTTCAAACCAGGCCATGTTGCAAAGATTACTTACATTGCTGGTTTTAAGGATTTCAGACCCTTATGATACTTATGACTGTCCATCTCAAATTCAGATCCTGGAGGACCTACAGTACGATCTTCTGGTTTCTGTTCCAACCCGAGTAGTTAATTAAACAGGTAACATTTATTCTTGTAGTCAGTTTTATTAAGGTCTTTTTTGCCTGATTATGTACAGTATGCCATTTAGTTCACTAAAGACAGTTGTCTAAAATACTCTTTAGAGCCCTGTTGGAAAAATTGCAAATATGCAATTAATTAAACAATCAGAGCAACTACAGTAGCCAAGAACTTACAGTAGGTGGTAAAAAAAAACAGAAGACACTATGTCTTGCGGGAGTTGAGTGCGAAACCACTGCTTATCTGCTAGTGATGCGTTTTGTGTTTGGTGGCACCATTTTTATCTGTTCGTTTGCATAGAATACTTGACTGGATTTTGATACTTCTTGTAAAGCTGGGTTATATGCAATTGTGTATGTATTGTCTAGTGGGGGTTTATTTATTTACTAAATGTTTTGTACTGTTTAGATTGTTTAATTTGACTATTTTAAAAAGTAATGAATATATGTGGTTTACAACACAGTAATAAGTGTTCCGGTCACCAAAATTGTAAAAAGAAAGTGCATGAATCTCATCACACACACAACACGATGTTTGGCGTTGCTTTTGTTGGAACAATTGGGTGCTTTATCTCTTGAAATAAACAATTGGGTGCAAAGGAGAATGAAGGATTGGTTTTGTTTTTTAAAACAGACTACTGGATAAAACAGTTTGATCACAACAAATGGTGGAAAGGTTGTTACAAACCTAAAGGATTCACTTCTCCCAACACCATCTGATGGGCAGTCTTGCAACACTCCAGTACACCCGAAATTACCACATGATAGCTACAGCAGAAATACCACAGGATTCCTTGAGATCAATAACCACAAACAGCTTCGTTCCCAGATACTGAGCACAACACGACAAATAATAGATTAACTGGGAAATTACATAAACTGCAAAGGAAAGTAGTCACTACATGTTACATGAAACTTATATTTTAACATGTCCAGATCATAAAAATAGTTTGGTGTCTTTCTGAATGACAGGTATGTCAGCACATTAAACCTGTGCTAATATCCCAAAACACAATACTATATACTTTGACAAGTGCTGTAATGTAAGGGATTATGATTATTAATGTGTTGTATTTTATTTTAATAATACAGGACATTTGCATCAGAGATGTCAAATAAGGTTTCAAAAACCATTCTTGCCAATATCTATGTCCTCACAAAACCCAAGAATAAAAATGATGGAGAAAACACTACGAGCACTTAGAAATTTAGGGAGTAGTATTACAATAATAACTTGTCTCTCCTTAACTGTATCAAATTGTCAAAGAAGGGATATTTATGTATAAGACATACAGTATCTGAAGAAAACATTAATTTCTTGCTGGCTAGACTGCTATGATTTGACAATTCATCTCACACTTTAAAATGTGGAAGGTCATCGCAGTGGTAAAGCAATCAGACAAAAGTAATGTTAAAAAAAGTAAATGGAAAAAAATGCATATCAAAGTACAGCCTGAGAATCATGTTTTTTTCCCCAAAAAACAGATTCAGGGAACTGTATTATTAGCCAAGGACATGTAAGGCTTTTAAGCTGTGGCACATTTTGTTCTCTGTGTACATAAAAGCTTGTAAGCTTAATGTTATATTCGAGGTAACAAAAAGAAAATTTAATGGAATTTCAAAGTAAACGAAAAACATATTTCATCTGTTTAAATGGTATTCATTTAAGAATTTTTGGACATATGCAATCTTAATGGAGCAGTGAGGGTGAAAACAAATGAGTATCCTATTTCTTCTCAAAGACGTAGCAATGTTCCTTTAGAGCAGGGATAATTACTTCTTGGAGCTATGGACCAGGGAATTGTGAAACACTTCCAAAAACCTACTGTATATATTCACTGTCATTAACTATATTATGAATTAAAGTTAGATATTTAAAATTCAACAAATGATTGGATCCAACTAAATGTGTTGCTTTTTAAAAATGCCTCTCGCTATCTGCCACATACCAGCAAGTTTTATGAACTGGAGTTCAACAGTCAAGAAAAATACATCAAAAACATTGCAATGATCAAAGATGGGCAGCAGCAAAGTTGATAAGAAAAGCCAGCATATGGCGAACAAAGCTACTATCTCAGAATTTTAATAATAGTGCTGAAAGTATCTTCCAGAAGATTTCTGGACTAAAAGCTCCTGCACAGTTTGTTTAATATAGAGATACAACAATAACATTTCCCTCTGCAGTTACACTTGGGAAAATGTGAAAGTGCACTTGACAGCTTCAAGAATGCAACTTTAAAAAAGCTGGCCCAGGGGAAAAACATGCAGGGAATTTAAAGGTTTAAACTGGAGAACTTCCACAAGAAGGAATGCAAGGATTACTGTACAGGTACTGTATATGTTCTTGCATTGCCTCATGAGCCACCATCCTTTTCGGCACCCTACCCATTCCTACAGAGCAGCAGGCCCACCTAGCAGCAATGCCTGGGCAGGGTGTGCATTAGGAATCCAGTGAAGGCAAAGAAATTCAAAAGCACAGCTTCACAAGCCCCTTCCTGGACTGAGTTTTGCATTGTAATTGTATGAACAATAACTCCTCTGGGAAGGGGGTACAGTATGTTGAAAGAGTCAAGAAGCTGGTATACCAGGAGCTTAGAGTTCTGAACACTGAAGAAAGTTTCCTGCCTAGTGTATTGCTTTAGTCAGTTTTGTTAATGTTTTATAAATAACAAGAGGGTGGCAATCCTTTATTTTAGAAATGTAAATAATGCTTTAAGAATGCTTTACAGGTTGATGACACAGCAGCCAGTATCCCAGCCCCAAGAAAAAGCATACTTTATATTACTGCCAGAAAGACAAAGTAGGTCATGATCTTGAAATACATAAGGAAGGTCACCAGTGAAAGGTAGCCATTTGGCCCCTCTTAGCTCATGTGGCTGCTAATGGCCGACTGATTAATCATAACTCATCTGTTTCTTGTTGAAGCTGATATCCTGATATTTTTCGACAGGACTGCTGCTCCAGATTCCTACACCCCTACACCCGTTTTAAATACACTTCCATGCCATTTCCACTTGTATCCTCTGGTACATGTTTCACTATTGCCTTTCATTTACTCCACTGGATTGACAATCAACATACCAATCAAAAACGTAACTATAACCTATACAAGTTTAATCTCCAATGCTTCCTATTTTTACAAGAAAGGAAATCAAGAGTTCTTGAAGGAAGAGGACAAGTTTCTTCAAACAAATGCCACAACATTTTTCATCAGACAGAAAGTATATTAATTTTTATGTAACCATAATCTCACATATCACACCACCATGAAAAACTAAGGAACACAACTTTTAAAGAAGCAGCCCAATCACACTACAGGTGGCAGTAATGAATTATTTGTCTAATGAGAAATGGAGACCACCTGTGAACTAACAAATGTTTGCAAAAAGAGAACAGATTACTAACTACCTGGTCAGGTTAACATCTGCGAAATTGTGCCGGTGAAGAGTGACTGTTGCATTCTATATCATAGTATTGGAATGACAGGGCATTGTATATCCCCATTCCCACATTTAAAACTCTACACTTAACTATATTTCTTAAGACTGTATTTAATGTTCTTTATTACTTCTCCACAGTGTCCACAGGAGATGGAAAAACATTTGTTATTATCAACACCTACTGTAAGCCACTTTTATTGGTCTCTTCTTCACATTGAGTGTTTTCCCTGTAATATGTACAGCTCTCCACCTGCACGTTGTACTTGGAACATTAGTATCCAATTATCTTTTTTTTTCTCTATTGTTCATAGTGAGACAGGGATATTTTTCTAGGCTTCCTCCTTCTGTATGAGTTTGTACTTCACAAAGTTACCTGAAGGCAAAGAATTGTGATACAAACCACTGTAAAAGAAAACCTGTGCAGAGTTAAAATGAGAGGAAGTCCAAAGCGGTCATGCTGATAAGAGTAAGAGAAGAACAAATCTGCAAGTTCAAATTGTAAAGCACATTGAAATGGTAAGTGTACCGTAGCCTGGAAAAGGAAACTTGTGTTAAACAAAATGTTGGAAACAAGAGTTGTTAAAATATAACCTACAGGTCCTGCACAGTCCTTAAGATGAGGGCTCTTCCTGGCATTTGGAGATAGATTTGATTCTCATCATAATTACAATAACTGAAATGTCTCACCTTCACGTGCAATTGAACAATATGGGAAAGATTCCTTGTTTTCTTCCAAAAAACTCCCTTGTACGACCCCCTCCTTCAAGTATCAGCATGCTGCTCATAAACAGTATTAAACAGTTGCTTCTAGAATCTGCTGGGGACCAACAGTGCTGAGTCCTAGGTGTGATCTGCTGCAAACCCTTTTTAAAATGAAGTCATTACATGTTCTCCGTTAACACTGCAATTACTTGAAAGAAAGGACATTACTAGCTGCTCTTGAACTTGAAGCCAAGTAAATAGCTGCACTTTCTCACAACAAATGGATTTCAATTTAGAAGAATCTTTTGAAATGAATTGAAATTGATTACATTTAAATGCAAATGTCTTGCAATTTACCAAATACTCTTTTTATGTCAATATGTTGTGTCCTTTTCAACAATTTAACATTGCTTATATTCAAGATTTTTTTAAATTAAATAAAATGATGTCAATTGGAACTGTGACCCTGTTTAGGGTCAAGAGGTGATTGAAAACCAATGAAACAATGGGGTTCAGAAAAAGATGGATCAGGAATACTAGTGTCCCAAGCCAAGTGGGTGATATGCAAGAACTTTATGAGACCTGCTCAATCTACTAGATAAATAGTGTTCAGAACTGAGTGTGAGTTGATAATGTGTTATGCGGGGCCCAAGGATGAAAAAAGGGCACAAGAAATAGTCACCTTGGAAACCTGTTTAGCAGTGCACATAATGGAGTTTATTGGGTGGTGATAATATAATAATGGTGAATAGGCAGAGTAATGGTGGATGAGTTAAAGGCTCAGATGAAACAGGCAGGAAAACAGCAGGCTGGAGAGATGCACAGGAAGGGCAGACAGATCTGAGAGAAGATCAGGAAGAGTAGATTGGCAATTAGAGGTGGTGGCACCTGGGAACTGGAAGTTGAAAACTGGGAGAAAATCATGATTAATTCTTTGGGGGAAAAACCTGGAATAGCAAACAAACACACACCAAAGTTAGAGACTCAATGGCTGAGCCCTGAGGGATGGTCCTTCAGGGCTTAAATAGTGTGTGAGGTTCCCTAACGTTGGCTGATAAGCCCGGCCTGATCTTATTAAGGATGGCCCTGACGAGCTCCTTCCATGTGTGGAATGCGCCGTGGAATTGGATGAAGTAATTGCAGGAGCACTGGGGCTCGTGAGGGGATCACGATGTGCACCCAGGACTGAAAAAAGGAAACACTTCCTGTGTGAGAGTTTGGACCATACTAGCAAGCCATATGGTTGAACTAAAATCTCTAAAATAATTAAAAGCAGAAGTTTGATCTTAGGATCATGTCTGGTTAATATTTAGCCTGAACAGGTCAGAAAACAATCTGGGGAGCCACTCAGATGGTTTGTTAAGGAAAACCTTAAGTGACCCTTCATGGTCTGGAAAACTCTGCGGAATGCACGGTCCCAGTTCAGGTAGGGGGTTTCTTAGAAAGTCTTCTGCAACTTTCCACCACCAGGAGGTCTGTAGCTTTAGCAGACTTAGGCTTCTGATGGCTTAGGTGAATATGCTCATCCAGGAAGACCAGCATAGTATATAAGAAGTGAAGTCAGACTAGTTCAGTCTCTATCACCCTCTGCAGGGAAAAAGAACAAGACCATGTGAGTGAGCTCCATCTTTCTTCAGATACAAAGCACCCACTGTTTGGAGAAAATAAGAGATATAGCTGGTCTGATTGACAGGAACTACTGTAAATATAGGGGCCAAGAGCTTTGCTTCTGTACTTGAGAAAAAGACTTATTTCCTTTACGTACCTGTCAAGCAGAGCCTGTATCACTGGGAATTATCATCTGGCCTAAAGAAACACTTCTCATAACTGTTCATTGGTTTTAAACAGCAGAATGGCCCCTGAAGTCTTTTAAAGAAAGAAATATCTTGCTCAGGTGTTAAGAAACCATCCTTCTGCCATCTCTCTTTTAGCTTGCAGTAAGGTTGGCCTACAGTTGAGGGGGCAAGTGAAGGTACCTTTGGTCTGTAGAAGATCCGAGCTCAAGGACCCTCTTTACAAATAATGTGTAAATAGTAATTTCTGTAAGTTTGTAAATACATATTTGCTCATCTGAGTGTTCCTATAGCTCTGCTATCTCAGTCTGCTAGTCCCAGCTAATGAAACAAAAAGAAAACATGTTTTCAAATCAGACAATAAGGGGCGTAATAGCTGATATTTTAAATTGGTGTCATAAAATTACATTTATATAACAGACCCCTCATTTTGAAACAATAGTTAAGATTCAGTTGTCAATTGTTGAAAGGGACTGAAAGAAGAACAAGGGGCTTGCGTCGTGTGTATGAAATAGTAGGCCCACATTTCCATTTCCGAAAGCACGATTTTTTGTGTTGCCTTCATTATTTGACATGACAGAGAGAAAAAAAATATCTTTCTTTGATCACACAGTGCACTTACCTTCTTTGAACAGAGGACTCGAGCATGCTGGGCACAGAGCACGACAGTGAATTCAAAGACGTGCTCTTTGTGGCAATGTCACAACATGAAACGGAGACAATTTTGCATTCCATGATGATATCTAAGGCAGTAAACTTGCCAGGTTGACTGCTTATCCTTGATTAGAACTTGCAGGAGCTAGGACAGCAGAAAAGGATTAAATAAATATCTTGCTTAAGTATTCTAACTTGTCATTAAATCACCAGTAGCCCAATGGATAATCTCATCAGACCACAGACCTGTTTAAATTACTTAGTACCTGTGCTTCCAAATTATATGTTAATATTTAACTATCTTTTATTAAAATATTCTTAAGTCCCCAGACTTGTTCCATTTGACAGACTTTCTTAAACATCAAAGTATTGAATCAAAATGTTCTTCACACTCTTCAAAGCACTGAGTGGCAAAGCTTGAGTTGTTTGAGTTCCCTTTTGTGCATTTTAAGAATTGAATTTATGTGCTTGTGCCTTTAATGAGGACCTAATGTAGCTCTGCAGACATTAGAGCACATTTCCATTAGCTTATTAAGATGCATACAGTATCAGCTTTAATATACTGAGCATCAAGAGAAACTTATCACTTGTCACTGCAACAAATTCTTAAAGTTATAATAAGGTGCAGAAAAGTGGAAGAACATATGCAGATTTAAAAAAAGCTCCACCCGTTTGGAGAAATGTCTGTTGGGAAAAAATGACTTTTTTATCACTCCCAAAATTCAAGCAAAACTAAAAGGAAGCAGCTCACAATGTTGGAGGTTATGTGGAAAACAAGTAGCAACACATTCACACATATTCTGGTCATGCCAAAAAATACAATAATACAGCATGGGAAATTCATACATTTTGCACTTACTAATATAGTAAACCTAGACATACCATTTGAATTCTTTTTTATGTATTTGGATATTTTTACTTTTGACTACATGGAATTGAAGGATAGATATATACTAGGAATTCTTTTAACTGCTAGTTAGAAAACTATCTCAAGAAAATGAAAGAGTGTTTTGTCTAGATCGTTGGTTATTTGTTCTGTTTTTGCTGATTATATATCTAGATGTAACCTGCCATCCAAGCTGACATAATGTAAATAGTTAATTATATAAATAATATAATCAAAAACCGAAAGATGAAAGTTGTTGTAAATTAATTTACTTTGCATTGTATATTTTGTATTGGTAAATTCTTCCATAGTTAAATATTTTTTTTTTAAATAAAGTTAGCAGGAGTAAAATAGTATTTTTTTTGTAGCAGGTAGACTGAAAAGACATGACATTTTGACTCATACTGTACTTTACACACAGTTGCAGATGCTGGCGTTTAGGATTCTACCCCCTTCCTGTCTTAGAGCCTGGACGAGTATGTTTCTGTTCACTGGTCCCTGAGTCCTAGATGGTACATATTACCCCAGCTCACGCCACACATGTTCACTGGGGCTCAGGTCTGGTAAGTAGGGCTTCCATCGCTTAACTGTCACACTCTGAACAACTTTGCAAGTGTCCTGGTGTGTGGTATGATCACTTCTGGAAGTAAAACACCTTCCTTACACTAGAGGACAAAGGCAAAAGTTACATGTGAGTTGTCGCCACGGACTGGCGCCATCTTAATTAAGATGGCATCCCTGTTTGGTACAGCAATACTAGCAGACATGACAAAGAAGCTCTACAAAAGGGTTGTGGCAGTGGCACAGAGGATTATAGGATGTGTCTTACCATCGGTCCGTGAGAATCACACCATCCTGTCGCAATAAAGCCCAATCCATCATTCAGGATCCCAACCATGCCAGCCACAGAC
Source organism: Atractosteus spatula (assembly GCF_055471065.1). NCBI lineage: Eukaryota > Metazoa > Chordata > Actinopteri > Semionotiformes > Lepisosteidae > Atractosteus > Atractosteus spatula. Next base: position 30,439,887 of record NC_142717.1, on the reverse strand, counting down.
TGTTCTCCCCTCTGCGCTCTGGCAACCTGTACTGCACCATTAAAGCACAGACCACTGGACTTAAGAACAGCTTCTACCCTATGGCAGTAGCATCCTTAATAGTTAACTGTTCAATGCCTCAATATTCAACACACCTCTGTACTCTGCACTTGGACTTTCTACCACATATTTATTGTTCTGTTTGTATTTATTGCTCTGTTTGTTTATTGTCTGCACATACAGTAGTGTCATGTTGTATGTTGTATGTATCTATATGGTAATGTCTGCTGTACATTGCTTGTCCTGAGAGAATGGCATGAATAAGAATCGCATTGTAAACTTACAGTACATATGGCAGATAAACTCCTCTATCTATCTAAAGACAAAAACAAAAGTTGGTGTGTCTCGCCTCCTATACTGCAATGTAACAGTCCTGGCACCTGGGGTGTCACAGTGTCACAGCGCTCCTCCAGTTTTGCTTAACAAAATAACAAAAGACCAAGGGAGTGGGGCTTAAAACCATTTAATTCAAAAAGGTACTAAAATCGAACAACACAGTTGCAGTTATGCCAGCCCACCTCCCTTGACTAGAACAATTCTGCAATTAGCAGGCATTGGAGTCTGCTAAAGGCAATGTGAATGTTTAGTTGCTATAATGTCTATGCTTGTAAAAAGTTTTACATTTACATGTATTTGTTTGGCAGACAGTTTTATCCACAGTGACTTGCTGCACAATTGCATACAATTGCATCCATAGTGACTTAAATTGGACAAGATGAGAAGCATTCTCCTAGACTCAAACACATTTCATTTCAATTCTTAAGGGTTAATTTAATGTGGTGGGTTTATTTTTTTTTTTACAAAACTTTTCATACTTCCTGTTCTGGCTGTGCTGTTCCTTGTCTGTGTTTTTTTGTTGTTGAAATTTCACAGATTAAACACATCCAATTACTTTGCCTTCATCCTTCATTGTGTGATCAGTGTGGGAGTGCTAATGTCATTGAATGCAATTTTATCCAACAGGCAAAAAAAATTACACTTGCTTTTTAACCTCTCTAATTGCTATTATTTTTTCACAAAACTTCTTTATTACCACTGTGGCTAACACTGCTAAAGGAGAAAAGCGTTATGTGAATGGAAATGCTTCAAACTCTAAACATAACGGACAAATCAGGTTAAATCATATCAAGTATACCACTATGAGTGAGTACGAGCTCTCATGTGCCTCAGGAAACTGTAGAAGTAGAGTGACCACTGTTAAAAATCTTTGCACTATTTGCAATTGTTCTAAAATGCCATTCATTTCGTTCTCATATCTGGGAGCTGGAGAAAGCTATACAGCCTCATACTTCATTTAGATCTTGAGTTTGGGTACTTTTTAGAACGTGAAATATAAAGTATTTATGCATCATATTTGAGTCTAGAGTAGAGGAATAAATCCTGTAAAGCCCCAGGATAACAAACCTAAGCCACTGGCAACAGTGGTGGATAAAGAGACAGTTTCTTTCTTTCCCAGTGGAACCACACACAATAATCTAACATTAATCCAATCATACATCCTGTGTGGGTTACCAAAAATGTTAATGTCTTTCATATACTGTTCAGTGCCTTTCATATAGAAGTGATCTTGCAGGATGTCGCCATGTTGGTCATGTCTTTCATCAACAGGGGTAAATTTGCCCCACAATATCTAGATGGAATTTGAGAAGCCCAATCTATGGTTCTGTCAAATGTTCTTGTGATTCGAAATTGCTGCATGTCTTAAATTCAAATAGAAGCATCTAATTTTAAAACTAGCAGGTCCAGATTCACTCTGGAAGGCATTGAATTGGCTTCGAACTTGATCAATTTCCCTCTGCTTGGCTGGATTTGCTGATCAGTCACAGGGATTAGCCAACAAGACCAGAAATTCTTAAAGGATGAGCACGTGATTGCTATGGCTGCAAGACATACTGTAAGTTAAGTGGCCGAATTTAAAGCTTCTGATGCTTTGAGGATGAGGTGCCTCACAAATTGTAATGAACATGAACATTCAGAAGAACATTTCTTCTACCATGGTGATTTTATTTCATTTGTTGTGCTTTTTTTGTTTTTGCCTTTAAGCAGTGATTAATGGTTTGTTTGTTTGTTTTTTCTTAAGATGTTAAAGAACATGAGCAGCTGATAAGAGCAGCCCTCAGCACCGCTGGGATTTAATTAAGCAAGGGTTTTTGAGCAGTCAGGCCATGAAAAAACATCACCTACACAGTGAATGAGTCTGAGTCACTAACTGGCTCTCCGTCTTTGAAGGGTAGTGAAAAACACTCAGGAAGTTTCCAATCGACTTTTTCTGTTATTTTCTGTAAATTCAATTCCGAAAATATAACTTCATTCTATTGTATTGCTAGTTTCAATAGATTCCTTTGAAACAAATACCAAGGGAAATTTAATAATCATTCTTATCATAGATCCATCAGGATATTACTATATATGGAAATTAAAAGCATTTTTGTTAATCTTTGTAGTTAACATAGAAATGTATGTTGCTGAAATCAGTTTTAATTCGTTAATACAAATCCAGTGTGCATAAGAAGGAAAATCTTGAAATTATTACCAGTATAATTATCATTACTTGCGAGGCAGCCAACTGTACAGATAATCCTGGACACTTTGAGGCAGAGCATGTTTTAATGTTGCCCTGAAACCCAACTACATTAATGAATGAATTGAGCTCCAAACCTTAAATGAATTGATATTGCAGCTTAAGAACCACATAGGACCTAACAATATAATGTTCTGTCTCAAGTGGACTTTCTAGTGGTATAATGCCATGTAATGTTTTCTTATCAAGTTTTGTGATGGGGGGAAAAAAAGCTACCCAGTTAATGCAAGCTATCAAACTGATCTTGAGTTTAGGTAAAAATCTTTTATCTATTTAGAAAGTCTTTTGTCAAGTGACCACTTCAAAGATGATGATCAAGTCAGGAAGAGAAGCATTTTCAAAACTGGCCAACAGCACAAGTGCTGTCCACAGGTGGACAACAGAAGCTAAGCAGGCTGAGAAAGAAATTTTAATTAAAACCAAAGATCTATTTTTTAGTGGTACTTCAACATTTGTCCTGAAGAAACAATTGCTTTTACTCAATTTTAGAAAATCCTTCTTTCCCCTTATAAGCATCTGTTATTTATCTGCATGACAATGCGTTCTTACGCGTGACAATTAAATGATTCTAAACAGACTTTTCAATTTATAGACCAGGAACATTGAAAGAAACAGATGAATGCAAACCTTGGCAAAGTTATGACTAAGAACCAGTAGTACAGTGGCAAGTTCCTTTTTTTATTAAGATAAATCTTTATGGAGTCGGTTTTATTCAACTTGTGGTGACCTGGGAAACTCAAGACAATCATTGAAACCAAGTTAAAAGTTGACTAAAAGGGAAACAGGAAGCTCATTCACCAGTAGGCTGGAACAGAAACAATGAATAATTCCTTACACTTATATAGCGCTTCTCTGGACACTCCACTCAAAGTGCTTTACAGGTAATGGGGACTCCCCTCCACCACCACCAATGTGCAGCATCAACCTGGATGATGCGACAGCTGCTATAGTGCACCAGAACGCTCTCCACACATCAGCTATCAGTGGAGAGAAGAACAGAGTTATAAAGCCACTTCATAGATGGGGATTATTAGGAGGCCATGATTGGTGAAGGCCAATGGGAAATTTGGCCATGACGCCAGCGTTACAACCCCTACTTTTTTCAAGAAACGCACTGGGATTTTTAATGAGCACCGAGACTCAGGCACAGTTTGGCACTTACAAGTTACACAACCTTGCAGGTTGGCCTGAGAGGGCATTGTATTTTTGTTTTTGGAAGACTTACAAAGGAAAAGATAAGTACGGGAACACTAAAACTATTTTTAATCTACTGTTTGATGCACTGTGGTTTTTGAGTCTTTTCATATTGTGATAAATCAGAAGTCAGGTTGTATCTTGTGATACTGTTGCTCTTGCTAAATTAAGTGCCTTTGAGATTACAGTTTAGTGTAGTTTCTACACTTTCTTATTTCTGAATTGTTATTAAAATGAAATCCAAAACATGTTCTCTAGATACTAGACAATCTTTGTATTCATGAATCGGCTCATCTGTCCCCAGAGTGAAATTAAATGACTTGATGAATATATTTGCAAAGTAACGGATGATAGAGAAACTTTTTACTTGGTTTATCTAATCTATACTTGCCAGCAAGATGTTTGTAACTTTTGGCTTTTGAACTATTTTGTGCTCCGATAATCTAAGCCACAAAACAGAGGAGTGAGGAGAAACAAAGAGGCTAAAAGCACTGGGTTGACAACCGTGTCATCTTACTCAAAGAGCGAGACTAAGCTCTTAAGCAGCGCAGAGGAAGATAAAAAAACACTCTGTCTCTGAAAAACCTTGGAATCTGAACTGGTTCCATGGGCCGAAATGAAAAAAGAAGGATCCAAGATGGTCTAGATGTGATATGTTGTGACAAGCATACAGTATATCTCACTTACTTCCTTTTATTGTACCAAATGGGAAATTTGCTGTGCAGGCAGGAAAAAGAACACAATACATTTAACAACATGAATCCATTAAAAAATAAGAGACACACATGTATGATAAAGATAAATATGTATCTGGATAAAATATACAATCAGCTGTTGATTTTTACCCCACAGAGGTGAATGACACGCCCACACTAAGATAAGACAGAAAAGTTTGGTTGTTAGAAGAATCACATATGTAGTATGATATAATGTATGAAGGCAGGTGTTGTCAGCAGGACGTCCTAAACTAACTAATGACTATTAATTATTAATAGTAATGATGATTAACAATGCGCTGTGATGGACTGATGTCCTCTCTCAACTGCTTTGCAGCCGTTGCTTGCTGGGATGGGCTCCAGCTTCCCCAAGACCCTGTACTGCATGAAGTGGTTAGAGAATGGATGGATGATCAACTAATGAGACTTTCACTGACTTACAGGCTGTAACTCCAACATCTGTTGGAGAAACCAGTGCCTTATATTTGAACCCTTGTTTCTGATATTTGGCAGCTATGGGTGGTGATTGTAAGAAGTGGTACACATTCTGACTTATGTCTAGTTCAGCCCTCATTAAGGCTGGCAAATTCAGGCATCCAATTTTCCAAAAAAAAAATTCATCCATAGCCCTCCTGCTTTGTAAAGAACTGAGCTATTGCTGGAAAAAATGTAACAGAACTGATTGCACAGAACTATCTGTGATAATTAAGAGAGGGGTGTAGGCTTAGAACAGTTTGTTCTAAGCACTTACCTGCACAAAAAGCTAAAACAGCACATACAGCTGGTTCAGTTCTAATTCAAGACTAAAAATGTTTGTATAGTAATTGAAGAGTGCCTGAATACACTCTTAAGCAGGCTGTACAGCCCATTGATTTAAATCCGTACATTTCCATCTCACACTAAGGCATGGAGAAACAATGGATAATCAATGCCTTTACCGTTTCTGGAACAGAACAAAAATGTAGCACTATGCAGATGTCTGGAAAGCCTAGTGATGCCTCTTATGCTAAAATTGTAGTGCAGCACAGAAGACATTGTAATAAATGGGGAGAGATTTTAACTGTTTGCTGTAAAGCTACTAGCATTTTAACCCGAATCGCAAACACTGCAGAGTTCTTGCTCTTTCAGAATTACTTGCTTCTGTTCTATATACAGTAGTACTCATAGTGCAAATTGTTTTGTATATACTGTACATCAACAGATAAAAGTTATAACATTACAAATCAGGTTATGTGTGTTGGTGGGGCTTGTGAAGTAAACAGCTGTGTAGTAGCACTTAAAGACTCGGGGCTGAGCAATGATTTAGCTCTGTGCGTCACCGGCATCAGTTGGTTCATTACAGTTACTTTGTCTGTTCTATACAGCATTTTACCTGTCTCATTCACTATAGCAAAAATACAGCTTCTTTCCTGAAAGGCTGATTGAAACTGTATAGTCAGGACCAGTAAAAAGGAGCAGAAAAATACATTCCGACATATATTTACATGGCATTACTCAAGAATGTATTTTTAGACCAAGTTGCAATGTATTTAATCATTGTTTTAAATGTTACAAATGGTAACAATATAGTTTAATTTTACAATTGTACCAGCTTAAGTGAATGTGATGTCACTGGGGCTGTACACTGTAGCCGGGACAGAAATCATTTTGAAATTCCTAGTCTGAAGCCGAATGGCTTTCACGGGTATATTTGCAACTTTCTAAGCCTTACATTTTTACATTTTAATTTATCATTGCTATTCACTACACCACTAAAACAGCTTTTAAAGGCTATTTAAATTGCTATGGCTGCATCATTACTAAGGACATTGCTATCAGATTTGAACAAACATGATGTTTGTGGATGGTTAAAATTCAGCGGTAGCCATACAGTATCTCCCTGGACTTCACCGACTTTGGCTGCATGTCTCACAAAAATACTCATAAAGAAAATAATGCTCAGGTCTGATGGATTCACTAACATCTGTTTTTCAGCATGGATATCTAACAAAACCACTTAATGTCAATAGAAATACAGATCAGAGAATGAAGATTCTGTTTTGACAGTGTCACACTTGTCATTGAAAACAAAGTTTGCACTTGGTATGACCTCACTGATGATTAACACAATCCTGACAGTGACACATAGACCTGATCTGCCTCTGGACAGACTGCTGTGAGATACTCCTGTGTGCCTGTAGCCAAATGGAAAAGATTGGCCAATGCAGTTTATTTCCTGTGAATGACATTGAGCGAGATTTATAAAGAGCACCTGGTATTTTTGTGAAATAACATAACATGAGTTCAATATTTTCTTATCCCGAGACACAATACATGTAACATTATGTATGTGCTCAATGACCTATTGGAAAAAAAATAGACTGTACACCATTATATATTGAGACATAGCCATTGCAGTATATACAATATGCTTGATATTGCCAAGTTATAGTGACGTTTTCATAGAATTCTATCTCTATGAAGGATTATTGTATTGTGGGTTTACTATTCTCTTAGACTATTGTAAAATATTTTTAGCAGGCATTTTATGTTTTGAAAAGTCTCTTCATTTCCATCTCAAGGTAATCTGCCAGTCACAGATTCATAACCTTTCTTATGGTACCAAAGCAAAACCTATTAACAAAAGCTTTTGTTCAGCACATTCCTTCTGGTAGATACAGGTGACTCACATATATCATATTGTCTGCAAGACAAAGAATGAGACACTTTAAATAAAATTAAACTATTTTTTTATCAATCAATACACATTTTCTTCAGGTTCTTTGAACAATGTTGTGACTGCATGTGAATGACTTGTTTTGAAAACAGTTTTCCCACATTAGTATGTGATTGTTACAATTAAAAAGCTTTTCAATTTTCAAGAGCTGTAGCATAATATCAGAATTTAAATCTTACTACATTTTTGTATTCGGAATATTTCACATGGTGGACAGCATGAGGCTTTTATTCTTGTTACAGCAACCTAAGTGAAATAATAAAATGCTTCCCCTTTTCTGAATTGTTCTGTCAGGTGTCTTTTAAGAACACAAATTTCTTGATTGAAATGTCATCCACAGCAGATTGCAAGTTGTCTTTTGCTTGCAATCCTCAAGCGAAAAGTATAAAGTCTCTAAGTTCTAGTTTGCAAATCCCAGCAAATTGTCTTCTTTCACACTTCAATTAACCATTTTATTTCATTGATCTGCCTTGACAGGTTTCTTCCTTATTATTCTGCCAGAAATGTTTGTATGGATGGATTTTTTTGATCAGCTATCCTGTGAGAAGCAGGAGAGGATACGGCCATTGAGAAAAGCTCAGTGAAGCCTGTAGGGATTAGCTAATTTATTGATGTGGATCTGCCACAATGTTTCAGGTTCTAGGGCAATTCCGGTCCTTGCAGAACACTCATGTTATCTGGTTTTCCTTCTGCTTCTGCCCTCAGTTGCTTAACTGAACTAAATATTTGGAAAATAAGACTAATAACCTGTTTGTTTTAGACCCTAAAAAACTGGTAATATGATTTTTTCTGTAATACCTGTGGAATGATGCCCAGAAAGATACCCACCCCTGCTCCATGGCAAAGAGATGGCAGTGAAAGTTACAGAAACAGACAAGGGTGGTAGTCACACAACTAGCTTATTCTGAGGCTTAGGTTTATACAACAGACAACAGTTTCTTCTGACTCAAATGCCAGAGATCTTAATTCTGACAATAAAGGATCATTTGCCAGCAGGGTTTTCTCTTAAAAAATTCATCACCATCTAGCCTTTGTGTGGTGAAGGAGTTAAAAACTCCCTTAATTTCACTGGTGTACCTCTTGTTCTTAGGTCTGGTTGGAGATTTCTCGTGATCTAGGATAAGGAAATAGAAACTTTGGCTCTCAGGTAAAATGTCTTTATGGAGTTTGCTGCATCTTAACTCTTAGGTCCTTGGACTTATTGAAACATTAATGGAACTGCTTGCTTTCAAATCTGAAAAGGTTGGACAGGATTAGAAATCATCAGTAATCCTGTACCTTGTGCTTGGTATCAGAACTACTCCCGTTTTTTATATGAAGTCTTGATAAGGTGTTTTAATTTTGATTGAATTTCTGAAGAGGGTTAAAAAACTTGAAAGACAGCTTGGGGGAGTTCTTTATTCTATGGCCAACAAGCAGGGTCACTGTTGCTTCTAGTTAAGCCCTGCTGAGTGTCTGATGACTGAACATCTTGCAAAGAGCCTGCTCATGGTATCTGATCAGAAGAGCTGATATTGTAATCTGTCCCTGCTCATGCCTTCTTGGACTTGTCTTTACCTCATTGATGATCCTGCCTGTGTTAAAAGGACTTAGAAGTAAAGGGAGGGTTTTAGTCGTTGTAATATGGCAGATCGTTTAATTACATTGAAAAATGATTCTAATGTAGTTCTTCTATCATGATGATGATAAAATGATGTTCACGGGGGTAAATATTTAGTTTCTTTATATGTCGGCTCACCTCTGGTGATCTCTGCCTTTATGATAATGTACCAGACTCCACTTAATACCCAGACCAACTGGAAAACCTTGGCAAGTGCCTAACACCACCTAGTTTCACATTCTTTAAATCAGCCAGCTCTGGTGACTTTATCCTGGTTATTGGGGAGCTGCTACAGGTGTCTGGAATTTAAGCTACTGGGGCCAATGTTGAGCTCAGCGTAATTTCCACCTCCATCAGTACGTCATTGACTGGTAACCTGCAAAGGGCTGTTTAAACAGCTGGAAGAAAGAGATAATTTACAGTATTAAACAGGTTGACGATAAACGTCTAAAAATAAAACACCTGTACCTCTGAAGTCAAAGCCTGAAAGCAGCAAACCATTTTAAATAATTAGTAAGGAAAATAGCTCAATTAAGAGGTCAATAAGCTATTAAGTGGTGACATCAAAGCAGAAGGCTTTAAAAGGATTTTTGTTTACAGCTATGATTTTATTTCTAAGCATGGGGCATCTGTCCAAATTTATAAAATGCACAAAGCATTGTTAAATCAGTTACAGTCGGTGCTTTACAAGAAGCAGCACATTGGCAGCTTGGCACAAAGAACAGAGAAGAAAAGGATCGACAGAACAGGCGAGTTCTCTCTCTGCACAATGCAGGGCTTGTTAACACAGCAATGAGAAATAAAAGCTGGAGCATTTTGGAGGTGTTCAAAGAGCCTCTCCACAGGACGACACTTCTTTCAAGATAAAATCTAAAAAACAAATATTACAAATGTTCCTTCCCCTCTGTGTATTAAATCAGAGCACCTTAAACCAACAGACGACTCCACAAATGCTTATGGACATCTTTATACTCACCTGCCCATCAACACGACGAGCAGAGAAGTCAGATTAAAATTGAGTCAGAGATATATATTCGCCAAAGTGATGGAGAGGCTGGAGTGTGAAGAAAGAAGTTAACTGCGGAGGCACAGATGAATACTGCTGCTTACGAGGCATGGTGGAGGTAATGTCAAGGACTGAGAATGTATCGAATGTAATGGATCGCCTTTAGAACTGGCTCAGTTGTCTGCATTGGTAAAGAACTGTAACTGATGATCACCGCTGTAGAATGAGTCCAGAGTTTTACAGAAACAATTTTTCTGCTTAAGTAGACAAAAATGTTTCCATACTTATTGAGCATTGCTTCACCATGCAGCATGATAATGAGCCAAAACATACTGTAAGGCCAATGCAACCAATTAGTTAATCAGGGAAAAATCATGAAAAACCTCACACTGGCCAAGTCTCTCTATATTTAAAGTCAACTGAGTTAGAACCCAACATGGTAAATCAAGAACTGAAATCGGAACATGCCAAGAATAGGCAAGAACTCACATAGCCTTTTACAGAGTTTGTCACAGACATCAAGCAGTTATTTCTTCAAAGAGATGAACAAGCCAGATGACTTCATGTGAATTTGCTCCAATACTTGTCCCTTGAAATCACTGGGTGAAATATATTTTCATTTTAATATGATACGGTTGCATGGAATTACCCTAGAATAAAATAAAACCTTTTATATCATTAATCTCATGATTACAAATACTAATTGCTTGACTATAAAGAAAGGAATTTTGACTTTGCTGTCCCAATAGTTTGGAGAGCACTCTTTCATAGTGGAAATCTCACTATTACTTCTATAGGTTCCGATTAAAATCACAAAGCACAGAAGAGAAGCTTTTAAAGAGCATTATTCTTTTATAACTGACACAAATTGAAGCTCTGAATTCTTGCAAATCACTCTTCCATGACAACTTGAGTTTGAAAACACAAATGTGTGAGTGTAATTTGAAAGGATTGTTTCATTTTAAGAAATTTAAAACAACACCAAAAAAAAAAAGACAGGAATAATGAATAATAAAAGACTTCACAAAATCCTAGCTAATTACCCTGAGACAGATGACCTGTTAGAACTGGTAGAAGGAAGGCACACCAACAGTTAGAAATGATTTAAGTGAAGCGGTATTTCAGACTAAGCAGAACAATGAAGGTACACTTTGGAAATTTCCACTTTAGTACACCTTTCTCCATCGCATAAATTACGCAAAAATTGTAGTTTTACATTTGTGAGGAAAAATCAAAACCCAACAAAGAATGCAGAGTACGAAATTAAATTCAGCCTTTGTAGTAGCTGCATGAGATTCATTGCTAAAGAAAGTGAGCATTGATGCTTTGTGTTAGAATTTCTTACAGCTTCACTCATCTGCCTTCCCTCCCCAGGGATTAAGGGCTTGAAGTGCCTTAACAGCAGATGTCACCCATAAGATGCCCACGTCACTATTTTAAATTGATATTTTGATTATGATTTTTGACTTGTGTTTAAAAAATATTAGTGAGAGAATAAGCCATTGGACCACATAGCTTCCTTACTATTAAGAAACCTGTGAGATTACCAGCCATTTTATCACCCTGCAACTCACAACTGACAACCCGCTGATGATCAGCCAGTACTGTACCCAAAACTAAGGTTGCTGCTGGAAGAGGTGTTAGTGGGGCCAGTAGGGGGCGCTCACCTTGTGGTCTATGTGGGTCCTAATTCCACAGTAAAGTGACAGGGACAATATACTGTAAAAAGGCGCCATCTTTTGAATGAGACGTAAAACCGAGGTACTGACTCCCTGTGGTCCTTAAAAATCCCGGGGGTTTCTCGAAAAGAGTAAGGGTGTTACCCCAGCGTCCTGGTCAAATTTGTGGTGAGTGTACTGGTGCACTATGGCTGCCGTGGCATCATCCAGGTGGTGCTGCACATTGGTGGTGGTGAAGGGGAGTCCCCATTACCTGTAAAGTGCTATGATAAGTGCAAGGAATTAATAATAATAATAATAATAATAATAATATTATTAAATGCCTTATACCCTCTTAAGGATAACATCCACAATGTCAACAGATTGACAGTTTTGCTAGTACTCATTAAAAATAGACCATAAGGAAACAGATAACTCCACCAATACATTTTAAGATTTATTATTCATGTCACAGTCACTGAGGCAGCACTCCGTCTCTGGCACAACAATAACAAGGAAAGACACAAACGTCAGTATGTTTTTTTCCACGATTTGATGTATAATTGGAGTGGAAGGAGAGGGTTTCTCTTTTGAAGGCTTGGGTGAAAAACATCAAAATCTACTCTCCTCACTCTCTCTAAATAGTCCTCCAGTGCCACCTGCAACAAACAAGACTCTTCATTAATTTAGAAGCAACTGAAAGTGACCCAGAATAGCTAGAGAGATGCCACGATAATGACAACAAAGCAACGGCTGGCTGTTGGAGAGGTCTTTTTTTATACCTCTGCTGTGGCTACACATTGTACCAGAAAGCAAAAAAAATTAACTGCCTGCAGAGATCTCTGTGTTCCTTTTATTAGCGTGCATGTGTTGGATATCATTTTTAATGTGCGGACAACACGTACTGGCCTAATGTAATTAGGAACAGTGAGGTTCCGTTTCCTCTCCAGTAGGATCACTGAACTTCAAGCTTCACAGTCACTATGTTGCCTCATGTCAACTCTTCTCTGTTTGCAGCACACTAAACGAGAGGTGCGAACCGAGATTTACAAGGTGAAAACTAATTTTCCCTCATTTCCTTCCAATTTTATCAGCAATGTTTGTTTGACAGGGACTTAAACAGAGTGGCACGAAATTATAGCACAGCAAAAGAATACAGGTGGGGTGGAAAAGAAATATGTATGGTTGTTGGTCCAGTTTTATTTATTTTTCTTTTGAATTGTAGTATTTGGCTACACTACACAAATTATTACTATATACATGTATACAGTAAAATTACTAAGAAAACAATGAGTACCATTGGTAGATCTCTACTGTGAAAGTTATCCTAAGATAGTTTTCATTATATTGGGATTTTGGTTTTCCTAAGTACTAAGTCAGCATGCAAGGCAACAAATGTATTGTTTCCATTAATGTATGAACTATATGAAAACTTGTGCTTAGATGGAAATGAAACACCTGATTACAGTACACTATAAACAGATCTCTCCGATCAGCTATTTGGAAATGTTATTAACTGCCAGAAGATAAATGTTAACTGATATATTTCTGACTTCAAAGAATAACAACGATGTAAGTGAAGTTCCAAATATGTAAAAACTTCTTTTTTTTAATTTTCCTGCCCAAATGCTTTGAATTTCTCTTTCGTTTGCACTGGAAACACCAATTTACTGTTTATTAAGTCAAATCAGCAGCAATCCTAGAAATCTGCTTGCAGCTGAAATGTTTGTTTACCAAATTGAGAAAGAATTCTGAATACTGAATTGATCTACATTTACTGTAGGTTGTACATACTGTACTTTGTACATGAAGAACAGAAGTCACTTTTGCATTGTGCATCTATTTTGTATGAGTCATTTCTATGAATGCATGCATGGACAGGCCTGCTCATTTGTACAACAGAACAAGTGCATCTAGGACTCACCATTTGCAAAAAGGCTGGGGAGGCATTCAAAGGTACATTTTTGCTGAACGATCTGGCCTAAAGAAACAGAAAATAATCAAGAGCAAACCATGAGAAAAAAAATGAAGAATCAACAATAATATACAGTATGTACAGCAGTGTCCACTGTAAATCCTAGATATTTTGCCTTGTTCCACACTTTTTATTTCTATAATGGTCATTCTATATTAATCTTCTACAGATTTGAGTTTTGTTCTAAAGTAATCCAGACATCTCTATTTTGTACTACAAAAAGTGGCTATTTAGCTTTATGGGTCTTTAGAGAGGAAGAAAGCATGTTAATGACAAAGAACGCCTGATAATGAGTCTGTTAGAATTGACAGGCAAAATGGTACAAATTAGTAAATTTGACAGATTAGCTCCTATGGCTCTTCATATTGGCCACTCGTGTAATTTATCTCAAGTTGCTGCTCTCCAGGTTTTTTCTGATTCTGATTAGTGTGACTTAAAGATTGCTTAATGACAAGTTTGGTTTCTTCTCAAGGCTGTATGAATGACTCCCAAATCTGTTATAATAGTAGAAAACACCAGCTAAGGCTCTGAGTAAATTGCTGATGCTCAGAACATACATGTATAGCAAATCCAGATGTGTCTCATTTTACACAGCAGCTTATATAACGAAGGAAATTCAATTTGTTTTCTGAAGTACCAGTAATCCAATAACAAAAATACCATCATGATTGGATTCTGTCTGGAATAATAGAACAACCCCTGTTACAGCACAAAGTGAGCCAACTTCAGAAAAATAATCTAGGGGCAAAAAGCAGGTAGTTTTGTTTACTCTGAAAGTGCTCTCAAAAGACCAAGAGAATTACAAACGAATTTGATTTGTACAGTCGAGCAGCGCAGCACACCTGCAGTCCACAGGCTCCAGCTCAGCTTTCACTTATGGGAAACACTCACAGAAAAAAGGATTCATTCTGGTGATTGAAGCCAGGCGAAAAGTACAAAGGAAAACAATTTCCAGATCTTTACAGAGCCTGTATTTGGGATACTGAAACAGAAGTAACCAAGCCCTATGAACATATAGATTTATAATAATAATAAACACTGTTTTATATAGCACCTTTAAAAGTGGCTTCTCAAAACACTTGACAGACAAGAATACACAATGAGAGAAGACAGCAGAATTACACAGTTACAGTTAGGGTTTGGAATACAGTAGGAAAGGAACAGGGCAGACACAGAACCAGTTCAATAAAAGCCCTTCTGAAGAAGAAGGTTTTGAGACTGGATTTGAAAGGGCTCAGGGAAAATGACTTGGTGATATCCTAGGGGACAGAATTCCAGAGCTGTGGAGAATAGCAGGAGAAGGCTCTGTCACCCAGAGTGTAGATGGGCCCGCGGAATAGACAATTTGATTTGTTGTTGTTGTTTTTTCTCTGTGAACACGGGGCCAGTCAATATTGCACCTACGTGATGGAGATGCATGTGAGCCTGGCTGGCAATGTCAAACACCACGTCCCGCACCTTCTGCTCCCCACTGCCCCGAATGAAGTCCTCCTGCGAAACGCCGTGCTGAGGAGAAACGAAATGAAACAGGTTCACCAGCGCACACGCCACACCTCCGTTCCTGACCCTCGACTCCCACTCTCTGTCTCTCCGGTCCCTGGATAAATTCCAGAAAAGGAAACCCAAACTACAGTCCCGTACGTCTAAATGAATACATACACAGGTTCCGTTTTCCATACCTACAGTCCATTGTCTCCTGCTGGGTTTAAAGCTTTTACAATTAATTTTTAAGAGTAATATTTTTTTGAGCTGTAAAAAAAGAAAAATCGCTCTCTGAAAACTCCTCAGCCGATTTTCATGATTCCTCATGGGTCCAATGCGAAAACTCTTCTTCACGTCAATCTCTGTGTTTCTTCACTCACATGAGCTCATTGCATCCCTAGTGTTTCATGACCCCTATACCTGTAGCTCAGTGCCCTCCATAATATTGGGACAGTGAAGTCAAAAGTGCTATTTTTGCTAGAGAGCAAAGGCAAAATCAAACACTACACACTTACAGCTCTTTTATGTATACAGCCAATGCAATAGGAAACACCTGACCAATAAGAAACACCTGGCAGCCCCAATAATTATGCTCACCTGAAGTGTGGAGATTGAACACGAAAAAATGTTATTTTTCTAACATACTGTATAAGCACAGAAATAAAAGTACTATTGTACTACTGCCTCATACTCATAATATTCATATATAATACTCATAATAGAATAACACAATCACAGTACAGTATATACATTATAGTAAGACTATACTTTGTAGTATAGTCAAATATATTATACCTGTAGAACATACATTATATTTTTATTTGTATATATTATATAGTATGATATAATGATATGTATGCCCTGTGCTGAACTGGCTCTGGCTCCTCCCGTCACCCTGTACTGGATAAAGTGGGTAGAAAATGGCTGGATAATGGTGAATATATAGTATGTATACTGTATATTATACCTGTCATACAACAAAATGGGTACAATACAGTCACATATGTCACAGCTGATGACCAATTTATAATACCAAGATATATACAGATTTTATGGATTAAAATGGCTAAAATGATGGAATTATTGAATTAATTAAATGTTTTTTATTGGCTGGGTAAGTTATTTAATCTGGACCATAAATAACTGTATATTGAAACAACTCTTACTTGCGCTTAAGAACATGAAACAGATGTTAACATGTCAGATGTCGGGTTTACCTGAGGAAACCCAAACTTTTAAACTCAGCGCAGTGAAAGAAAGTGCTGTTTCCTTGACAGGCTGCATTGCGCTCTGCTCCCAGGCTGCGTGCCTTAAAAGAGTTTCAGGCCGGCCCATGACACAGAGAGATGAAGATAAAAGTGCGAGAGAAGGCAAACCACAACAGCCCACAGCAGTGGCAGGTGGAGAGCACTGACAAAAATTCAAGGGAAGCCAAAATGATTAACGGAATAAAGAGGGTTCTGTACATAAACCTGAGCAGTTTGTTTTTTCCTTGTGTGGGCAGTAGCTGGCTGGAGCCCTAACTTACAGACCACAACTGCTTCTCCAAGCCGATGTAAGTTTCCTTTAGGGCTCTGGGCAGCTTGCAGTGCATCAGACTAAGACGAGGCCATTCAAATAGGACCAGATGTACTCGGACAGATGGGTGTGCTGCCCAGCCTTAAAACAACCAGCTCAGTATGCGATAAAAATAACCGGTGATTCCAACCCGCTTTCAAAAGGTGCCTCACGTCTTTATTTTCTGCTTCTTCATCTCTTGCTCACAATTTGTGCTATAGCTGGCCCTCAGCTATTCCTCCTGCTAGAAGCAACGTCTGGCAAAACATTCTCAGAGACGTCTTTGTTGGGAAGTCCAATGATGCAGCTTGGAGTGTAGCAGTGATATACGTATTCTGAGGGAGAAGCCTTTTTGCTGAACTAGCTGAAACAGTGATGTACAGTACATACAGCTTGAATGTCACATAATAAAGGTGTAATAAATTGTTAATATGACAAAAAAGAAACGTTATCTAACAAGTCCTGTTATAATCCATATCGGAAATTATACACTATCTTGTGTCTTTGAATTAATGTTGAAAACTTCTAGCAGACGGAGTGTTCCAGCTGCATATGTGATCTGTGAAATCCAACAGTGCCCCCTGTCTTCTTGAACAGTTGAGGAAAACTGAAGCAAAGCAACAAAGGCAACGTCCCCTAACTGAACTAGCTTACTTAAAGCCATGTAGATCTGATACGCCTAAAAAAAAACTCCTCTGTATCACACACGGATCTCCCGCGAGTTGTGCTTTAAAGAGAAACTGAATCATGAAATCTCTCTAAATTATTAAAAAGAAAAGCTGAGTGTCTGCATTGCAGCAACACCGCAGTTGAATGAATGCCTTACTAATGCAAAAATGGTGATTCCTCAGCTTCATGCCATGTTTCTCTACCTGGTTCAGAGTATAAGGAGGTGAAATCTGGGAAGCACCGTTGGTTGTCCTGTGGCTGGGAATGTCAGTTCCTTTCCGAGGTGATAACCACAATGGGCAGTTTTTTCCCCGGTGCTTACCAGCATGCAGATATCCATGGGGAGGTAAACCCTGCGTCTCCGGCTGTGGTAGGGGGTTGCTCTCAGACACGTGACTATTCCCTGGGCCTTTCCTATGTGACTGGCAGCATGGTCTGCATGGACATCCTTCACGCCTGGAGAGAGACAAAAGCGCATGGGTTCAACGATCACAACTCCTGCTCGCAAATTCACTCTGCTGTTCGCAATATCATGTCGGCAACTAGGGCTTCCGAGCTCTCGAATGGCTGGAGACGAGAACAAGCCATACATCCCACCAGCTGTCTTTCCAACACGTTTTCAACAACCGTAATTCCTGCAAGAGGAAATACTGACCAATCCGAATCCAAACCCATAACTGAGATTCCCTGTGAAGGAGCACTGACCCACTGCTTAAAAGAACTCTTGAAATGTGAAATCAGCAGACAACCCCAAACAAGTTGGGGTAGCAAACACTATTTAAGAAACAAGGTCTTATACTCAGGAGGGCCTAGAATGAATCCAGAAATAAGCTGATAAACAGTGCATGAATTAAATATGCAGAATCAATGCATGAATTAAATATGCTGTAGCTCTTGCCAGAAATAAGTTGTGTTTGGATGGATGGAGGAATAAAATATAAATAAGTGTAAACGTGTTACTTTAGAATAGCAAAGACAGATATAATCTATCAACTTGGAGGCTAGCTTTTTTCAGTAGAGAGCTTATTTCTTATTTAGCTCTTATTATCTTATTATATTTCTTATTTAGCTCTTAATATTATCTTATTTCGGCACGTAGTGGAAGTGACATTACCTACCGTACAATTCTTCCTATTCAACTGCTGAATTTTAGTCATTCCAACAGCTGAAGAGAACACTTTTGAAAAGGTTGCCTTTTGGAAAAAATAAAGACTTTAATCGATTTTGCCTTTTCCGACTTTGACATTTGACATTCTCTTAATTTTTCTGTGTTAAAAAAATCAATGTCAAACACAGATGTAGATGGTAAAAAAAACAACACTAAATCACTCTCACAAGTTTCAGCCTTTGTCTCACTGCTAAAAACCGCTTTCATATGAGACACAAGAAAAGTTACAAATGAGATTAGGCCATTCAATCCATCTAGTTCGTTTGGTAGTTAGCATCTTATTAATCTGATAATCAACACCCATTTGTTTCCTTATAGAAGCCGTGGTATTGCTTTCAACAACAGGGCTGGGTGGCTTGTTCCAGACTCCCACAGGAGTGTCTCATGTTCTTGGTTTTAAAGACACCTCCCTACAATTTTCACTTGTATCCCTTGGTACATGTTCTGCTGCTGATTCTGAAGTACAAGTTTGCTTACATTAACAAGAGCAATACCTACTGTACATTAGGGGTTACAAAATTGACACCTACTGCAAATTATTTCAGCTGTAACTTCACTTTTGTGGATAAATGAGAACTGGGAGGACGTAATGAATATTGAATTAGCAATTACAGCATTAATGAAGAAAAGCACAGCATCCCAGGTGAAGCTGTGTTTCCAGGGAAATGGGGTGATACACATTCATCATGGTTTTCTTTTTTTATAAAAGCTAGAGCTGGAATGGGATTTAATTGATTTGTGACAAGTTCTCCATCGCAACTCCTTGGAGTTTTAGCTTTAGGAGAGGTCCTATTTCCTGTATTATCCAGAGGAGAAAGAAGCACAGAACTGACTGACCGGTGAGCCCATGGACCTCAAATACGAGTTCGTTAAAGTGTCTTGGAGAAAACCTAATTTTTGAAGAAAAAGAATTTTGCAACCAGTTTTGGGAGAAACTTATTTTGAAGCCTAGAGCAGCTAAGATGCCAGGTTATGATTTAGAGAGGGACTGAAGAAGAGAACTGGTGCTTATACAGAGCTAGGCTTTCTGGTTTGGCGTACAGTTTGCTTTGGAGCATATCCCCGCACTGTAAACAGAAAAATAACAATTTGTACCTTATGCCTGCATTTGTGCAACTGTTTTTCTTAATACACCACTCATTTAAAGACTCTGTTAAAACTCCCTCCCTCAGGTATGTATATGTATGCCACAGCAATTGTTTATTTGTTTGCAGGAGCTCTCAATAAGGCCCAGCCTAGCTATCTTTGGGGTTGATGATATATGTTTATTTTGCTTGTACACCACCATAATAAAGGGTTGTCACAAAACAGAGGAATACAGCCAGAAATTGCACTCTGACATTTCACTTTTCAATACTCACAAAATTGCTGACTGATAAAAGTCTGGTTCTGTGGAAGGAAGCCAGACCCCTCCATTTGTGTTTTCCTGCAGATCTCCAGAATCTCGCATTAAAGTAAAATATACTGTGCGCCGATTTACAAGATGCTGTCGCCTTTCTAACCAAAAATAATAAAGATAAAATATATAAAACATAAAAATAAAAACAAAATATGAGTCATTCCATTCCTCTTGGCTAACAACACAAATAACTGGATGCTTTCTCGTGGAACAAGAGATGAAATGACACACTAGACTAGACAGTCCAGGGCTCCAGCTCTCCATGCCGAGAGAACCTCAGGCATGCTGAGATGAAAGCCTGTTTAACAGAACTTCACAGGGAGACAGGAACTTCAAGCCTACAGGAGCTCTCCTCGTTTCTTTTATGAAACTTGCTTGTTCAATGAGCTACGCTCATCCCAAATGTTAAAGCAAATCCTACAAGTGTTTTTATCAGCAGGGTGTTGACTACATCCATTTAGATGTATTAAAACCAAGACATATGCAAATATGTTTGTCTGGGCTGAAGACAAGCGCTTAAAAGCTTGTGACATTCAAACTCATCTCTGCTCTGTGTGTTAATACATTTCCATCTGGCATGTGCTGACAGCAGGTATCTGAAGGAAATTGCAAACCATTATTCCCCTCACAAGCTTAATTTTAATGAAAATCTTAAAATCTTAAAAAAACTTCTTGTTGTTTCCATCTCCTAGGTGAATCGGGGATGAAAGAAACAGGATCTTGGATTTGGTTATATTAGTTTGGGGGTTAAACTGGCTAGTACACCAGTAACTAAGAAACTGTAATTCTAGGCAAACACAATCGTTTTCAAAGTTCAAACAGATATAGCAGGGTCCTGTTGCATCTCCAAAGAGGGAACTCTGAAATGATCATATACTTGCAGAATTAGTTGTTTAAGCGCAATGGCAGTCGACAGTGTCCACCTTCTAATTGTAAGCCAAGCACCCCATAGTGGGGTGTATGACAAATTGATTCACATACTTGCATATAAAGCATTAATTATCTCAATTAACGTGTTAACATATGGCTTCACCCCAAAGTCCATGACATATAAAGGGGGACAGACTTCATTCCCCACTGAAGTGCAGCCCCACCTGGGTGACGCTCAGCATCCATTCGGAACCAGCTGTTCCCCTACACAGCAACCAAGATACCACTGTTAGCACCACCACATTGCTTCAGGACTTTTGTGTTCAGAAAAACTAACAATCTGTACACTGGCACCTTTAGCTGATTTAGCAGGAGGAACTCTCAACTATTTTTCTTTTACCTAGTAAAAGAAGGACAGTGTGCTGAACAGTGCATTATAATATTTAAGTAGTTGTCAATAATATCACAATCTTCAGTACTGAATTTATACTAGTGAATCTAAATCACATCCTCTAAGCCACTGGTTCCCAATTTAGCTCTGTGTTACTGTAGACCACAAGCTCCATCTCTGGATGAAAAGAGGTTGAAAGCAGGAAACAGAATCCCAGCAGGAGTGCTTCAGTGCATCATTCTATTTTGACTTCAATGTTACAATATAAATAAACCCAATGCATTATCGGAGAAACACATTTGTTAAATAAAAAATAACCTTATAAAGAAAATATCAACATGGAAAAAAAAAACTTCAAGTTCTTGGATAAAAGTGTTAATTTTACTCAAACAGGTACTCTAACAACTGTGAACCAACAACCCAGTAGTCTCAGCTGTCATGTTCTAGATTTTGATCACTGTAGCTTTTGTGGGGGTTACTGAAAAAAAATTCCATATACATAAAACTTTTAAATTGTGTTAATTTTACAATCTGTTAGGTAAAGGTTTAAAAAAAAATCAAATTTCTTTAATAACTTTAAGTATCTTGACAGATCTGCGTTAGTTCCGATCTTTTTCTGCGATGTTTTCTCAAATGGAAAATACTGGTGTTAATTCATCCTGATGGTAAAAAGTTTTGGAATTCAGATCAAAGTGTACAAGAATAACTCACAGGCAACCCAAGAGAAGTATCTAGAGTTTCAAGGGGTGCAAGGAAGGAGCTACTGGTAACAACGCAGGACTTCGAAACAAGTAGTTGACGAAGACACTGAAAAAATAAAACTTTCAGTTTTGTACATTTTAAAGGCTGAGGACAAATACACATTTGATTCGTGATCATTTTTAGAAAAAATATAACTCTTCCTGAGTGAAACGGTGGGCACACACTGCTTACCTAGGGACTCCAGAAGCAGGTACAGCAGAGAGGACTGAGTGTTCTCCGAGTAGGACTCCAGCTCTGGAAGGCTCCGGTAAGCCCTATCATCCAGATCTTTCTCCTGTGAAATACATCCATACAAACAGAAGCATTGTTAAATTTATCATAGCTGCTAGCAAGAAACCACACATTTAGTATTTAAAACCAGGAAAGTCAAATAAAGGCTGAGAAAGGCAAAAAAAAAAAAGAAGGATAACACACTGGACGAAATTTGCTTATTTTAAAATGCCAGTTCTGATTACCCATCCTTTTTTGTATTTCCATAGCTTGAAGTGGAAAATGATCAATTTGGATTTAAACCTTTTTAAAGCACTTTACAGGATCCTATCTGTACTTCTTAAAAGAAGTTAAAATGTCTGTTTCTTAGTAATTTTTCCCCGTTACATCCAAATGCCATTTTCAGTTAACATTCACATTAAAAAAGAAGCCAAGAACCAGGAGAGAAATTACTGTACTCTTCACTCACTCTTTCTTTAATGATCCTTAAGAGCCACCTCTTTGTCAGACTGTGTTTCTTCACTGCCTGTCGAACAAACAGTATGTTAGTTTCTACATCTTAATCTAGAAAGCCCATAATTATGTTACAAAGCAACAGTATACTGATCATCAAAGGCTAACAATGAAAATTAAACTTTCAAAACACGTCGAAAGTGTAATTTGTGAGCGCACCAGTATTTAACGTATGGAGTACAATGCAGTGATAATGAGGCATTGAATGGCATTGTTATATCGAGAAAATGTTAAACAAATGAGCTTTATGATACAAACATTCTTGCAAGGATGCCTAGAATAGACAAGAGCCTTCAAACTGCAAACGCAATTATTTAACAAAAAAGTCTATATAATGAGCTACATTAGAAACTCAAAAACTAGAAAAGAAAAACATTCTGCTGAATTTTACCTATAAAGAACTGACAAGGGAATAACTATTTTTTTGCACCTGGTCATTTTAGTTAAACTCTATAGTATGTACTGGCACGCACAACACTGCCAGAAATTCTTAACCGGATGCAGTGAAACAGAGATCCGTGACTGTGGTCTTCAGTGCACCTGCTGGTTTGCAGTGCAGCAGGTTTTATGGAAATAACCCCAGCACTAGCATGTTCAAAGCAGAAGTAAAGGGTTAAGCAGGTCCAGTTAGGTGACAGTGCCCAGCCTTGCCCTGAGTGGCTGTCCCAATTAGCCCTATTTTAATAACCAAAGTTTAACCTACTGTGCTTGAAACAATTTCATTAAGACAATTGTAGCAGACAGTTTCCAGCGGTTAAGAAGTAATTTCGGGATGGTCTGAAATGCAAACATGAACATCAGGCAGCACAGCTGGCGGCTCCTGCTGTGACTGATCACACGCGCACGTTTCCCAGTTCCTTACAATCTGCTGGTTTAAGGTTTGAGTAGTAAATGGGTCTCCAGGGGCAGGGCTGGCTAATGCACGTTAAGGTTTGATTAACGTGATTTAATTCTTCTCTGCAGATCTTAAAATGACTGAAAACTCAAAGAAGGCGTGAACGCCGCCTGGCTTGAAGAATTTGGGGACCCCGGCAGTAAAAGTTTGTAAAAGCTCCCCACACACCCTCCAGAGTTCGGCTGTGACTGGCTGATGTGGGGGCTCATCTCTGAAGACCTCCTCCACAGCGTTCTTCCAAAACTGCATCCGCATCAGGCCTATAGTCTTCTGCGACACTGCGTCCTTTACCTGGATACACAAGTAAGATTCAGGGCTGCTCAGACAAACTTCACAGACTTACATTTTGCCAATGTCATTGCTACCAAACAGATGAATCAGAGGTTATGATTTTAGTAGGACACACATATTTGACACACATTGGACTGTAATTCATTAAATCATTTCGAACAAATGTATTGATATTTGAAATCAATTCCAGTAAATGCACACCACCCTGTAACACAACATTAACTCTGAATTCATCAAGCACCTTAAACAGAGGCACATTAAAACATTTCCAAAAACCCTGCCTTTCACCACAGATGGCTTTCATATTAGTCTTGTAATACCAATACGTCTTCTGACAATTTATTCTAATGGATAACAAGTCACCACAATAATCTTTTAAAGGGAAAACCATTCACAGATGACAAAGCTACTAATGTCTGTTTTCATACAGCACTATGGTTCATGCTCAATGACCTCTACCAGTGTTGAACAAACATTTAGAGACTGATTAAATAATCATCCTCCTTGAATTCACAGACTGAATGTTTTTCACACAAACAAGAGCAAATATATTTATTATATGGAAGAAGTAATAGGTTTATTCCATGCTGAAAAGAGAAGAAAGAAAAACAATGTTTCGGCCATGGAGCCTTCTTCAGGTGTTATATTTATTATATGACTGGCACATAAGTAATTGACGCACATCAAATACAAAACATATTCTATGTAAAAGAATGTGCATTGTTGGTTCTCCAACCCTTTAAAATATTAGCTAAAATATACATGAACTCAAGGAGAAATATAGCTGAGCTAACTGAATGTAATAATGTTACAAGCAGCTTAGATTAATAAGGTTTCTGTGTCACTCCAAGTAGACCATCTTAAACAAAAAACTATTAGGTTATCCTGCTAATCTTTACTCAGTGAAACCTTAAGAACACTGATAAAGGGTGGCTCACGGGAAAATAGGAATGCACACAGAAAAGTAAGAAAATATGATTGATTTGTTTAAAAGAAATGCATATCGAAAAAAAGGCTGACCTAATATTTCAGATATAACCAGTGGACCCAATTTTCAAACTTTACCTGAACTGGGAACTTTCAAACAAATCAGGAACATACTGTAGTTCAGGCGCGAACACAATCCGATCAATGGCAAGAAGAGCAAACCTTTACTGTGCAAGGGCTTTAAACGCCAGTCTTCGAGGGGTGAAAGCCTTTTCCAAATTAATACCTTTTGATTTAAGGGTAATTTTAAAATTCTGCCCTATTTCAGCGTGTCCCAGTGCACATAGAGTCATGGATGGATGGATGTTTGCCCGTTATGCCTTCTGGCATGTAGGGGCAGCAACATCCTGGTGCTGTTTCCGTAGCATTAGTTTTTTACAGGACAGGGTTGTTAGCCTTGTGCCCAACCTCCAACATGGAGGACCTGGTGCCTGACATGGGACACGAACCGACTGCCCTGAGATTATGAGTTTCATGCTCTACCAACAGAGCTAGTCGGGGCCTACATAGAGTCATGGTCACCCAAATGGTTTCTAAAAGCAGAATTATCATATGGTGAAGGATGCTGTCTGAGGTCAGACCATCAGTGACCACACCAAGACCCGAGTGGTAAACTCTGTTGGCATGCCAGTTTTTTGAAGGTGGACTGGCTCTTCAACGACCAGCTATAGGTCTCGAACCAAATTTGTTTCTTTTTTTGTACTTTTAATAGAGCTTTTTATTTACCTTAGCTTACCCATCTTTTTTTTTTATCTCTATGATAAAGCACACACACCTGCCCACTGGGCGTGCAGCATTAAATTCTGGCTTGCTATTGCAAACCTTTACTGTTTAAGTCATTGTTTTGAGGACTTTCTTTGATATCAAGTGTATGTGTCCTGAGCACTACAGTCACGCATGGCGCTGTTGGTAGACATCAGAGGAACCAGCGGGCAATACTGTTCCATCCATGGCAGAAGAGAACGCCCAGGCTGGCACTCACTGCGTCAGTGCAAGCCTCAGCACAAGACACGTTACTCTTGCCTCATCCTACACATTTCTTTGCCTGGACAGACATTCCAGGATGTCAGAATGTCACCAGAATGGATGAGAAAAGGCCATTTGGCTGCTCGGTTTCATCTGATCTATTTCTGTATGGTGTGAGACATGAAATGCCCTAGATAGAACTCACCCTCTCCTTGCCAGGAATGGGAGAATTCAGAGTAGCCAAACCTAAATCAAAGTCAAACCTAACTTGCTTGTCTCTCTGAGATGACCTGAGCACCTCATAAAGATCTACATGAACACTGGAAGAACTTGGAATCAACTATAGAACCTCACAGGCCAAACATGGAAGCACAGAGCCCCTAACATTTCATGTCAAAACAGCTCTTCCAGTGCTTAAGATAAGATAAGATCACTTTATCATCCATTTACAATTTCTTGCATTAGGAATTTGTCTTTTCGCATACCCCAGCTTACTCTCCATGAGACACACAGACAGGGAGAGAAGCTGGGGGTCAGAGCGCAGGGTCAGCCATTTATACGGCACCCTTGGAGCAGTTGGGGTTAATGGAGTGCAATGGAGGACCGACGCGAGGCCACAGGCATTAACAGGGAACAGATGAACCCCTCATAGTCTCTCACCCTGTTACCATAATCAAAAGAGTCATTATGAATATATAATTAGAAGAGTACTCATTAGCCTATGTAGGTAAAAGTCTTGCCTCCCTTCCTGTTACATGCAAAACTGAATGATGTGACAAGCGGAAACAGACACAAACCTACATTGATCCTTTTTATAACCTCTAACCTCTAACAAGGTTCAAATACTTAGCTCCAGTCAGGTTTGTTTTGGATGATCATGAATTAGGGGCTCTCGTCTGGTGCAAGAATCAAGTCCCAACTCTTACGGACTCTTCTCTCTCCTTCTGCCCTGCTTCTAGTTTCCTTCCCTGTTTCTCCTGTGCTCTTAATGTGATCTTATATTGTGTGTTTCTGTACTGCTCATTGATAATCATTAACCTGCAACTTACCTAGGTATACAGTACTAAGGAAAACTTTACAAATGTTTTTTTTGCTCCCAGACCTCAGCAAACATCCTCTCTGATTTGATGCTAGAGACATGAAATGCCCTAGATAGAACTCACCCTCTCCTTGCCAGGAATGGGAGAATTCAGAGTAGCCAAACCTAAATCAAAGTCAAACCTAACTTGCTTGTCTCTCTGAGATGACCTGAGCACCTCATAAAGATCTACATGAACACTGGAAGAACTTGGAATCAACTATAGAACCTCACAGGCCAAACATGGAAGCACAGAGCCCCTAACATTTCATGTCAAAACAGCTCTTCCAGTGCTTAAGATAAGATAAGATCACTTTATCATCCATTTACAATTTCTTGCATTAGGAATTTGTCTTTTCGCATACCCCAGCTTACTCTCCATGAGACACACAGACAGGGAGAGAAGCTGGGGGTCAGAGCGCAGGGTCAGCCATTTATACGGCACCCTTGGAGCACTTGGGGTTAAGGGCCTTGCTCAGGGGCCCAACGGAGTAGGATTCCTCTGCTGGCGGCGGGATTTGAACCGGCAACCTTCCAGCCACAGGCGCAGATCCTTAACCACAGATTATTTTTATTTGGTCTTTAGTCATTTAGTCATTAAAATATAGACTTTGTGTTTATGCCCCACCCGTTTTCATAATCTGAAGGAACATATTGTAAAATATGTGACATTTGTATTACATGGGTCTTCTAGGACACCACAAACCAGCAAGATACAAATAAGCACAAATACCTGCCTGAGCCAGTTCCACGTTGAAAGCTCTCAGTGCAATGGAGGACCGACGCGAGGCCACAGGCATTAACAGGGAACAGATGAACCCCTCATAGTCTCTCACCCTGTTACCATAATCAAAAGAGTCATTATGAATATATAATTAGAAGAGTACTCATTAGCCTATGTAGGTAAAAGTCTTGCCTCCCTTCCTGTTACATGCAAAACTGAATGATGTGACAAGCGGAAACAGACACAAACCTACATTGATCCTTTTTATAACCTCTAACCTCTAACAAGGTTCAAATACTTAGCTCCAGTCAGGTTTGTTTTGGATGATCATGAAGTAGGGGCTCTCGTCTGGTGCAAGAATCAAGTCCCAACTCTTACGGACTCTTCTCTCTCCTTCTGCCCTGCTTCTAGTTTCCTTCCCTGTTTCTCCTGTGCTCTTAATGTGATCTTATATTGTGTGTTTCTGTACTGCTCATTGATAATCATTAACCTGCAACTTACCTAGGTATACAGTACTAAGGAAAACTTTACAAATGTTTTTTTTGCTCCCAGACCTCAGCAAACATCCTCTCTGATTTGATGCTAGAAGTGTTTACTCTCCCAAGTGTCATAAACTTTATCTAAAATCCAAGAGACACTTTTCAGTCACCTAAAGCTGTAACAATATCTTAACCAAAGTTGTTCCTTCAGATGTTTTCCACATGGGGAGGGCTAAAATGCAGATTGGCTTGACAAGCAACCCAAAAACCAAAAGCTCCAGTTAATAAAACAGAAGCAAATTTATAAGCTTCTACAAGGCTTGGCACCTCAATACCTGGCTGACTTATTATCAATCTACTTTCAGACTCTGACATGTCTTCAATGTGTCCCCCAAGCTCGTCTACATTCTATGGGTAACAGCGCCTTTTCTTGCCCCAGAGCTCTGGAATTCTAACCCCAGAGATATCAGAGTCACCTACCCCAAGTGCATTTAAATCTGGACTCAAAACCTGTCTTTCCAGAAAAGTTTTTTTATTTAATTAGTGTCTGTACCATTTCCTAATGGCCATGTATTATCTGTTGCACTCTTTGCACTTCTTACATGCTTGTTCTGTAACTTGATATTCTTGTATATATTTGTCACAGTAACTGTTTTTTTACACGTACCGTAAAGTGCTTTGAGATGTTACTTTTAAAGATGCCAAAAATAAAGTTTATTATTATTAAACTTCTGACACTGAAAACTGTATCCCAGTAAAACAATAATAGAACAACAAAATATGCTATTTTTTTTTACATATTTACCAAGCTAGCATATTAATTACAGGTATGCTGGAAATATCTTTATGCGTGTATATTTGTATTACATGGGTCTTCCAGGACACCACAAAACCAGCAAGATAAAAATGAGCACAAATACCTGCCTGAGCTAGTTCCACGTTACACGTTATTGTACAGTTCCAGGTTACAATATTTCCTGAAAAAGGAAGAGGTCACATGGAGAATCTACATTTTTCACAGAAATTAATCTAAATATTATACTGTCTTTCATTGACTGGGCAGTGAATCAAGCATGATTACACTCTGAAGCACACAATTTATGAAATAATCAGCACACTTTGAGTAAACACTCAATCTGGTGCGTCCGCCAACACCACATTAAAGATGCGGACATATCTAACAAAGTCTACATAGCTGGCAATTAGACAAACTATTTTGCGGTTACAAACAGCAGCTCCTCTGTGGCTTGTGTGTCCAATAAAGGTACCGATGGACTGTTCAGGTTTCTATATCTCTCCAGAGATGAGACAATTTATGAGCTCGGAGAAGTTGTTTAAATTCGTCGTATTAAGCCCATCACGATCTGATCGATGAGAAGAACGGAAAAAGGATTAAGATTCACAGACACGGAGGCACTCCGGAACCAGAACTCGACACCTTTGATTCCGAGAACCCAAGTGAGCTCACCTGACAAGATCAAGGCAGTACTTCTCACTGTGCTGGGACTGTCCGCTCGAAGACTCCCTGATCACAGTGCTGCACTGGGGCACTGTGAATCTCGGCACCAAATGCACCGATGGCGATAACACTTTCCCGTGGCAGGGAAACGAAGAACGTCTAAACGCTGGAAATCCATTCCTGCTGCAAATGCAAGCTGCCATGTTGACACGGATCGGTAACCCTTCGCCTTTGACCTTTGTCCTCTAGTGTTTTACACCTTACAAATCCTCCGTCAACAAAAAAAAAATTTTTTTTGGTAGCCGGTCTTTTGCGAAACAGAATGTATAAAATAATTTAACGTCTATAAAAAAAGAACGTAAAACCACGAATAATCGCTGTAATGTCACATTCACCTTCAAAGAACCTTCTATCACCATGGAAGGACTATTTAAAATGGTGTGCAAAGCTACCACAACTTCTGGGAGCTTAGACCTAAAGCTTCCCTTATATTCCCCTTGATATTTGCGAGACCCTGCGTTTAGGGAAAGCGAATGGAATTTATTTTCCAAATCCTGTATTCGCAATCCACTCCTCCTAGCGGTGACTTCTGTCAGCTCTCAACTTCCGGTTATTGGTACCGCACAGATAGTAGCAAACCAGTTTCAGTAGCGTGATGTCCCAGCTTCACACTTCTCTGCAAAAATCAAGTCTTACATTTTTGTAATCCTCAAAAACATACAGATTTGTTTCCACACCGCTCAACTAAAACATTTACGCTACACTTCGTTTTTTGGCAAGAGCCTAATTCCTTCTGACAATAAACTGTTGATCTACAACAACAGCTTTTTTCTGATCAATTATATCTGGAGTTCAAATCAGTCGACAAGAATATTTGGGGCTACAAACTCCGAAATTGTAATCCTCCAATTTGACGCAAGAAAACAGTATATTCTAGATTGAAATCATTGCAACGACGATACATTACAATGTTGCAACTACCAGGCACTCCGTTAACGATACAATTTTAAAAATGCGTTTCATTAACTTAAATTAAAAGCGTCACTGAGATTTAATCAGTATCACGGAGGCAGAAGTCGCCCCGTTATGAGTTTCACGTCTCGGCATGAAAAAACGCATCCTTCGACGCTTAGACAGAGAAAAGGCACTCATAGCAGCGACATGCACGTATGACATTATAATGTACGGGGAAAAAAAAACTGCGATTTAAAAAAAATTGGTAAGATTTACAATACCAATTCCAATCACACTTAAGTATAAAACCCACATTAACTTAAAATCAATTTGAGCTCTGCATACTGGTGCGGCAGATGTTGCCACTGGAGTACAGCTCTCTGATCCTGGATTCAACTGCAGTTACAGATGGCATGTGTGTGTGCAGCTTGCATGTCCTTCCCAGATCTGTTTTTCTCTAGAAGGCTCAGATTTCCTTCACCATTCCAAAAAATTGCTGGGTGGGGGTAAATCCCAGTGTTCCCGGCGATGGGTGGGTATCCCTTCCAGGATGTCATCTTGCGTTGCAGCCTATTCTTCTGGGGAGCAGCTACTCTTACCCTGAATAAGTGGTTTTCTAGGATGGATGTTGTGCTATTCGGCTTTGATCATCCTTGGAGCTCAAACACGATGTTGCCAAGAGACCTGGCCAACTAATTCCCCTCTACACCCTCGGTAACATACCCAGTCAACTAGTGAAATGACTCAGGTTTGAACCTGCAATCAGAACTCAGCCTGCACTCACCTTTATCTGCTGAACCCCTAAAGAGTCACTGTAGGCAATTTTTAGTGTCCAATCATACGCTTGGTATCAGATTCAGTGCTCTGAAATATTTCACACAGTAATACACGAATAAGCAGCATTTTTACAAAAATAATGCAATGAAATAAACATCTATGAAAGTTAAAACAGGTTAATAAATTGTTACACACAATACTTTGAATCTGTGAATTCAACCCTATGATGTAGATGCAGCAGCAAGAACTATTAAATGTACAATGCTGACAGGCACCATAGATTGATAGAATACCTTAGAGGTTAAGTGTGCTGGCAATTAGCACCTTAAATGTCTCTAGATACAATATTTTATGGCACTATGGGTTACTGGAATAATATGGAATATTGCACTTATATCCAATTTAGAAGCATAAAAATGGCTTAAGCATTATGCAAACACCGGGCTGTTTACACACATCTTGCTTCAACCCTGGTTTAATTAGCTCAATCCCACTGATTGTACTCTATTACAAGCTAATGATTTACTTGCAGTTGTTACCATTCATATATGGCTTTCCAAGATGAAAGTTAAGGATCAAATTACTGGAACGTCCATATTTTCTCCTTAGCAGTCAACATCGCATTCTTGGTACTTGTAATACCTTATATTTCTCCACATTAAACTTGCTTCTCCATGATGGCTACACAAGATCCGAAATTTTTGTGGCTCCAAATGACCGCTACTGTAGTAACATTTATATAGCAACCTGAAAACCACTGTTTTAAACACCAGTTCAAAAATATCATTTGCAAATTTGAATAAGCAAATATTTTATACGGTACTTTAAATTTTTCCACTACTACTATTTTAAGCACAAGGAAGCTTAATAAAACCAACATTTTTGTACTTTTTAAACACTTATTCTTTTTGTATTTTTTTTTTACTAGTTTGAGCATGTCTGTTTCTCTTTCATTTGGCCCTTGAAGAACCTTGGACATGTTCTTGTAATATTTTACTTTGCTTGGACTTGTACAATTTCATTACTCAACTCAGCATTTCACATTTTCTTCACCCCTAACAGAATACGAAATCTTAGCTGGCTGACGTGTGCGATGACTTCTACCTGTGCCTCGAGCACCTCTCTGAAACTCATCTGTCCATTTTCTCATGATTACACACCCGATACAATTCAAATCCATTTCTTAAAGCTGTTTGTTTCAAAGCCATAAACGACTGTTTCAGACCCAGCCCATGAGATTCTGACATAACACGGGAGAAACCACATTACTGTCGCAACTTCCAAGCGGTTCTCGACCTGTCTCCCTTTGCTCTGGGAAAGGCAGGCAAACTCACTTGTAAACCTTTCCCCTCTCATTACTGTTTATTTCAAACTGTTAGACCTCATTTCTCCCGACAGGTTTTTTTTACCTCATTGTAATTTTTAGGAAAAAAAATGTTAACCAAACGTTTTAATGAAAGATTCTACCACAGATAACAGCTACTACATTCTTTTTTTAGAGTTTTAGAAGCCAAAAAGGATTCCTGCTGTCTAGACAACAGTAAAGCTCTTCAAGAAGCACACATCCCTCTATTCATAATTTTATTGATGGCAATTGCCCCATGGGTTTACTTTGTTAATCATACAGTAATAAACATGGCTTTAATATTAAATTGTCTTCCTTATTATCCAAAGTCACCACAGTCCATTTAAACAAAAGATAAAAAAATATATACTTAATACTTTGTACAATACTGGTTTTGGTCCAAACAAAAGTGGATCAGAAAAGCCAATATACCTTAAGTCTTTAAAGAATTCCCAATTCGCATTAAGGTTTACTTAAATGGATTTAGGCAACTTTGAATAATGGAATTTACATCATAAAATCTAAAGACAATACCGAACAAAAAATGATTTAACACACAAAAAAATTAAAAATTTCAAGTTCACATATTCAGATAAAGATAGATCGCAAATCAACCATACTGTATTTACAGAAGTTTATAATAAAATATTGAAAAGGCGGGTTGATGAGAAAAAGAGAAAAGGAAAACGTTAAGAGATGCAGAGAAGTAAAGATTTACAAAGTCCTCAGGAAGAGGCATCTGTTCATTGCCCCTCTCCACAGTCATGTTAGTGCACGGGACACCCAAGCACACCCCAATTCTACACATTCACTTACTTCACACATCATACATCAGTCTCAGCCACTGATCTCACATTTCAGTCTGTACACAAATCCTGTGGCATAGTTACAATAAAAACCTGCTGTGAACATTATACTGTATAGTGGTGCAGATGAAGAGGTATCAGTTTACAAAAGCCAACAAACTGTGGGCTACACGGATAGCCAGACCATGCTAAATCATAACAGACATCGCTTAGGTCTAAATGACATTTGCTTTTGTTGAAGCTGATATTGTCATGTTTCATCTTTTTCCCCTCTATTTATCCATCACCTTGCAGCTCAGGAGAATAGAAAACAAGCAGCGACGAAGATTCAGCTGACTAGAGATGGTCCTAGGCAAACTGACTCAGCAGAGCCCAGAGAGTGAGGTACAAACCAGTACAGGGCACCAGATTTATTTGAAATGAGCAGTTTTAAATCTTAAGTACTTCAGTGTCTATTTCAGGGTTTTTTTTCCTTTACTTCCGGCGTCTAACAGCAGTCTTAATCTTCCGTCCAGCAATTGAATGCTGTCCAGGGGTAGGTGTGTTGAATGAACTCTTAGCAGATCTGCAGATGGAAAAAGAACCCCAAGATTAAGGACAGAATAAATGTCAGTATTCTCCACTCCACATACTAAGACCCCACAATTTTGTGATGCTAGTAACATTAGGTTACTAATCCAGGAAAAAGGGCAGTGCTAATCAATGTACAGCCTGCACTATAGCAGGAAGCTGCTTTTTGTAAAACGTGTATAACTATACAATGAATAAATCGCAAAAAAAACAACAATAACAGAGCAGAAAAAACTTCTAATTAACTACAAAGAAAAAGCCAACCGTCTTACTTTGTGGATGTTTTTACTCATTTTGAGACATACAAAAAGATAAAATGGTGAGAGAATGAGATCAATCCTAAGGCTGGTATACCACAAGAAACTGTAAATGGATTTCCAACAAGGCTACACTTTGTGAAGCCAGAGGAGGGGTTATAGTGATGCTGTAATCATTACATTTCTGTTTTTTCTAGTTTTAAAAATTACATTTGGAAATCACCTAACATTTTGTAGTTTGAGCAATTTACATTTTTGACACTAAAGCGCTCCTGTCCAGGAACAAAAAACACTTATGAAGGACCAACAAGAATGATAGATTAGTTTGGATTGTTTAAAATAAGTGCACTACCATAAGTACTACTTAATGCTTAATGCTGATAGTGAGAAATGTGCACATCACTTTAAAAGAACAACTTTCCTAAAACTAATTCGTAATCACAAAGTTTAAAATAATTAAAATTTGTACAGAAAGGTAAATGAATGTCACTTTTACACTTTTATTTTCAGTACAAAATCTGTGCGTTTTAAGAAAGTCATCGATGTGAGAATGCTAGATCGAAGCACACAGAGCTATTATTTCCAACTTCAATTGTATCTGACGAGCAACTTTTGTTTTAAAAGAACCCTGTTGCTCTTCAACTGTGATGATGCATGGGACCATTGCAAAGGTGATTCTCAAAGCTCTGTGAACCAGGCTTACCCAATGTTGAAGGCTGGGGACTGGGAGAAGCTGAAGCCTGCAGTGGGCGCTGAGGGTTGTGTCGGGACAGCTGGGGCTGTTGAAGGGCCTGAAGGTGCACCGGCCCCTCCAAACGTAAATACCCCACCACTGCTTGGGGCCCCAAAAGCACTAGTGGCCCCAAACTGGAACCCACCACCTGCCAATAATGGAGAAAGGTAACCATGACTTTCTGAACAGAAAGTCACAAACAATGAACCATCTTCTGTGTAGGAAACTAGGTGTGTTCAAATCACGTGTGCTTTTTATGACACATTCAGGTCTTTGCAAATGCAGTGGGAGAAACAAATATATATTAGTGCAAATTAACAGTTACTTAAAATCTTCCCTTGGTTTGTTTGTGCTTCAGACACTGACCTGGATTGGCAGGTGCTGCTGTGGAGCCAAAGGCAGGCTGTTGATTGTTCTGCTGCCCAAACACTGGAGCCTGACTGTTGGCCTGGGACCCAAAGGAAGCTGGCTGAGAACCAGCTGAGAAGAGAGAAGCTGCTGCTGAACCAAACGCAGGAGCACTAGGCTGGCTGGAACCCTGACCAAAAGCAGGCGCTTGGTTCGCACCAAAAGCAGGGGCGCTGGTTGACGAGGATGAAGAGGCAGAGCCAAATACAAATGGAGGAGCAGAGGAGCCTACAGAATGAATTGAAAAAAGTGGAATTTGATTCTTCAATATGCAAAGAGGCTAATCAAACATGGGCTTTAATACAAGATTTCTATGAAAACAAATAAGATGACCGCACTGGTGCTAATGCCCATATGTTACATGTGCCAACTAAAAGTAAAGGTAGGTTTACAGGTTCACAGTCTCAGTTACAAAATCTTTTCACTTTTCTATACAAACCTCCAGACTTAAAAGCACTCTGCAGCTCTTCTTTAAACTGCTTATGACTACAAGACAGAACTCTTTCAAGTGAGCCATAAACCAACTTGCTATGATAATAGGAAGAGAAGGTTCACTTGGAAATTAAGTACTGCAATCTATGTACATGTATGAACAAGTACATCTCATGAGTCAGTCTGGAAATGATCTGAAATGGCTTCTGCCCATTTCCTTTACATTTAAACAGTTTGCATCAGTTGTTTTAAACGGATTAGCACCTCAAGTATAATATGTTTTACTGTTCTAACTGAAGATAGTGTGCATATGTAGTCTTATGTGTCACATTCACATTATTACCCACATTACATGTTCACGTAGTAACTGAGTAACATTTTAAACAGAAGACAAACTGCAGAAACAACATGGTCCTAAAAATCTCATTGTCGCCAAAAAGAGACACTGCTGACCTGTCGAGCTGGCTGTGGAAGGGGCCGTAGCCACAAAGTTGAATGCGGGGGTTGTGTTACTCGAACCAAACATGAAGGGCTGGACTGTTGTCCCAGCACCAGGAGCTGCAGGGGGTTTGGTCTCCTGTGATCCAAACACGAATGTCTTGGCAGGGGTGCCCTCCAAGGAACTGCCTTGCCCAAAGACAAAGGCTGGGGCAGGATTGGATGTGGCGGAACTGTTGGCATTCCCAAAGAGGCTAGCGGCTGTGGTGGGGGCAACAGGAGCTGTGGAGGACAATCCGCCTGCTAGGAAACTGAAAGCAGGCTTAGGAGCCCCTTGATCTGAAACACATCAGATACCACACATTTAAAAAAAAAGTCAAAAGTGCTAATTAGATTTTATTGCTAAAGGGGCTTGACAAAACAACAAGCTGTGTCATTAGCAAATGCTGAATGTTTTTTTTTAAAGTGACCATAATGCAGAACCACTAGCATTGTTTAATCTATTAAAGCATAAAGCATATTAAGTCCACATTTTCCTAAAACTCTGGAGCTTGATTTATAATTCAGAATAAGTTAAGAAACAGGCTACAGCCGTTTAAGACATGATTCCCTTAAAAATATGAATTAAATGACCTTTTTAATTGGGGTCCTTAGGCACTCGTTGCTTTGAAGTTGTTGATATGCATGACGACAAATGACCCAAATATCAAACTGTGGCCAGGATTTAAAAAGAGCCCGACAGACCTTAAATTCAGTATTTATTTAGTATATGTATGTGAATTTACTAACCGGCAGTTGCAGCTCCAAAAGCAAATGCTGGTTTGGGTGGCTCGGCTGCATCTTGCTTCTCAGCTGACTTTGCGAATGAGAACGCACTATTAGTCTCCTCCTTGGGTGGATCGGTCTTGCCAAAGGGGAAGCTGAGCTGCGGGGCAGACTTCTCAGCCTCCTTTCCCGAGTTGAAAAGGAACCCAGAAGAGCTGTTCCCAGTGTCCCGTTTTTCTTCCGGCTTCCCAAATGGAAAAACTGGAGCAGCTGGAGTGGGTGCTGGAGCTGGGGTAGAAGATACCGGAACCACCAGTTCTTTCTCGACAGGCTTCCCAAAGTTAAAACTTAGTGCTGGTGTCTGTTCTACTACAGCTTTCTTCTCCTCCGTTTTCCCAAAGGAGAAAACGGCGGCTGCTGCGGGAACGGATCCCGCCTGCTCTGACTTCTCCTTCGAAGCTGCAAATGTCAAGCCTCCCTCTGTGGGCTTTTCTTCAGCTTTGGCTGGAGTGGAAAGTCCGAACGAGAAGCCTTCCACAGATGGTTTGCTCGTCGATTCCGATTTGTTTTCGGTGTGGTTGCAGGCACTATTTCCAGTGCCAAATGTAATGCCACTTGTGATGCCGAATTTAAAACCACTGCCAAAGGCCTGAGCATCACCCTTTTTGCCATCATCTGTCTCTGTGGATACAGAAGAGCTCGTTCCAAACTTAAAGCTTACTCCAAACGCACCAGATGACACATTATTAGATGATGCACTAGAGTCTGTTGTGGTGGTGCCAAATTTTATACCCCCCTGGTCTCCAAATTTAAAGCCCCCTGTGTTTGTAGTTGCAGGAGATTCTGTGGCAGAGGATGACTGGATTCCAAAAGTGAAGGGAGATGCTGCAGTATTTGATGACAAAGATGTAAAACCTACAAGAGAAAAAATGTAAGCAGTATGTCACTATAGCAACACAACCATTATACTACACTGACCTTCAATTAATTTTCCAGGCGGTATTCTACCATTTACTTTCAAAGATAAGTAAACAAGTCATTTAACACCTTCAATAGAGAATACAAGTGCCAGAGGACTGAATATGTAATGTCTCAGTAGTCAATGGCAAAGGGCTATTTAACAATCTTAGCTCTAATAGGGTGACTACGTTCCTTTGTTACAACAAAATTTACCCAACCAATTTGCCAGCAGCCATATCACCCTGCAATTCACAACTGGCAGCCCACTGAAGCTAAGCAAGTGTGAGCCTGGTCAGTACCTGGATGGGAGACCTCCTGGGAAAAACTAAGGTTGCTGCTGGAAGAGGTGTTAGTGGGGCCGGCAGGGGGCACTCACCCTGTGGTCTGTGTGGGTCCTAATGCCCCAGTATAGTGACGGGGACACTATACCGCAAAAGGATGCTGTCCTTCAGATGAGACGTAAAACTGAGGTCCTGGCTCTCTGTGGTCATTAAAAATCCCAGGGTGGTTCTCGAAAAGAGTAGGGGTGTAACCCTGCCATCCTGGCCAAATTTCCCCTTGGCCTTTACCAATCATGGCCTCTTAATAATCCCCATCTATGAATTGGCTTCATTACTCTGATCTCCTCCCCACTGATCGCTGATGTGTGGTGAGCGTTCTGGCGCACTATGGCTGCCGTCGCATCATCCAGGTGGATGCTGCACATTGGTGGTGGTGGAGGGGAGTTCCCATTACCTGTAAAGCACTTTGATTGGAGTGTCCAGAAAAGTGCTATATAAGTGTAAGCAATGCAGAAACAAGCTTTTATCCAGAGCACATACCTTTGGGCTCCACCTTGGCTCCTGGTCTGGCACTCTGACAGGCCACACACTGAGTGGCCTCAGCTTTATTCTGCACGCAGCACACATCACAGTCCCAGCTCCCTTCCGGCTTCTTGAACTTGTCACCAAATCCCTGCAGCGACCCCCCCAAGGGAACAGGGCCAGCTGTTGTGTCAGCTGGAGCTGCACCTAGCAAAGACAAGTTTCATCAGGGCTCTCTGCACAAAAAGACCATTAAACACTCCACTTAACTCTCACAACCATAAACCTCCGGAAATTGAGACCAAGCATTCAAAGCACTCATTTGAGTTTGACACTTAGATTTTTTTCCAAACTACTGTATTCTGTACTAAGAATATTACGCAAGCCTGGTCAATTTGACACAAGTCACAATTTGCAATAGATTAAAAAGTGTTAATATAGAAGTGTATTCTAGTACAACTCCTCCACCACCTATGCATATTTAAACCAAACCATGTTTGGAATTTCTATTGACACACTGTCTTTACTTTTTCAAGGCCCAATCAGCAGTTTTTCCACACCAATATATTATAAAGTTATTGAAAAATAACTGCATGATCACTAGCATAATACCTATAAAGTGGTCAAGTCCATATTAGAGCCACAGTAGCTCATCAGACCAGAGATCATTCTGGTTATTGTAGCTTTAAATGCACCAAACTTCCTATACTAGTGCACTGCAGTGTTATCCCCCTGCAACACTGGTTTCCAATTTCACAACTGGCTACACTGGAGCAACTGCGGTAAAGTACCTCACTGAACGTACAATAGCAATATCTGTAGTCGGGACCTGAATCCACACCCTATATGAACCTAAAGGCTGAACTGCTATGCTACACCACCCGTAAAAAATCCCTACACTACAAAGTATGGAATTAATTCCAAACAGGTTATGCTAGGAGTAGGCTGCAGTATGGGATGCAAAAGTAAACAAACCAGCAGATATGTGCCCTTCTTGTTAGTGTTAAAAGCCCTCTTTCACCACTACTGCATGTCAGTATAATGGTACTGAACGAACCTGGAGCTAACTGACAAAATAACTGATCATATCACCCTCCATACTCCTCCACTGATATTTGATAATTTGTCTGATCTGCATGAGACTGTCAAGTGCAAACTTTCAGTCTGCTCCTTTCCAGGACATCTAAGTATTTTGCATGAATATTTGCTGGTAGAAGCAACAGTGGTGAGCCTTGCTGCCTCACAGAGTCGAGTCCTTGGGTTCTGTGTGGAGTTTGTATGCTCTCCCTTTGTGTGTGCTTTTCCTCCATGTGCTCTGGTTTCCTCCCACAGTTCAAAGACATACTGATAAGGTTAATTGGGTTCTAGGAAAAGTGTGTGTCTGCCCTGCAAAAGACTGGCATTCCATTTAGGGTGTACCCTTTCTTGTGCCCACTGCTTGCCAGGATAGGCTCTGGCTCCCCAGCAACTCTAAATTAGAAGAAGCAGATAGTGATTCACAGCTGTGTAGTACCACCTAGTGGCTAGGTGGGGTTAGAGTAAGGATCCTAAGCCCTTCCTAATACAGCCCAGTTACTGGGGAATTCTGCAGCATGGGGATTTCTGCAGAAACAGTTAAATGCCTGAAGAAAAACATTTTAAAGCCCGAACAGTAAACATATTAGTCATATGTAACGCATAATATTGACCTTGTTGTAGGAAACCAGCACTTAAGTAAAAAAAATCCAGTTTCTGAAACATCCCCCAGGGAGCTGCACATGCCACTTTAAAGTGGATCAGGAAACTACTTAACACATATGCACTACTTAAATTTGAGTATTATCGGAAGTTATGTCCCTATCTCTAGTTTACAAATAAAGAGCCTACCTGCTTTTGTACTTTGACAGGCGACACACTTGCCGTCTTCTGCCTTATTCTCCACAAGGCACACCTCACACTGCCAGGCACCCTCCTTCTTCTTGAACAGTCCCCCAAACCCAACCCCTGAAGACACCGTAGACACTACTGTGCTGCCAGCAACGGTGCTACTGGTTGAGGAGCCACAGGAAGTTGCTGTCGACTTGGGTTCTGAAACAGCAGGCATGGTCAAGGCGGGCTTCACTCCAGTGCCAGGCTTGGGTGTCTCACATGCCACACATTTAATGACATCAGACTTGTTCTGTACTAAACAAGTGTCGCACTCCCAACTTCCAGCTGCAGGTCTGAATTTGTCCACAAAACTAGGCAAGGGCTCCGTTATGGAAGGTTTACTGCCACTGCCAAGACCGGGACCTTGTTTGAAAGAGTCTGTGCCTGGTTTAGCAGTTAGGCAAGCTACGCATTTGCCATCAGAAGGACCGTTCTGCAAAAGACAGGTGTTGCACTGCCAGGAGCCAGCTGCTGGTTTAAACTTGTCCCCAAGCGGAATGCCTGAAGCAGGAGAGTTTCCACTGGTGTTTGATTGGAAAGGCTTGACCGGGATAGGGGTGTTTCTGGATGTCAGAGGAGAAGAAAAACCTGGAAAAGTTGAATACAGGAAGTCACATCTTTGCTTTAGCTTTACTTTTTCACAAAAGGGGTTGTTTCTCAGACCTTTCTTTCACGCGGCTGGCTGTCGCTCTAGAAAACATTTAGAATAAGACTGTTTAATCTGCATACAGGGAACAAAAGGGCCAAATGTAACAACTCTGCCAGGAAAATGGGAAGTTAATTAAATATCTTGGCAGGATGGCATCTGTAGAATGCATAAATGGCCCTTCTGCCTAAGAGCAGAGAGATTTCTAACTGCATTAAAAAGCATATCTCTGGAGGCCAGATATTTAAGCTAAAAACCAATGTCCTTATGACCACAAAATAGAACTCTTCAACACAATCACAAGCAGATCAAGGTCATGCCCTAAAGAGGAAAAGAAAGAAGATGGAAGGCAACACCAATAACTGGACATCTGAATTTCTTTTTAAAGCAGAAGTGGACAGCTGTCAAGGGCTCGCCTATGTAGCAATTGGGTACCATCGCAATGAGGAAAACCAAAGCCGCCTGGCCACAAATAATGTGGATTCGTTAGGCTGTCTAAACTCAGATCACTGGGCCAACAAGACAACCACATCCATTCTAACAGCTTTCATCTCATTAAAAACTCTGCACAAATTCCCATTTCCATTTGCGTAAAACTATTTAATTCACACAGTGGTCTATAGCTGTAATGTTTAATCCAAGTACAAAAATCTTATTTGACAGCTGCCAATCACTTCGATCTAATGATAAAACCCCTGTATCAAAGAGGAAGAAAGAGGACCTGTAACCACACTTTTTCCAACACTGTCAGAGCCTTTCCTTTTACAAGCTACAAGCTCACAGAACCTTTAAGAGGTGGCACCAACTGGAGGAGTGGACAAACTCTGACACCTTCTCAGTAGTCGTGTGGTAAAATGGAACAACCTACCCAACTATAAAGGAATTCCAACTAATTGCATATCAACACTAGGGGAATTTCAGTCACAGCTGGGAAATGAAAGCTCAGACATAACCCACTGTCACTTAACATGAAGAATTTGATATTTGAAAACACTAAACTCTAGGTTATGCAACCTTGCCAGCCTTTTCTTGATTAAAGAAAAAGCCTTATCCAAAATGAACTTATTCACATAACTGCTTTATAATCCTCACTCACTGTCTGTTCCTTTCACTTTCCACATTTATTATGCACATTTATTATGTGGTCAAACATAGAAATGACGTCTTTAAGGAGGATGAATTAAACTTGTTATATCTGGCTTGCTTGCAATGAAATTACAAAACTTTGTGCAAATGGTTTTCTTAAATTGGTCATCCTTCAGTGATACAGAGCAACCACTTCAAGGTTTCTGTATATGGTTATTGCCACAGTAAACATAGCTTAAAATAGGCCTATGCCAAAGATAAATAAAGGCCCATAACAGCCTTCTGTACAGTAGGTAGGTGTATAAAAATCTGGAAATAAAGTAGTCGGTTCACAACACCAATCCAAAAGGAAACCACTTACCTGATCCCTTGAGGATGTCTAATACACTGCCTTCCTTTAAAGTTTTGGCTGGCTTAAAAGGACCCTCAAACACCTCATTGTTCTGTGCAGAGCCAGAAGTTGAAGATGATGCTAAAGAGTTTTTAACTGCAAAAATAGAGAAATATTAGCATTTTAATAACTCTGCTGCAATCCAAGAAGTATTTCTGTAATTTCAGCACACCACAAAAAAACAATGACTCTTAAGTAGCTAAGGATACCTGATAAATACTACATAATATAGGACAAAAATTCTTAAAAGAACATATATAGAGATACTTTCAATAGTATGTCTTCAGCTAAGAGTTAAATCAAAAGGCAATAAAGCTACACAAACTAACATCATGCACAAGTACCGGCAATGATACACCTTTAGAGACATTCATCAATATGAGCTATATTGCCTGTGGTTTTCTCACCTGGTGTCACTGATGAGGGGTAGGTCTTGCCAGTGGAGTTGGAAGGAGCAGTTTTAGCGACAGGAGCACTAAATGTAAATCCAGCCTAAAGAATGATTAATAGTCAATGGTCAGACAACCAAAATGCACTTACAAAATTTTAGGACAATTGGTTAATTCTGAGTACATCCTTCAAGTACTTGTTATACATTATCAAAAACTTACTCTTAGCTTCTGTGCACATTAATATCTATATATCATGTTAAGCATTCAAAACTGGTTTTAAATAGGAGTGCACAAAGATACCTGCTTGGCACAAACAGAAAAAGGTATTC
This sequence comes from Atractosteus spatula, assembly GCF_055471065.1. Classification (NCBI taxonomy): domain Eukaryota; kingdom Metazoa; phylum Chordata; class Actinopteri; order Semionotiformes; family Lepisosteidae; genus Atractosteus; species Atractosteus spatula. The sequence goes on along the minus strand of NC_142717.1, from coordinate 30,396,502 downwards.
CCAAAAGGCCTTTGTCCAAAAGTGAAATACTGTTCTGCATTTCACAAAGCAGCCCAACCCCAGATTGCATCATTAAACTGAACTATTGCATGAGTGCCATTTGTATATTTTTTAAGTTAAAATAACAGAAAGGTAAGATTAACTGGATTTTGGCCTTCTGGGATCCAAACTAAAATGCATTTAGACATTTCCTCCTTTAAAACATTTGGATGAATTCATGTTATCATTATTCAGTTTTTTTAACTCCTGGGACACTCACAGATGGTGAAGGAGGTAGAAGGTTTGGCTCTGTTGCTTTGACAATGGGAGAGGAGAAGGTGAAAGCAGCACAGCTTGGACTAGATGTGGCAGAAGGTACCTGAGAATAAATGACAATGACACTCACACAGAACGCCAGAACCTTATACTGAGCACAAAATAGTAGAACAATACCCTTAACATAAAGTAAACACCAAAATAGCAACCATTATTCCAGTATTTGTTAATTCATACCATAGAAAAACTAATATTGGACAAATTCTACAAAAGCAGTCCAAAATAAAACCAGGCAGCTATGCTTCTCAGCTTTATCCCTATGAATATCATAGAACTAGGACAGGATCACACACTAACTTATTATGCACTGCTATTTTTTCTGTTTGGCTAACATGAAATGTACACCCACAGAATTTGAAATGTTAATATTATTCTTACAATATATTTAAACAAATACAGTACAACATATTGCACAGCAAAACGGTACACTACATCTTCCTTCTGCCACAATAACAGCATTAGACGTTTTCTTTGGAATCTCTGGATGACATGATTCATGACAAAAAATAACAGTGTACTGGTTACTAGAACACCATTCATATTTAAAGAAAGTCTGAAAAATTGTCATATAACCCATTTTGCATAAGTATTAGCTTGGTGCAGAGGACTTACATGACTTGATCGTCTAATTTGGACCATGCTTATAGATAAAAGTGGCAGGCTATATGCACAAAGCACATCATTGTATGGAAGATGCTGCTGGGAAAGATGGATTTAAGGCTTTCTGCACCTGCAGTAACCTGTCGCAAGTGTAACAACTTTGGTGCACATTGTAAAATCTAATGATGCACTTTTCTACACTAGAGAACAATGAAATTAACAGTAAAAGGAGCAGATTTAAGGCAAACCAAATTATTAACACTGGAAAAGGGTTGTGAAGGAAAGACTGTTGAAAAATTATGCAAATGATAAGCTAATTGCAGATAAGTGTGTGAAATGGTTCTGAAAGTGGTACCTTAAACAGTTAAACCTTTAGACTCCACAGCTTAAGCAAAATCTTAACTGAATATTTCCCTTCATATGCAGTTACTGCACATTTAATAGTTTGCAATTCTTATACCACTAGTGTACAAGATATATCACTACAGGATGCAGACCTGAGAATATTTAGAATTTCATAAATCTGTATCCCATGTTGGAGGGTTGGAATGATAGCTAAGAAATCTTTGCTTCCTTGCTGATATTGCAAGACCCAGTTTAGTAGCTTACCTTGCTAGTAGCAGGCACACTTGCAGCAGCAGATGGAGGACAGACAAAGCTAAAAGTGGGAAGCGCTGATGTACTGATGGGCAACGAGGTGTTTGGCAGATCAGGCACCTCTATAGTCTATAGCACATTTAAAACAACCAATTACTTATTTGGACAGATTAGAAATCGTAAATGTATTTTAAAACTGCTATTATAACACCTTTAAGGCAACCAGCCAAAGCTATGAAAACCCCGCCAGTCATCATTTCAAGACACGCATCACAATGTTGAGTACAGATACTGTGAATTGCATGTAGAACCAAATGGTTATATGGCAAATTTAACATACTTGCAGGTCATGTGTTAAATCTCAGTCCATAAAACAAGGGATGTTAATAGCTACTAATAGTAAATATACAATGCCAAATACTTTTCCATGTACTTTAGCAGATTTCCCAAATTCTTCCCAGATTTTAATAAAATTGTTGGTCATCTTGCTATTAACAGTTATGTAGAAATTTAATAAATTACTAGAAATTAGTGGAAAAAAGACTTAAAAACAATACAGACAATCTAAAACTACCTTAACAGTTGAATGACTGTGATCTAAAACTATAAAGCAGCTCCGGTTTGAGCAAATCTTGAACACCACAAACAGAATAATTATTCACGCTTTTGCTTGACTAAATATTTCTGATGCCCTGCATGCTGTGACACCTTCATGACACATACATACCTCATTTTCCAGAGTATGCTTGGAAGAGTTTTGAAAAGCTCTCTCCCTCTTCATTTTACCACCTGCCCTGCTAGAACCTGTGCCATTGGCTGCAGGAGTGCTGAACAGGGGGTATGAAAACCTGTTTGTGCTGAAGGAAAATAAAAACGATGAGAAGCACATAATGTAACAGACACCTAGAGAAAAGGTAACAATTGATACTAAAGATCATGTTCAGCTTAGTCTGAGAAACCAATGCTGAATCTTGTTTATTTGCTTATAAATCTAATAATGTCCATCAAGAAACATTTCCTTCATCTTGCTAATTATCTTCAACTGCATGACTGATCTAAGTCTTTAATGTCGCTCAAAGATTTAAATATTAGCTAGGAGGCAATGAGATATGTATTTTTTATATTCACATTATGGCAGTATTTCACTACAAATGTACTTGTCTCACCTCTGAGGGGGTTCCACTGTTATTTCAGCATCTTTGTTTGATTGTCTTCCAGCCTAAGGAACAGACAAATGTTGAGCATATACATATAAGGACACTCTTCAGAATGGATTAATGACATTCCGACATCTTTACTCACCCTGTCACGGTTTTCCTTCCATTTACGTGAACTGCTCAGGCTACCAGAGGGAGTCAAAGAGGGCTTGAAAGAAATGGATTTGTTCAGAGCTACTGAGGCAACTGCTGGGGTCATGAGCTTCTGAACAGGAGGGTGGGCAGAATCAACCTGGGAAACAGAAATGGACAATCACAGAACCAAAACAACCTCAGATTCCCAGGGATGAATGACAGCAGAATTTTGAGATGTGCAGATGAAATTAAACAGGATACCGATGTCTGAATGTACTGTGCTTCTGGAGTCAGGGTCCTAGACAGTATTTTCCATATTTATGCCTTTCACAGTGATAACCCTGTCAATATTGCATTTTGATTACATAACATTGTGTTAAATTCTACATTCATAATGTTGATGTAAAGAGGAATATCTAATTAATGGAAAGCTTAAATTTAGGCATAAAACTACTTAAGATGAATAACGCTGTAGATTAGGGTGCAGAACTCCAGCCTTAAGCAGTCACACTATCTACAGGCTTTGATTACCTAATCTGATTATTGGTTGAACTGTACCAAGAAACGTTTCTCTCAGGTTCTTGACATGCTGAAGGCAAAGAGACCTGCACGACTGCTGAACTGTCATCCTGGAGGACTGGATCGTTGGATTAAAGTACCATGGCTTAACAGTACAGCAGCGGTGTGTCTAACAGGAATTCCAGGCTTATAACTGAGCCCCTTTTAAAAGGTCAGTTATAAAAATTAGCATAGAACTATAATACTATAGCTGTATGGGGCAACTACAGCTTGTATTAACCAAGTGGGTCTCGAAGGGGTTCTTCAAAGATCCTAATACAAACTGATAATGACTATCAGCTGCTCACAGAAGCCTCTGACTAATGTTTTTCAATAGGCACATATGAACACTTCAGATACTGAACACATTTGCCGTGTTAAATGGAGCTGGAGAATGAAAGTACAAATTGTGCTCGCTGCAAAGCAGCTGTGCAGAAATATCACAATTTGCCAAGTTAAACCTTAACTCCTATTTACAGTGGGAGAGTTTCTATGTGTTTTAATATTTCTCCAAACATACTCCAAAAGAAAACTAACCCTATAACAACACTCCAATTAACCCGTAATTCTGTAAATACTAATACTCATAATACTCATTCAAACTGACCTGAAGACACTTACCTTTTTTCTTTTCGGCTGGAAATTTGTAACATCAAGATCACTCCTATCCAGCGACTGTAAAGAAATAATTCAAATTAGAGAAAAAAAAGTATGGCACTAATATTTGAAATATCCTAAGACCGTATCCTACTTACTGTGGACAAAGGTGAGGGTAGAGATGATGGGATTCTTTTAGCATCCTGTAAAAAAGTAAAAAAATAATAACATTCAACTGCAAAACTGTTCAGTTCAGCATTTAAATATTGAAAAATAAATTGTATACAAATTCTATTTCCCCTATTCAAAAGAATATCTACATTCATGCTACATTCTTAGAGCTTTATCGGGTAACCCAAAGGGGAAGGTAGAAGCCTTTGTTGCACAATGGCCAGAAAGAAAAATGTCCACGCACCCTTCAGTCTTCAGACGGTTTTTGAGTGACATATTAATTAAAAAATAGATGAATCACCTTCTGAGTTCATTCTCATTGAAGAGACAAAGGTTTTTACTTTTGAAGACACTTACTGCCAAAGGACTTGACATCCGCTCCAAAGACTGCAAAATTCTTCGAGCAGTGGCACTTGTTACTCCACAAGATGAAGAACTAATTGGCTTTGCTTTAACTTGTCTTCTCACAGGAGCCTAGAAAAAAATAAAGCCTCGTCAGTTTTTCAAAATCCAGTCTTTAAAAATAAAGTAAAATTTAGATTCAGTGAAATCCTGTTTTATCATTTTTGACAAATAGTTATTAATGACCTAAGGAATTGACATTAAATGAAAATTAACAAGATGAACACTAAAAATGAAATATTACTAATCTTACAGAAACTATCAACATTATCTATCAACATAATACATTATCTAAGCACTTTCATTGCAGACACAGACTACCTTTTTCCTTGCCCATTCTTAAGACCACAGTCCAACTAAATTAAACGATTCAATGTTTGACAACAAAGTGACCTTGATCAAAACATAACATTGTCTCTACCGATATTCTGGCGCACAACTTTGTTGGGCAACAAACACCAATGAGAATGAGAAAGGTCCATCTGAGTCCCTGAAAAAAAGTTTTACAGAGCTTCTAACATCAGCTTCAAATAACTGGATTAAAGGATTCAGGAACTACAGGGTACTCTTGTACTCTGTGAACAGCTGAAGAGAGAACTGTCATTTTCCATACTGATGAACATAGAACAGGTGGACATGTTTCAGCAAGAACTGACTGCGAAGCTTAATTTTAAGGAGAAGAGATGAGTGCTTAGGAGTGAAAAGGCAAATATCCTTTAGCTTTCCATATTCTACATTTTAGCATGGACATACTGATTAATCATAATTAAAAAATCAGATTGGGATGGTTCTGTATTTTTTTTTAAATTTGAACCTTTTGGTTTAAAACGACTACAACAAGATGCTGATTAAATTCACCAAAGGAGAAAGTATAATTTTACACACAGAACACTCATGATAGAGCAGTACAGAGGGATCCAAGCTACAATGGTGTTGCTGCTAAATAAAAAAAGATACAGATAGTAAAAATAATAAATAACTGACTGCACTGCTGACATGATGCTCTCCCATGTGCACAGTTAAGCAAATAATTAACAACTATTTTGTACGTTACATTTTGGTATTACTGCATACACAAAACAAGATGGATGAGAAAAAAAACATTGCATTTACAGGTTACATTTAAACACTTTCCAGTGCTGATTAATATGTTAATATGAAAGCCATATTTTGAAGAATCAAATCTAAATTCACAGTAAGTGTAAACGTAAAACAATTCCACAAAATAACATTTTTTCAAACAATGAAACCTGTAATTCGTATTTCGCAGGCAGTACAGGCAGCCAACCCATTCCACCATATTTACTGTATACCAGTTTGATATAATCTCTAATTCTGTCACAGTCCAGTGAAAAACTCAACTACCAAACAGAGCACTGGAGAGACCATATAATCCAGTCTTACCACCAGCCCTACCCTATGTTGCCCACATCTTGTTCTTCCACATCATCACTATCTAAAAGCACCACCTGCAGATTCATATCTAATGACTTCATGGCAATCTCAAAAGAAAAATTAAAGATGGATAGGTCAATCTTTCATCCACTCAATCAATGTAAACTGAAAACATTTCTTCATTGAACTTTTTTACCACATACAAATGTCAGTATTGACATTTAGAAAATCAAAACATTTGATTTTGGTTCGATAAACTCAAAACCTGATTTAGAAAATTAAGAGGAACATTTTCACAGTCAAGTGTCTGAGTTTGAAAACATACATTTAAGAAAAATATCCAAGTATGTGGAAACATTTTTAGATAACTAAACATCTAGGATTAACTAAAAAGGAAATGAACCATAAGGACCAGTTTTCAATAAAAATGGTCCATTGTTTATAGTAACTTGTGAAAAGGCAGGCTGAGATGTTTGAGATCAAGTTGTTCCCCAGAACGTCGAGAAGTAACACCTTCAAAACCTTCTACTTTTTCTGATATTTAAATCATAAAAATATTGCTCTTGTACAATAATCTGCACTTTCAAGTATTTTAGATTGGTGCAATCCTGCAGAGAGGCTTTACCTGGTATGGCGTGCCACGTATTCTGGAACTTGTCCTCACTGCTGCTGCCCCTCCATATGTGGTCTTTCCAGGATAGAAGGGAGAGTCACCAAGCTGAGTAGAATTGAGTACTGAATTGTTTGCAAGGGTCTGAAGAAAAAAGGATGATGAATAAACACCGAAGGACTGTTTAACTGCCTTTAACAATTGCTAACAATTAAAGACAGCAGACAATTTCACCTCATCTGAAGTTTAAAAAGGAAGCAGAATATTGCGATAATTTATAATGGATTTATGCATACTTTTAAAAAGTCTCAAACTTTTAAAAAGGTGAATCACCTCTAGACAGTTTAGAGAAAAATTATGAAGGCGGCTTGAGGTCAGAGAAGAGTTAAGGATCAGTGAAGGAGAACTCACACTGGAAGAGTTTCCAAACACAGACAGGTTGAAGGCTGGCTTCTTCAGACCAGCTCCTGCTTGATGGGGAACTAAGCGCTCCACCTCTGGGGACCACAGAGGGGGCAAACAGGTGCTCTTTGAAGTGGTCACATCTGGAAAGGGAAACATTCAGAATGTGGGAGGACCGTGGACACAGCCCTGCTCTATTAAAAATACTATCCCCCCCACATAAATAATGACATAGCCCATTGACATCCCAGTAATTTTGCAGCTTGAGGGCAAATTACAACTTAAAAAACATTCTGTGTAATACACACTTTAAATAAAATGAACCAATACATAATCCTCCATATACCAGAGCCAAAGAGTTAATGAAGGTAAAATTTAAATTAATCCACTGTACCCACAAATCTCAAGCAGCAAGATTTCAAGATTTAACATCTTTACTCTCAAGTATGAGGGCTGGTGGTAAATTATTCCCCGTTACACTTTCATAATGAACAATTTAAAAACAATGTGGATAAGGTTCAGTTGTACAAATGGTTTCATATCTATTTTCTAATAATCATTTACTAAGTTAAAGTTGGACAGAATACTATTTAAATATCTATTAATACATTATCCTTTACGACTAACACTAATGTTAATGTGACCTGAAAACCCTATATCGGGGTTCTACTAATATCAGTGGAGCAAACAAAACCAGGAAAATGCTGCTGAATGACATCCCATGTTATCAACCAGGTTTAATCTGCTGCACAAAACCAATTCTAGACCCTTAAGGAAGCAAAGACAGCTCCATACCTTTGTCAGAGGCCCTTGAAGAGAAGCCACTGGTGGTGGAGATGTTGTCGTCTTCATGCTGAGAGGTAGAGTCCTTTATCTCCTTGACCAAGGAAAAGCCAGAGGAGCTGATGGGGAAAGCTGTGGATGTGGAGGGCTGGCTGTGCAGCGCAGGCGAGTCCAGTGTGGAAAGGTTCAGGTGACTGCGGTTCAGGGGTGGCCTGGCAAGAACGTCCTGGAAGTTCAAGGCTGACCGACTGGTGGAGGGCTCTGAAAGAAGCACATTCACATTTTTAAAAATATTTAGAAACAAATAGGAACATAAAAAAGGTCACAAAGAGGAAAGGTCCTTTCTACCTCTTTATCATTAGTAGCTAACTCATCCGGCCGCATCTTTGATGTACCCAGAGAATTGGCTTTGACAGCATAGCTGGCCCGTTTGGTCAAGAATAAAAAGGTTTAGTTTTGACAGCCTGACAGTGTAGGACGTTCCTCCAAAACCAGCAATGCATCTGGTATTCTCTTGACTTAATTCCATATAATATTTTTGGAACGCAGGAAATTACAAAGGTAGTCTTCACAGTCTGTTGCATAATTTTAATACAACATTCTGTAACGTAAACTATAATTTACATTAAATATTAACTATACTGTATAGTTCAATGTATAATTATCTTTTTTTGCCTTTTTTATTTCTTTCCAGCATTGTCAACAAGATGGAACTATAAAAACTCAAGTAGGCTCCTTAAACCCCGTATGTCTACATTAAAAATTATCTGCCACTTGCTTGCCCAGTCTAGATATTATATATTTTTTATTTTCACCTGCTGCTTCTAGTACCAATTCTCCCATTTTGGTATAATCTGCCAACTTGATTTAGTTCACTATACCTGAATTTAGATTGATAGAACACAGGAAGTGGTTTGAACATAGATCCCTGTCGTGCTCCACTTATTACAAAACCAACTTGAGCAATCACCCCTTACACTATACTTTAAGTATTTCTAAATCCAATCACGTCTTACGAGAAACATTATAAAATCTCAGTACACAACAATACGTATGCACCATGTATCCATTTCTATTGCTTGATCCAAAATACTTAAGTAATTTTTAAGTATTTTTTTTAAATCTTAAGTAAAACCTACCTTTTCTAAATGCACCTCGGTTTTCCCTTAGAATCTTACATCCAAATAGGTGATCCTCTTGTTTAGTTCTAATTGTTTCCATATACTTACATTTAACAAAATTCAGATTTATCTATAATTACTTAGCTGAGTTTTGTCACTCTTTTTGTAGATGGACACTACATTATCAGTTTATACATTTCCATCAAGCACATGATTTTAAAACCATTCTACAGGCCTGTATACCTTAATCACTGATAAGAAAAGCAACACAATGAAGAAGTACACACCAAAAAGAGCTGGTGTATTAAAAGCTTTGCAGCAATTTAATGACTAAAGCGTCACAGGGCTTCTTATGTGTCATATGGGTAGTTAATTTATAAACGTCTTATGTTAAAGAAATCCAGACCAATTCCTTTCACCCATCAAGCCAAAACAATGGTTTAGTGTTTCTTTTAACAGAAGATCAATGCCTTCCGGCATTAGGAAACATTTAAAGGTCACCAACGTGTTTTAAATCAACATCGCCTTTTTTTACATATGAAGAAATGACTACATTTTGTTTCCAAAATCCAAACCACAGCTGTCTTTTCATGCAGATGCTTTACAGACCACCAAGACACTATTTGATCAATTAATTACAAAGAATTACGACTTTAATGGCAACACAACCAGCGCAACTGGAGGTCACCTGCAAAACAAATGTTTTTTTTGTATGTTGCACTTGGTAACCAGTTTCTCACAAGGGAAGATGGCTGTAGGTTGCTGGTAAAGCATTCGGTGTTTGAGCACTATAACCCTTTAAACATCAGCATTCAAATTCTAAAGATTTGTTAACAAGAAGAGTGTGTAAAAAAAAAACCTGTATTAGGTCAAAGAGTTCACTTAAGCAGTGACCACAGCTGAAATTACCCAGCTCACCTGCATTACTGGTAGCGGGCTCCTGGGTGCTTGTCCTGTCTGGAAGGTGGACTACGTCCTCCTCATCGCTGGGATCTCGGCTGCTCCTGTGAGTCTCCTGCTCATCTGCCCCTTCCCTGACCTCCTCTGTCTCCGTGTCTGTCGGCTCACCATTCTTGAAGTACTTCTGCAGCCAGCCTGGGACGATGCTCTTCACCGTGTCAGTCACTCTGCTTATAATACCTTGCTGCTGTACATAAGAGAAAACAAGAGGGACGACTCAGCAAAACTGCATAAAACGAGCCTCAAGGAAGAAATGGATTAAACCAAGGAATGAATCAGACAAATAAGGATGTGAAGAAAATGATTAACCATAAAACACAGCATCCACAATTGCTCTGTAATCTGCCCATCAGAATAGCCTCAGAAATAACACGTATAGGTACACACTGAGTAGCCACAGCATTATGCCAAAAGCACAGAGGGATCCTGAGCTATAATACCTATAAACTTTATCCTCTAATAGGGAGAATTTCAAGATTCCCATATTGGAAAGGCATATACAATGTTCCAATTTATTTTCAACAATCTTTGTACATTAAAATGCAGTTTTACTCTACAAACAGTAAAAAACCTATGTCGGTTGACACTTTGACCTTTGAATGTGTAACCATTTAAAATGATGGAACCTCACTTTCAAATGCCAACAACTGCCTCAGCTCCACACAAGTGACAATACACTTGCCTAGCTTGCAGGGAGCCTATTGTGAGTAGCAGCAGTATGCAGTAGCATAATACAGGAGCCCTGGACCAGGAGATCATTGACGGGGCTCTAAGTAAGTTGTACACTGGCTTTTACTCTGCTTACAGCTACACCATCACATTCATTCCATAAAGGAGGTTTTGCCATCATAACATTTAACACATACTGTGCTAAGTGCTGCAACATAAAATAAAGCCAGGTATCAAGATGGGTTTGAAATAAAACATAATATATTCAGACCATTCATGAAACTATCAGTGTGAAAAAAATCATGTAAATTGAACCATGGAGAAGTTCAGAAAGAATACTGAGAGAATGTTTTAAGGCAAAAGTGGCAACAAAAAACATAAGTATCTACTAAAACTGTATGTAGAACGTAAATTAGTATGTGTAAAATTTAGACAAAAGCATCTATCAAATATTTGTAACCACTTTATCAGCCACTAAAAAGACTTTGATTAGCACATGGTCACATTTACCCGAGTACGTCTAAAGAACGTTTTGAAGAAAAAAGGAATATCAGCAAAAAACAGTGGTTCGTTCTAAACTTTTCTAGTAAAACCCCTTTGCTAGTGTTTTTGCTGCAGAAGCCATCTAATGATACATCTGGATTTTAGTTTAATGCTGAGGAAAAATATTTGAATTCCAAATAAACATTTTGACAGACAAACAAAAAACGATACAGTTGATAACCCTGCCTAAGATGTTTGTGTACAGGAGCAGGACAGAAGCTGTGGCGTGACCCCATAGTCACGCATCTGCAGAGAGGTAATGCTGAGAGCACCAAGGGTGCCTGCTTTTTAAGAAAGATTGAATATTCAAATAAAAAAAGCTTATCACATTGTCACAGACTGCTAGCACTGCCTTAGTTTTGTCTTAATGGCAGCTATACTAAAATGTAGATTTTAATGAGTCTGTAAAGTCTTTCACTAAAGCAACTGCATGGCCTAAGTTTTAAAAACAATTTCACTGGAGAAACTGTTCCAACCCAGTAAATTCAAGCATGTTGGGGCACAAGAGGGCACTGTCAAAACGCCAAGGGTTCAGCTAGAAAAGAGTCTGAACAAACTTCCAAACAAACATGCAGTTAGGAATCTGGGTCAGCTGTGTGTTTCAGACCCGAGTCTGCCTGCTCTCAGGTCCTAGGGGAAAGACAATGCATCGCACCCACAATCTCAGAGAGTTTTTAATCCCCTCAATTAAAATAACCACTAATTTAAACGAAAAATTCAATCCACAAACTGAACAGGAATGAAAGCTTTCTACAGCATATTCCCCAAAAGCCAACCATACTAGCTGACATCAGCTCAGTAACCCTTTCGGCCGATAAAATAGCAGCACATCACAACAAAGGGACACTTTGAAAACATTAGCTTCCTTCCAACGAAAAAGTTTAAATAAGCTCCATGTTATGAATGAAAATAAAAATAACCAGAAAAAATAAGAACTAGGGCTTTGTCCAAAATGTGCATTGGCAGCCCTACTATAATGCTGCCAAATTAACTCTTGTGAATTTAACTCAAGGCAAATGTTTGGGAGGTAATGCCAGAGAATGAAAAAAGCTTATAATCATGTTGCCATCTCAATAAAGAGACTCTGAGCTATATTACAATTTCTAAAAAGGCACACTAAAAAGACACTTTTTGATGAAAAGAAAACTTTGGATTTGATCAATAACTGACACTGGTAAACAATGAATTAATCTTCTTTGGCTGTAATTTTTTTTATACTTCATTAAGAAATACATAATCAAAACTAGTTTTACCTTAATTTTTGGTTCACAACTGAATGATGAATAATGACGCTCATTAAAAAAATATCCCTCCTTCATGATAACAGAAACTACTAATGCCAGACAGCATGACAACTTGACCTGTAAGAAAAAGTACATTCCTGACTCAGCTGGTCCTGAGCTATGTATTGAGTGCAATGAGTAGATAATTAAAACAGGACTGTGTGGTCCTGATGCAGATGCCTGAATGAATGCAAGCAAAAGGGCTGTAAGTCAGATGATGCAGATGCTGATATGAACCTCTGGAAAGCTCATCACATACTCAAAACCTGGGTTGAGACAAAATGTTGGGTTAAAACAACCTGTACGTGTACCTTACACTTACACCAGAAATGAAACCTGACATATCCACACTCCCCTTCACAACTCTAACCTTAACTATCACCAATTCTTCGATGATAACCCTATACCAAATTTCTAACCTGAAATTTGACCAGAGTACATACTGAGCTGTCAAAATTCGGATACTCAGCACGCCGCTTGATAAAAAAACCTGGAAAAAAGAATAATTAGGAGTAAATGCTAAGAGCTGATTTGGGATGTGTTTTCAAAGAGATGTTAACAATTTGCTGAAGGGGACAATTTATAACAAATTTACGAATAGCTGCCTGATATTTCAGTCGTCTGGCACCTTTAAAAAAATACATAACCTCTAAGACAACACAACTGACAATACAACAGAGGAAAACAAAATTAAGATGCATATGGATTTGTTGCCCTCTTCAAAATGTTCTCTAGTTAAATGATCACATTTGGAGAATCTGTGCAGGAGTGTCAAGTTACTACAGAACTCATAGCAACACAGAGTATTCTGACTGCATGGCACAGGGACACCTCACTTCCCAGCCTATCTGAATGTTTTCCTGAATGATGGGTATGTGGCATTTAAGCCATGTATAAATGATGGGAGTCCCAAAAAACTATGCAACCCGATTCAAAGCTTCCACTGCAGATGTACTGCCTCATAGGTTGGCCACACCATTAGCCTGTCACGTTTAAATTAGAACGTGCCCTCTGTGTGGTATGTCTTCTCCCTGATTCTATACGAGTCTTCTCCATGTGCTCCAGTTTCCTTGAAGACACGCTGGTCAGGATAACCGACTCTCTCATTGTCCCTATGTGCGTCTTTCCTGCAACGTACCATCCAGAGCGAGTCTCACCTTCTCACCTTACACCTTGTGACCCTCACTAGGAACAAACAGCTTTCCGATACTAGATGAACCAGAACTCCAGATGTAGCACAGCTTTCAGTTCTCTTTCACTACACATTTTCCTTCCCCTTATTTTGGACAACTTGTGTTTATTGGTGCTAATGAAATCCTGCACGTCAATGCTATCAATGAGCACTCCCCCCCACTGAACTTTGATTTTTCATTCTGCACAGTGAAAGCGCATCGAAAGACCAGGACAGACAAGAAGAAAAAATATCCTGCAACTTAAGGCGCAGATTTTTTTAAAAAAAATTAAACCTCGTTCCTAAGAGAGAAGCATCCAGGAGACGAACTGGCGTATTATGTAACAGGTCCAGTCTTGCATAATTTAACTTTTCATGAACATGGCCTATTTAAACCAATTTTTGTACCTGCATCATGAGTGTAACCATTACAGATCTAAGATAAAAAAACAGCACAAAAAATCCCCAAGCAGTAGCAAATCTGTTAACCAGTTGTATTTTTTAATGATTAGGTTAGATACTACAGTTCTCCTTGGTGAAATCCTAAATTGCGTCATAAAGTTTGAAACAAAGGTTGCGAGTTAACAGCAAGATGCTTCAGTGTGAAGCAGTGAAACTCACAGCTCAAGCGTGTGAATGACTTCATCTAATACAAACCTACACTCGGGTTCTTCTTGACAGAATCCACATGTCCAGAACTTGGAAGGATTTAAATGGAATTGAAAAAAGTTACATATAAAAACATTGTTATACTTTAATGGTTTTAAAAGGGGGCGGTTCTTTTTCAAGCTTTTTGGGTGTCCGGACATGACGATATTTAAAGAGAGACGAAACTTAGAATAAAATACAGCACCCCACGAATAAACCACTTTTAATTGGGTTGGTTAGCGCATACTCCTCAATAACGGAGATTACATTTTAAACCTCACACTGGGAAGTGCAAAGGTTTAGGAATACAATATACTTATCCCGCTGGCGTTATAACATCAAATACCGCAAAATTTCGGCGATCTGCCCGCTTAACGACGTGATCGCAATCACTGCACTGCGCGATCCGGAGACACATGCTCGGAGCACAAGAGCGGTGCGATCACCCTGACTCGCCGTCTGAAAGGACGGAACTCGGCGGTATCGGGGATTAATTCCGTGAAGCGAAATTATTGGTGCTTTCCCCTGTTTCCACTTGGCGAGTGTGTGCACGCCACTCTGACAAGAGTTACAGTCTTAAAGCAACATGCGGGGCCTGGACTCGCTCCAGGGTGGACGCACGTTACATTTTTAGCGCCCGAAAAAAAAAAGTAAATAAACAAAAAAAAACCACCGAAGTGAATACCAATAAAATCGCAAAATGAGGCAAAGTTCAAGTACTGCTTAATGACAATCAAATAATGCACCCCTACTGCCTCTCCACGCCACCGCTACTCGCAGTGTGCTCCTGGGCTGCCTTATTTCCCCGACCTCCCCGATGTGCCCAGCCTGCCTGCGCGCCCAGTAGGCCGCAGACACCAAGTACCAGAGAGCGCAGGCCTCCGAGGATGGGGCAGACCAGGCCGCAAGACGCCGTTACCAACACACAACACCTGACTACCACCAGAGAACAAGACGCCGCCGTTTTCTATTAGCCACAAAGCAGAGTTCAGTTTACCTGTTTGCCTTTGGCGTAAGGTTTCGAAGCGATGTGGTACCTCCTAGTTCTGATTTTCCCTCCTCCTGCAGCCGCCATGGTTTACTCACAACAGCTCACCGCTCGGTATCGGATACTCTTCTCCCGTCAGCCTCCGAGAAGCCTGGCCCGCCGCTATACCGACATGCATCGCGGGCGAGGCGTATGCCAAGGGTTTGTGGGACCTGAAGTTCTGTTTTCTGGTACGCCTCGTGGAAGAGTTTACTTCATTTTTTGAAAATAAAAAACTGAATGCGTCGGATAAAATCATACATTCGTCAAGATGTATTTTTTATTAATCACATTTGTACACACGGAATATTACCATTTATAGACACGCCTTTGAAACCTACAAAAAGGAATTTGGGTACACTGACCTGTTCAGATCTTTTATCTTGACGACGTTTAAGCAAATAGGTTTTAGTGCTAGAATTTTACGAGTGACACAGTTTGTTACCTGTACTTTAAATTGAGTTGATTGAGTGAAGGTTTCCGCTATTCTGAGTACCTCAATTCAATTCCCATGTTCCAGGCTAGAAACACTAATTTTGTCAATGCTACCTCTAAATGAATTTTTTAGCATGCTGACAAAAGATTAAAACTATTCCATGTGAATGCAATCTAATTTAGTAACTTAAAACATTACTTACACTTGATTTAACCTTTGCAATCTCAATGTTGTGCCCAAGCATTCTTTTGTTCTTTTTTTATTACTTCCTCATACTATGTAGTTGATGACAGTGAGAATTCAGTGTACTTTGCCTGCTAAGAATAAGATCTCCCAAGGCATTGTGACATCACCCAAGCACAGTCAACACACCAGAGGTAGAAAATCAGCATATATTTTATTTTAACTCCCCTGGGGAGCTGGAGTACAAATAGTACTCTCCGACTCTGAAAATACAGGACAAGAAACCTGAAGACGTCTTGAATGCCTTCCATCCAGGTGCTGGCCATTCTCAGATACCTTCCAAGCTGGCCTTGCCTGCAAGTTGCTCTCAAGCCAGGCAGGAAAGCAACCCAGCTGCAGTCAAGCACCTCTGCGTACAGCTTTCACAGTCTCCCACATCTGCTCTTGCCCCCTAAACTGGGGCAGGTAAACTCCACTGGGTGTGTGAAAGCCAGAAACATGGCAACTGAAATTACCGCTTTGAATTACTGTGAAGGGCATCCGTCTTGATTCTCAAATGTGATCGTGTAGGACGCTTTCTGCAAGAAATGCAGTGGATGGAATTGTAGGACAGGCACAATGCCCTCTGGGTGATCTGGAGTGGATATGAATTTACTGGCAATACAGTGTCGTCTGTTGCATCACAAAGTGTCTAGCATGGATTGTTAAGAGATCTGTGGATTAGAGTGATCTTTTCCGAACAAAGTTTCCTTCCATTTACACTGGCCAACCATTTCAGGGAACATACCAGAACAGTCAGGATTGCGGTCCTTCCCAGTCCTGTGGAATATACACACACTACTGTGTCTGCCACAGTCATGGCCACAAAGACCTCTGTTTCTGTCCTTTGGCAGGAATTCAAAAGCACCAATGCCAGAAAAATATCAAGTGAAATTTAATATCATTTTGTGCAGAAACGTCCACATAGGAAGAAGGAACAAATACATATGACATGGTAATAGTGAGATGTAGGAAGTTACAGTATGCATGAAAGGATCTATGTATTTATACAGTATGTAAAGATCCTTTTTAAGGTCCTTGTAGTATTTAAGAGCGATTTTACATTCAAAGGTAATGAAGTCATCCTCTGGAACAGCCTCTATGCCAGTGAGCCTTGTTCCTTGAACTGAGTGAGAAAACAGTCCTACAGACCTTTGGTTTCAGCTAGAGTTACAGATCACGGATCTGAATCCGTGATGTAAAGAGTTCAGGGCTACAGTATATTGGAAAGACTGCAGACTGGTGTTGCGCACTGAGCTTCAGAGAAAGCACACACAATTATACAGTAAATGGCATATCTGATGTCAGTGAAGATATTCAGCCTTTAGGAAGTGGCCATAAGCCATTTAAGCACACTGTATGTATTCTTACAAACCTTTTCATGAACTGCCTTTTTGGGAGATGCTCTTCAGACGGCCTTTAATGGAAGAGCTAAGTAATAAGTAATAAAAACCCATAGACATCCAGAATAATCTGAAAAGCCCATTCACACAGCCATTATTGAACTGTCACTCTGATTCACAAGGAGAAGTACACTAAGAAAGACACTACTGATCAATGTGTTTGAGAAGTTTGGTAATGACAGTGATCTTTCAATTATTTCTTACAGTATAACAATATAATATGTGCCAGACTGCAGGATCCTCAATACAATTGTCCGGACAGAAGGGGGTAATTGTATTTTATGCATGAGCCTTTAGTGGGTGAAGACTAAAATAATGTTTTGCTTTCTACATAAGAAAGGTTACAAAAGAGAGGAAGCCATTTGGCCCATCTGATCCATTTGGTAGTTTGTAGTTAATTGATCCAGGGATCTCATACAGCTGTTTCTTAAAAGGAACCAGGGTATCAGCTTCTACAATATGGCTAGTTGGCTTGCTCCGGAATACAACAATTGTAACAGCAGTATTTAGAATATAAGGATGAAGCTTTGTCATACATCCAGAGTTTTAATTTAAGAATTTTTACAATGCAACTAAGGCTTTATTCAGAGACCTCCTGGAAATCAACATAGGACTCCAGGTGTAGTCCAACTTGAGAATTGTGTAGGTTCTTGGCCAACTTTCTGGACTTTCATTTAATCCTGAATGGGCAAATTAAAAGTACAGGTTTAGATACTCTGTGGTTCAACACAGTGATGTCTCCACTTGTTTTTTATTCTCAAAAGTAGGCAGGAGCTGTGTAGAGACAGCACTAAATGACTTCACTTGGTAATTAAAGGCATTGTTCTGAGTCCTAAGGTATTGCTGTATATGGTGATACTCTCATAAAGAACCAGTATAATTTTTCACCAAAAATCCCTTTTATCTTATTTTGTGAGGAAATTGGTGTTGAACAGATAAGCTATTGGTTACGTAGCAGTGGCAGGCGATAGATTGAAATATCACAGTTCTTCTGAAAGGGGTCAGCAGCTAGCAGGGAGAGCCCAGTGTTTAACAGGCATTGCTCAAGCCATAGTGCCGATTCTTAGTCATTTTAACAGCTCTGTTTTGCTGTGTTGTAAATTGTACTTGGCTTCAGTGCATTTTTAAAACAAATGAAAATGTCTCATGAATAGGTAAACGTTTATTCCATGCTGAAAGGAAAAGAGACAACGTTTCAGATGTGAAGGTTCAGAAGGCTACACAGCTGAAACATTGCATCTCTTTTCTTTTCCTTTCAGCATGGAATAAACCTTTACCTGTTCCTTTGCAGTTGACACATCTACCTTCATAAATATCTTATGAATGCCAAGATGAACTGGCTTCTGACATAATGACTGCTTAAAATAAGTGGTGACCCTTGAGTAATGTACCAGATAGAGAACTGGACAATGCTCATGACTATCTTGGAATGAAGGAAAAAAAAGACAAGAACAGTATTTACATTGTAAACATTCTGTATTCTAAAACACTTCTGTACCAATTAAATAGAGTTGGTGAAATACAATATAAATTACAATTCTGTACAGTACAGTGTAGTAAACACTATGTCCAAACAGGGGGCTATTTACACCATCCATTCGGGGAGAGCAGCTTTTTTAAAATAAGGTCCTGGGTTTTTACTTGAAATTACAGTAGACCGTTTGTTTTTGCAGCTCCTCATGATGAAATCTGTTTAAAAATACTTTTAGCAATACTTTTCAAGCAGAGCACAGAAGACCCACTATCATCCAAGTATATAAAACTATGATACATACATTTTTTTTTGTTTCCCCATCATTGTCCAACCCTACCATTCACATAAAAGTCTAAATTGGCAGAGTCTAAGTACCATTACATAATGGAAATTGTACTTGTTCCAAAACACAACAAAACTGAAGCTCTCTTTGTAGCAGTAACACTTTTCTCAGTCCTGTATCTA
This sequence comes from Atractosteus spatula, assembly GCF_055471065.1. Taxonomy (NCBI): domain Eukaryota; kingdom Metazoa; phylum Chordata; class Actinopteri; order Semionotiformes; family Lepisosteidae; genus Atractosteus; species Atractosteus spatula. Next base: position 30,377,358 of record NC_142717.1, on the reverse strand, counting down.
CCTGGCAGACAGGTTTGAATGTTAGTGTTTTAAATGCCTTGAGGCACTGGATGATGCATGGTGATTGAGTTCGTACGGTTTCCAGTAAAAGCCTAGTCAACACAGTAGCGACCTTTTGGAAGACAGACGTCATGGAAGAGTGTTTTGTGAAACACAGAGAAGCAAAAGGCATTACAATACCTAGCCATCAAGGGAAATATGGCACAGAGCTTTCCATTTAAAAAAAAACCAAACTAGGGTATGGACAGCAGATATAACAGGTTCTTTGGTAATTCACAACATTTAAAATCATACAGACAAGGAGTTAGGAAAACAGACAACTTTAACAGTGGTATAGTTTCTAACAGAAAACCCACATTCTCTCAGGAGGTAAGCTTGTCTGAGCGAATAGGCGTCTCCAATGAAGTAATTCAGAATTAATACAGCATGTCAAAGTTATAAAATGTGGGCTTTAAACTAAGTACATGTGTATCTGTATAACGTGCACCAACTACTAGCTGTTAGCTGGCGTCTAATAAAAGGACAAAGTCACGACCCCGCAGAAACCACATTCAGTCACCTTTCCGAATATACAAATCAGGTTCCAATATACACAACCAAACACTGTTTCTCTACACAGCAGGGCGCGTAGCAAGAGCAAAAGCCGAGGATCAGCTGACCCACGAGCGGCGGTGTTCTTGTGTCTTCGGGGGGGTGGCCACGCCTCTCCGTTTCTCGCTGGTGCTGGTGGCCGACCGGGACCTGGGTACGTTGTCGTGCGCTTTGACCTTGCTGGGGGCTTGAGAGAGGCGGGAGGGCTTCACAAACACGCCGTGTCCCGGGAGGCAGCGGAAATACTCCCGCCCATGGACAGTGCCGTCGTGTTTGCCTGTAAACACAACAAATAAAAACATTTACATCCACAGGATAGATATTTCACAACGCAAAGTTTCTTTCTCTGCCTCAGTGGCGATGGCTCGTCTCAGAGTAAGAAGAACCTCCTTTTTAATTAAAGAACTTCAGTCCCTCTGTCCACAAATATTTAGACCACTTTTAAACATAACTGATAGTTTTATAACACATGGTGTGCCAAACAAGACTTTGAAATAAGCATGCAGCTCAAGAGCTACATCAACATAAGAGCTAACATTTTTCTCTACCAGTTAAAACAAGTTATACAAATTACAATTTACGGTCTCCTGCACATTTACAATAAGAAATGTTATAAGTCGATGGGAAGAAGGAACTGTGTCAGCATCAACACTTTAGCATCATACAGCAGATACAAGATCCTTCTGTATCTCAGTATAAATGACCACTGGATACGTTTTAGTACTTCTATGACTGTATGTAAAGTGATGTAAAAAAAGCAAGAACACCCCCTTGCGATTCTATGGTTTTATATATTAAGACATATCTGACCTGCATCTAGTTCTCAACAACTCCTAGCAGTAGAGAAATCTAAACTCACGTGAGGGATAATTTTACTTTGTCGTTCTTTATCAAACAAATAATCAGTCAATATTCAGAAGCCTTGTGTGAAAACGTAAGTGCACCCTTACTGCTTCCATATCAGTTAAGAAGGCAATTAGAATCAGGTGCTGCAAAATGATCCTAAGAGTGTGTATTTTCCTTTTCACATTACTGTAAATATGAGCACTTCTGTGCTGGTGATACTAATCAACAAGTATGTTTCCCTGTAGAATCTGTCCTTAATTGTTCCTCAGCATCAAAACCACTTACCAGCTGGAAGGTCAAGCTCCACTCCAACCCAGACTCCTTCTGCAAAATCCACAGCACCAACATAGTGAATAGTCCCAGTTTTATTTCCAATACACACATGTTCGCCTGGCGCCATCCACTCAGGAGAGTGTCTTAAAGGAGGACCCTCATCACTGCTTGAGGAGTCCATATGATTCTTGTTCATGGATGTGTCTGTAGCTGGAGGGGTAGAGTCTCCACCTGATTCCACAGACACCCCAGCAGTCAGTTCTTCACTCGAGTTTGTCAGGCACATGTAATCGGTCATCCTTTGTGTGCTCTGCAAGGCCTCGACAGGGGCACATAGTGACTGTCGGCCATTTTGCATTGGGCTGTGGATTTGGTTAATAGCACCACACTTAGAGCTTTGACCCAGTTCTTTCTGTCCTGCCAAAAAGCCTTTTTCTTCACACTGCTCATCAATAAACTGCCCAATTTCCTTCTCATCATCTGCGCCTTTGAAGTCTGTAAACTCTTGACTGGAGAGACACAGAGCATTTTCGCTCGACGATGAATCCGGCACAACATCAGCAGCTTGTGTTGCAGAGGCTGATCTTAGCGAGCATGAGGAGAAAATGGTTGCAGTTCTGGAGGGAGTCCTACTTTTGGGTTCAGCAACCTCCTTGCATGGAAATGATTCATTTCCTAAGGCACTTTTAGTTTCAACTGAATATTTTGCTGCATGTTGTGGGGCTTCCTCAACGTGCTCCAGCTGGTCCTGGCTGAAGGAGAGCCTCCTCTCCAGATGTGAGGGGTCACAGGGCTCAGTGTCTCTGTTCTGATTGGCCAGCTGGTCAGTACTGTCACTGCCAGCGAAGACCACATCAGACAGAGTGGCGTTAGAGGCACTGTGGGAGAAGTAGCCACTGGTCATGCTACTGGCAGTGGGGCTGCGGGAGACTTCTTTTTCTAAAATTCGACAGCTGGTCAGCTCAGTTTTGGAAGAGAACATGTCCCTGCTCTCCAGGCTGGCATTGTAAACATCAAAGTCTGCAAATTCTTCGGGAATGTAAGGCTGTAAACTCTGGAGGCCATGAGAGCCCACACCGGGCCTGCTCACGCTGTCCGAATCAGTATCGTCTTCTTCAGAATCCTAAAGGTTGATGAAACAAAGAAATACAGTTTAACAGAATGAAGAATAACTTAAGAAACTTGGAGAGATATTCGGATAATATGTTAAATTGTTTTCACCATTTTAGACCACTGATAATAAAATAATTAATTTATAAAAGGCATTTGTAGCCCCTTGTATACTTATTTCCAATAAGAATATGTAATACCTTTGGATTTTTGTCAAGAAGGCTGACACATTTTCTTAGGCCCAGAACTGTTGCTTATGTCTTTGAGCATAAATAAAAGGCTCTGTGCCACAGGTCTAGAAAATACCTAGAAGATTCATCACATAAGCTACTTCATAAACATATCCTCCTCAGTTAGTGAGGGCTGAACTTTGGATGCAGAAAAATAAAAGTCTACAAAGCCTAATGACCCTTTTTAAACTTTTATTGCCCAGAGGCCTGTTGTTTATTAGAAATTCCCACATTTACATCCAAAAGCCATAATAATAGGTACAATATCAGTCAAATGAACACATTCTCCTGGTGTCGGGCAATGAGAGACTGGCTAAAGGAACACAAGAGGAAGATTTCCATTGCCTATCCAGGCCAGACCAATTCTCAGATCTGAGTGCTATTAAAAATGGGCAGAACCTGCAGATTGTGCAGTTGGATTCCACATGTCTTAATCTTCATCAAAACAATGGTGACAAAGGCAATTCTTCTGGAAGAACGGGATGAGGCTGATAATAATGGTCGTTTTTATTTATAACGCACATACTGTACACATACAGTATAGGACTGGGGACACTATTGGCTGAGGCCAAAATTATTTAGTAGAGTTCCTACAGTATGTGTAGGCTGCACCTAAGAAGAAAAATCGTTTTTTGATCATCTTTAGACTTTCCAGTGTCACTAAGTTTTCAGTAATTTTCAGTGATGTGGCACTGACCCTAAATTGTTACTCAACTTTAGGAGTACCTATCAAAATGAACAAATTTAAATCTTAATTTTGGTCTTTAACACATTCAATTTTGTGCTTTTCATTTTAAGCCATACAAATTATTAACAGCATTCAGATCGATGGTTTTATTTATATGTGTTACATGATTGACACAAGTGTTGCTCCAATGACAGCTTCCCTTTACTCATTTTCTTTCACAAAAAAATATACAAATACAAAAACAGTAGCAGCAGCATTAAGCTTCTGCCTCTTAGAAGAGAATCTGGGTAACATTATTTGTATCCCATTGTTGTCATGGCACCATTAAAATGTGAACATTTATTTACCACGCCAGCTTTCTCAAGACACTGCATATGAGCAAGCCCTCCTGATACCCACTAGCTGGTAGCATGACAGTAAATGTGGGACTTACAATCTTAGATCCTTGTGTGTTATAGTGATCTAGTTGCATGCTGCTGGCAATACATCCTGAGGACACAACACTGTCAGGGCTGTGAGCCAGCTTAGAACTATCCTGAGATGGAGGCATGCTCTGCAATGGTTGAGACACACAACAAGCAAAACATCACACAAACAAGGCAATGGCAGGTTAATTCAAAACACTTGAGACATGCAGTTAAAAAGCGAATGGCGAGAGAGGCATGCACAACACAAAAAACACTACTCCGCCATCCCCACGCGACAGCACAGTACATATTCATGCCAAGGCTCAGGCAGAGCACACTGGGTAATCTTGGGCTGGCTGGAACAGGCTGGGAAGAGCAATGTGACATCTCTAGCAAGGTGATGCATTTGCACTCATCCACAGTGCATCCAAGTGGAAATGTCGTTTTCCTTAGCCAAAACACACAAAAAAAGATAGCGGAAGAGAAACAGCTGGCTTCTGTAGAGCCACTAGAATGTTTTAGGGATATTCAAAATGATTTTTTATATTTAAATAAAGGAAGCAAATTTCTTAACCCAGTTCCAATTCCTATATTTCTATCTGGATACATTCAAGATTTAAGAGCACTAACTATTCTTGATATATGAGGTAATTCACATGCACCTGCAACCGATTAAGTTTATTAGCTTGCTTCAGGTCGTCAGCAGTTCCCTCTGGACTAGGCTGTTGCACTTGATAGTGCACAGTTTACACTTGCTGCACGTTTCAAACATACTCATTTTTGATGCCAAAATGCCAAAAATAACAATAGCAACAATACAAAGGGTAGTAGGAGGTTCCTGCTTTTGAAAATGGGAGCTCAGTATTTTGGAAAGTACCTTCTCTTGGCTGTGACTATCAGCAATGCAGTATAAACAGGGTCTCTCTCTGTGCAGTCCCACAGAGAGACTGTCTGGGGGGATCATTGTGTTACCTCTTGTCCAAGGAGAGGTCTTGATTCCAGGGAATGCTTTACTTTGTGCTCTTCTTTGACAGGCATTAACGACTTTAGGAATTTGGGTGGCTGAGGTGATAATGCTTTAAACGGACTTGCATTAAAGAAAAGGGGAGCTTCTGGTACACAACCTGAGAAAAACAAGCAATGACAGTTTCTCCTTCAAAAGAACTAAGACAAGTTTTATGTAAATATAGAGAAATACAATCAGTAAAGCACTTATTTCTTTTTTCCCCATTTTCTTCCATGAATTAATATCTAAGCGAAAAAACCCTAAACAAGGCAGATGGAAAATTTGTAGATGTTCTCTCTAGGTTACAATGACTTTTGAATATTTTAAGAGAGACTTTCAGAAAATACTCCACAGCTTTAAAACCATTTTGTGGAAAAAAAAGAACAATTTAGTATAATAATAAATGTTATCTGACATAAAACTAAAAAACTAAAGTATACAATGTGAAATTTTATTTCAAGACATTTCCAGCAAAAATGAAATGGATTGGATGGAGTCTTATTTTCCATTTGAGCTCTTAAATACTTAAATGGGACAACAATTATTTCCCTAACTGGTCAACAGAATAACTAGATTCTTTCCATGAGTTTTATAGGCACTGCTGTAGGATTGTGACTTTAAAATTACAGTATCAACTGTGGGAAACATGAAATGGGTTCAGATCAGCTAGTCTGATCTTGTCATAGACTGGGATGGGGAACAGTACAGTAGGCGGCACTTATCCATCTGGACCAAAAGCTCCAAACCCAGTATGATGGGACATCAAAGATCCCATGGCACTGTTTGCAAGAAAAGACCCTTAACCCTTGTTCTGGCTAAATTTCACTTTTGGCTGCACAATCTCGCCTTCCTAAATTTCAGGAGTTAAAGTAACTTATCCGCTGCATCTGATAAGTAGTTGGGCTGCTGCGTGTCACCCTAGCTTTGGGATCCTTTGGGATGAAAAGCTCTACACTAGCACACGGAATTATTATTCTTCCTGATTAGAGCAATCGAATGAACTACAAGCTAATTTTGGAAGGTGGCCAAATAGTGATGCAAACAATTGGGTCTGGAGGTGACACATGCTGTACTGTATGATGCAGAACTATCCGTATAAATCAAGGAGCAGCTTTCAACAAGGAAATATGAGCCTGCAGCCCAGTGTGGATTTCCATCTCTTCATGATCCATGTGATTTGAGAGCTTTCCAGATAAAACACTGTCCCAGAGCTCTGCAAAGCAGCTTGCGGAGGAGTGTTCTGATGCAGCGTGTGCCCTTCTGCACTAACGGAGAATGCTTATAATGCAAAGCACCACGCAGCCCGTGCAGTTCAATGTCAGACGCACAAAGGGCCTATGTGAAATGGATTTTTGTTGTGTGCGAATGCTTTCAGCTGAAGCATCTGCTACACAAGGCAACTCGCTACACAAGGTACAATAGCTCTGGAAAGGTTAATTTCATGGGTACTTACCATGATTTTCTTTACTTTTGAGGGGTGAGTCCTTGGGGAGAGTTCCATAAAGAGATATGTCCTGATAACTAGACAAGCAGTCTGAAATATCCAGATGGCTTTCTGAGTGGCCCTGTAATAGAGGAAAGCAATCAGGAAGATGACAGGTCGTCTCCAAAAGATGTTCACTGCAGAAGGGGCTGCTTCACCTTTACTGCTGCTAACGATGTAAAAGTGAAATAAGCAGAAAGAGATGCTCAGACACGATATAGATCTTGACTATTCATTACTTGTACCTCATGTTTCCTTAAAAACCAAATTTAAAAAGCTCAAAATAAAATTGGAACTGCTCAGTTAAGTATGCCTTATAAAAAGTAATGTAACAATATTAATTAATATTAGTGACAGCATGAGGTGACCCCACTTCAAAAATGTAGTCTTGAGTGATATACAGGGGATATACTTTCTGAGGGCCAGCAAGTACTTGTAGTCACACCTGGCTGTCCGGTGAATGACAGAGGAAAAAAGATTATGAGAGTAATATTCCTGCTCCAGTAACAGCAGTGCAGCCTGTAGCAGACGGCCAACACAGAATGTTTTAAGACTCTTCATCTCTGACAGACATGAGATATTCAGTCCATCCAAGCTATTAATGACTTACTAATTATTATTAATTGACATCAACTACAAATTAGCACTGTTCCTGAGTCTCTGGTGCCGTTTGGAATTTGCTGTACTTGTAAAAGCCGCAGGCCCAAGGCTTCTCTGGAACTGAATGATATCACAGTTTGTCATGGAAATCCGCGCCCCTGGTTGTCTTTCACTTACCTGCCCCTACCTTCTCAGTATTTTAGCAGCTTTCCTACCTTAAAGTCATCATCTTCAGTGAGGTCAGATCTGCCACAGGACACCTGCACACAGACACCAGGGAGGTCAAAGCCAAGCCAAACACATCATCTTATCACTCTACATGAAAGAAAACAAAATTCACTGACAGGCCAGGAATTGATAAAATAATTTCTGTTATTGCTATTGTTACTTTTTAGGGTCAATTAAACTACATGTTTCTGGACGACTGGGAAGAGTGATGGTCGATTCCGGACTCAGTCAAGGGTTAATGAATCAGAAGGACCAAACTCTCCACTTAAAACATATCAATTAAACGTGTGAAAAGGCACTTATCACAAAGCTTCCATTACCTACAGGTTGTGAGACTTACGTGCTGCACGTTGGGTGTGCTGATGCTCCTCCGGATGTGCCTTCCTTTTGCAGACAGTGCTTCTTTGACCGTGACAGCCTACATGAAGACAAAACAGCAGTCCATCAGCTCCCACTGTTGATGATACATTGACATTGACATGCAGCTCTACAGAGATGTAGAGCACAGGTCTAAATTTCTGTACTGAATGACTTTTGAATTACAAGTCTGACCTCCAGTGGGAAATTTTGGGAAGCTTTGCTTCTTTGGCAGTACAGCATTTCCGTTGGTGGAAACTTGTCAGTGTGTTAGCAGTGGGAGATAAAGCATACAGTAGGAAAGTATCAAGTCTCTGTCTTAAGCTGACATACAGTATTAAGATTACAGAGCATTTTATCAAACTGGCTTACTACTGTCTTACTGTTTGGACCAACCAGTAGAGGTAACGGTTACAGGACAGGCTGGCTCTACAGTCCAGACATCAGTGTGAGTACTGTGAGCTGCTGTGTTTGGTCAACTTGCAGAGTTGGCAATGACAGCTGTGTTAGTCCTCTGACGTCTAAAAGCACGCTCTGTGGGAGCGGGTCAATGGCACAGAGATGGCACACAAGACGCTGATGAGAATGGACAGCTGTTTTGAGCAGGCAGTATGATCACCGTCTTTGTCTCCCTTGTGCAAGTCAGGGGAGCTGCTGCTGCTGCTGCTGCTGTGAGCTACAAAAATTGGTTCTTTCCAAATAGGGGTGTGTAAAAAGTAATTGGCCATTAAAAGTAAAATAAACTTGTCTGCTCTTGTCTGATTTTTGTCTGATTGGGTCCACAGAGAAAAATTCTATCCTGAATGTCAGCCACTAGGGATAACACAAATGTAAGAATACTAAGACCAGAGCTGCACAAATGCAGCATTACATTAAACGTTTTATGTTTGTGGTTTATATGACAAGGCTGGAGTCTGCATGTACAATCCATCTCCAGTCTTTTACAAGATCCTGACCAGAAGTACTGTAGTACTCCATATAACTCCATGTATTCTTTGTAGCATATCCTTTTAGAAAATGTCTTGTCTTAGCAACCTTGAGGCAGCCATCCTGTGATACATGATATTGTGATATTGTTCCTGTCAGAAACTGTCCCAAACTACCACACGACTTGTTCAGTTGAATCACTTCTGTGTTACTGACAGTATTCCTATTGAAAAACACCCCTTTGACCTCTGAACATACAATTCTGTGGTCCTGTAATGTGCAGAAAGCCACTGAACAATTGTTATACCCAGTACAGGAACAAACCACATTATACATTGCCATTGTTCAATATGTTGTACCTGTAAACAGTGATTGTTTAGGATTAACTGCCTCCTTCAGTTTATATGATAATTTACGTTAGATTATTTTGATCTTTCTTACTAGCTGTAGTAATTTATCACGGAAGGAACTAGGATGTTCCTGTAATACAGGTGTGGTGACAATCCACAAAACATTTTGGAGTTATAAACAAGACTTTCACTCTCAATATGTAACAATTTCAGAAATCCATTTTTTGTGAAAAGCTGCTCTGTAATAAATATAAAGCACTTTAAATAAGTGTCTCATTGCCACTACACACTACATACAGTATGAGAGATGAACGCACTGCATCACACTGAATTTGAATAATTTGACATTCTTAAATTGTCAGGTCACTTGTGACTAGCTGCTCGCTCTTCACTTGCACAGAGATGGAACAGCAGACACAAGAGGAAGCAGAAAGCAGGAGCAGAGGCTGCAGTGCTGCCAGGACCTGTCTGAGGCGCTCCAGGCTCAGGATGTTCTCCACCTCCAGCACGCCGCGCGTGTACTTTTCAATGTAGGTCTCTCCATCCGCTGAGCCCTCGCTCTCTCCTCGTGCCGCCATCAGAGCCAGCGTCTCCCGGTCCTCCGTCTCCTCGGAGGCCTGGGCGGGCAGGGAACACGGGATTACTGGCCCCTCCTAGCATGACATCTGTGTGTGGGCGTGGGTGTGCGTGTTTGTGTGCTAAGGTTTGCACCAGTTTGATGACGGCCTTTTCAAATGACTGTGCTTTTCAGCTGAAAGGGGAACTGCAGTCCCAATTTCTCAGACCAGTTATTAAATCTCGGTAACAAAACAAATTCAATTGATGTTATAGAAAAAATGAACAAATTTCAAATTTTTAGTGAAAAAGTACAATAAGTCACCATTGTTGTCACAAACTTTCATTCGAGTTCCCACAAGTTGCAATGTGATGTTCCTGCTCACTAGTCATCGTAATGACTAATTTAATGGGATGTACGAGTGAATAAGTACAGGTTGTGCAGGAGACATTTCACCACAGAAATGTTCCAACATGATATGCATGCAGAGTTAAAAAGTAAGTAGTATCTGTCAGCAAAACCGTCTCGAGATTGAGAGCGATATTTCTATTAGATTAAAAGAGATGTATTCACAAGCCTGCTTGTTTACAATGTAATAAGGCTGCAACACGTCACTGGATGTTTTGTTGCCTTGTTTTGATTCGCTGTACAGTATATGGAGCTGCGCATACCTGGAACTTTTAGTCTATTTTGTGATGTAAGTTTTACAAGTTACTGTGTACATTTCACTTTTACTGTGGTTTAAAGTGCACTCATCAGTGCTGATTCTTTCTAACCCCAAAACATAAAAATAGCGTTGCAGTTCCCCTTTAATGTGCAGTGTGCACATTAATAACAGCGCCATTAGAAATTGTGTTTTAAGTAGAAGTCAACATTGTGGAGGAAGAGACTGCAGTGAGGCACCAGAGGTTATGAAATAGAAAGCTACAATATTATATAGTACATACTGTACAGTAAAGCTACATTTATAAAGCTACCTTTGAGCACAATTTATCCAGCAACCATAATGTTACAGACGTACTGTTTTTGTAGAAGCCTAGTTAAAGGCATTAGTATGTACACAGCTCTTTGCAAATTAGGTTTAGTATGATTGCACAAACATTTTAAAGTGATAATGCATCCACATCTGCAACCTGTTAAAATGCACTGTGAGTCCGATTTGGGGGCATTTGGAGTGCTCAGTTACTATTTGACTATTTGGTTAAATACTGAAGTCATTCTTATTTGTCCAGTTAAAGGCTTCTAAATGCCTGTAAGTAGTTTTGTGGACTGTATCACAAACTTGTTACAACCAAATAGTAACAATGGAAATACTATAACAATGCACTACACTGATCAAATTCTGCAGTGTTAATTCACAATGAGTCTTTCAATTTGTTACTGTAAGGTAATATATTCATAGCAGAGAGAAAGTAATATTAATATACTATCTGATACACAGTGCAACATTGTGACAGTGTCGCAGAAGACAATTAAATTACCTTCGGTATGTTAGACACAATTTCATAAGTGACACCACAGGAATAGAGAACATTCTTCAAAGACATTCTTCTTTTCAGACTCTGGGTAAAACTCTGTAATAAAAAAACATGTACAGTAACACTGAATTATATGGTGAAAGAGAACTCCTTCAGGAGACTAGCAGCCTTTTGGTCATTTTTCCCTGGCCCTCTGCTGACAATTCTAGTATCTGTGGAATGCCAAGATTGCAAAAAGAATCTCACATCGACTCCAGGGTTCTCTTTGGAATCCAATACCAAGCTACAAGACATCAATTCACTTCATAATCTCAGAATGCCATTTTTACTCCAAATCCGTATTAAAAAGAGATGTCAATCAAACAAAATCTTAGATTCGCGGATTGCAATTGATGGATAGCTGAATACAGTGAAATACCTACAGTACTACCAAATTACCACCTAGTTTTCTTCTTTATTATTCAGTTTTACTTTTTTTTTACTGAGGCAATCTGAGTGAGCTTCCTTGCTCAAGAATACTAGAGCGGTTTTCCACTGGTATTTGAACACAACCTTCCAGTTCAGAGTCCAGAGCCCTTAGCACTCCTCACCCACAAGTAAACAACAGCTGCTTTCTGCATAACAGCATGGAGGATGAGTTTTATATGTACTAATTACATGCTTATGCTCAAAAGAAAAGAAAGTCACCAACAATCTCCTTTATTTAATATCTCTTCTTTGTAATGAATACAATATAATACAACCTGCCTCTGTCTTAATACAGAAAGGTGTAATTTTTACATCACCTGCTTGTTATAAATGTTGACAGCAATCCTCTTCCTAATGACTAACTCCATAGGAGCAGGGTGACTGAGCTGAACAGTTGCTTTTACTATCAGATATATCCGTTCGTTCGGTGGAGTAATTCTGTTTAGATGGACTGAGTCATGAATGGACGAGTCCCAGGAGCAAACCGCTAACACCTGGAAAAAGACAAGAACGTATATCACTGCATTAAAAGGACCTTCATAAATCGGAGATTTTCCCTTTGAAATGGTGATTAACTGTTTGAAATGGTGACTGGTAAAGGCAGTACTTCCAGCACTGACTTACAGCTCGCATCGAAAACAAGATTTTACACTTTTGATATTGTACTACGGGCTGTTCTTGATTGATGGATTTGTACCACTTTGGTTTATTGTAGTTCAAAAATATTTACTGTTACCTAACTTGGAACACAAATGGCATTTAAAATGCTCACTGACAGTACAAGGATAGAAAATAGCCACTTAGCCCAGAAGTGTCTATGGGCTTACGACTCACACTGTCACACTGTTTACCACTTGTCACAAAACCTTGACATTTAAGATGAAATTGATACACAATAATTAATATTTAGTTAAAAAAATCAGTACAACAATATTAACAATATTTAGTACAACATACATGAAATTGTTTTTATTTGGGAGCTCATCTATCTGATTGGGACTGAACCTGGAACACTTCCTCCCTATTTACATGCATTCCTATGGGGAATTCATTTTTAATTTCTGCATTTTTTATTTTTTTTCAAGAATGGATCCCGCACATAATTCAAGAAATCCTGTCAGTTTTATTCTTTGAAGGGCTTACTGCTTCAACTCCAATATGCAAATATTACGACTTTTTGGTTGTGCCGAAAATCATTTCAGCATTGCTACTTCTTGACAATGTTGTACACTGAGGGCTTAAAATGAAGGAAATTAATTCTAGAAACATATTTTCAGATGTCACTAAAGTGCACAAAAACAACACATACAGTATGTAAACACAGCACAATACTGTAAACATCACAGGAAATGCACGTCTCCCAATATGTTAGTAATAATACAGGCTATCGACAACAACACAAGGAAAACACACAAAATAATGAAGAAAGGAAATAAATTATTCCCAGACTATAGTCTTCAGGAGGTGATTGGCACTCCTTACCATATCAGGAGTCCAAACTGTCATCAAATATTTCTGATGCACACTACCATTGCTCAAAAAATGTACAGAAATTATATGGGATTTCATCCCAATAAAATTGTTTCTTTCTTTCAGCTTTTCAAATTATTTTACAATTGGTTGTCTATGGCTCCCGTGTGCCATATGAAGACTAGAAAGAGAGGTCTCTGGGTAATTTTAAATAAGAGGAATCAAATGTTAAAATAATGAGGTGGCAGGAACTGGATTGAGTCTCAATATGGCACTCTGTATTTCAAGGTCTGTGTGCTTGTACCTCCTCGTTGCTGTGCCTGATGATGGGCAGATAGAAGAACTGGCTACCGTGCTCCTTTGGCAGTATGGAGTTGACTCCCGATGCGTGAGGCCCTGTCAGCTGCTCATTCACGGTCAGGTCGTCCGCTGCAGGATTGGCACACAAGAAAATTATTCAGCACCTTCACAGGCATCCTTCCTTTTCAGAGAAAGGGTAACGAGAATATCTCAGGCCGGAACGGCAGCACTGACAGAGGCAGTGCATTCATTGTGTTTTTTTCTCCAAAAGAAATGAGACAATCCCAACAGTTAAACCCCAGCAAAATGAATGCATGGAAATGTAGGTCAGCACACCCAGGCTGCATTAGTCAGGGCTATAACAGTAAATACGACTGATGAGATTTGGCCACTGTCCCGACAAAAGGCTTTGATGACCTGGCCAAATAGCTCACCAGTCCCGAGCAACAGAACAATGGAGAGCGACGATATTAGACATTACCATTCAAGTCCAGAAAGAGAACTGGGATATGAGCTTCCATTCCTGCAGACGGGGTCCTAGGACAAACAAAAATCACTTGCAGTGAAGTGCGGAAACCACTCATATAAACACACGTTCACAAGGCTACAGCCTTTTTATTGTTTAATACGTACTGTAAGTAAATACATAAGGCTGCTATGTTATTTCAGAGCTTATGCATATTTTTCCAGTTTGTCCCTTTAAGTTTTTAACAGAAAATTTCATTTCCTCCTGTGCAAATATGTCCTAATTGCAACACTGGTTTCAAGCCCCCGGCTGCTAGAATTGTATTAAAACAGCTTGACTCCAAACAATTAAAACAACTTAATTACATGCTCTGTGCTTCTCAGGCACCAGAATAAGAGGTCCAATTTGAAGCTTCATTGCATGACATCTACAATAAGTGTAAATCCACATATGGTTTTATACTAGGAGATTTGTTGTAGTTAATAAAAGTCATAAATAAAGTAGTATAACCAACAAACAGCTATAAAGTACATATTAGTAATACTCTTCAGATACAATATACCTGCTTCACCTAAAAATGGGCGAGATGGAATGATACTTGGCATTTAAATACAGTCGCTGAGTGTGCTTGTGAAAGTGAATTTAGAAAAAAAGTAGAATTTATATAACATATAACCAGATTTGAGACTTGTGTTTCGTTAAATAGCTCCCAACTAATCATTTATGATGCACAGCTGCTGAAGCATAGCTGCAGACAACAGTCATTTAAAGATGAGGCAAGAAAGACAAGTTTCTCTGACTAGATAGCCTTCATAGTTTTCCCCCCGACGTCCACCAGAGGGCAGGGAAAGCCAAAGATCAAAAACACTTTTCCCAGCTAATTGAGGCCGCCTCTGCTGAATTACCAGATACTATTTTTCAACACCCCCCCCCCAAAACCCTGACAGGCTCACGAGATTACTGCGAGTGCAGAAACGTGTGCGCTGCCGAACCTCAGCAGGAACTGGGATGGACAGCCTTGAAACAGAGGGCTTCAGTCCGGGAAGCCCTTCAGGCTCAGCCCGAGGAGATTACGGGGCAACAACAGGAGCGCCGAGCCGCCCTGTGGCGGCCGCCTACCAGTGCGCCGGTGCTCCTGGGATGCCGCTGCCGGGCGTGGGCACCAGCACGGCGTTCTGCTCCTCCGTCAGCCGCACCCACTGCTCCACCAGCCGAGCTTCTCTCTCCATGTCGTCCTCGGCCTTCTCTGGAGGGGGGACACAGGCCGCCGTCACCTCGCTGCGCGAGCAAGGCCTCGCGGCCTGGACCGGGACTGCCGCTCTCTGCGGTCCACTTACGCTTACGTTTTAATCAAAGACTTGCGCTCAAGTTCAAATTAAGCAAACTCATGGGAAGAAAGGACAAATACTGCAGCCTGACAGCACAATTTCAATCTCAGACTGCAGAGCTGTGCTGTATAGAATCAGGCGTTCTGCAGCTAATTTAAACAATGAGTGCATATTGTGTGAATGGGATCCAAGAAGAATCAACGATGTCGCTAGAAATCTTAACTTTGAAGTTCTAACTTCTTGGAAAGCTTTAAAAGTATGTAGCCGGTATGTTTCACACAGACAAGAGAGAGATTTAAAAATACACAGCCTTGGCCACAAACCTTGCTTATTGATTATTTTTTTAATTTGCTCATCGAGGTATTCTCTGCGTTTAATCAAAGCTTCTGACCACCGGTCTCGGACGCAGTTCAAGTCTTCCTCCTGTTAAAGCAGGAAGAGCAACCAAGGTCAGAGATGTCAGTGTCGGTACTTGTGGGGGTGGACGGGGCTAAACGGGGAGGGTAGACAATAGAAAGGTGGAATTTCGAGAAAAGATGGTGCTCATGGCATGTTTTTGGACAAGCACTTCACAGAACACAATTCTGTACTGCCTTAAGTCAATATAATTCAAATTTGGACTGCAGTGCAATTTTAAACGGATCTGGGATGGGCTTATTTCATCTCTATCTTAGAAGCACATTCTACTGTTGTCAATGAAATTTTGAGATGTGTGAGTCTTCATTATTCAGTATTGTATGATGTATCAGATCACCGTATTGTTTTACAATATTTTTAACAAACAAAAGAACTAACAGAGGCTTATTAAGAGTGCTGTCTGAGACAGAGCCTCCTATAGTTTGTTTAGTCCTCCCCTGGACAGCATTAAAACAACACAGAAAAGTGCTCTTTAATCAGTGGCTTTGTTCCTGGTTTAGTAAATCTTTCAAAGAATCACTGCATGTTTCAACTGGTTGCTGCGTCAACAAAAGTAATGCTTCAAGCTCACTTTTTCCAAGGTTTATTGCAGATTTTCAGTTCCAGCTAAGACACTGACTCATCAGGAGACAAACCCAATGACCTGCACTTTTCCAGTCCCATCAAGGAAGAGCTGTAATCATGTGTTCACTGGCCAGCAGCTTACCTGAACTGATTTCTCTGTAAAAGTGCTTGTGGTTGTGGGCCAGTGTTAAGATTTCAGATTAGAGTCCCATAGAGTTTCATGTACCTCCCCATGCAAATGAGACATGCAGCCAGGCTTCATAATGTGAATAACATTATTCTTGTAGTTCGTAAGCTAGCACGACGGCAAAAAGCATTCAGCTTGCTGAAGTTAGTAGGTGAATCTGCAGTGGCACAAAGAGCCATTAAGTGCTTGGTAGCCGTGTCAGAGTTGCAAAGCCAGGACGGTCTCCTTTCAGGGAAATTCCCTGACTGGCCAGCACGTGTTCAGGGCCTCTGTAGTCTACAAATATCTATGTGGAAATGTGTGCAATCTGTTAGCAACCCTCTGTCATTCTGTAAGTACAGAACTATCTAACTGAACTTAATTGCAAAAAACAAACAATTGTTTCTATGTTTTTACATTGATACTTTGTGTGTCAGAATTATTTGCCGGGGAAAGGTCCTGGTTTGGCGTTTATGCAAGATTCTCTTAGTCTGACGCTGAGTGAGATGCGTTTTACTATGTTCCTTGATTTATAGTCATACGATTGAACATGTGCTTTCAAACAGTTTTCTGTGGTTTTGCTCAGGTAACTCATAGAGAGAAATGGATCTTTAAATTATGTCCCTTTAAAATGTAAATGTGTATTTAAAAGAAATAAATATAAAATGTAGTATTTAACATTTAAGAGATTCAATTAATGAATTAAAAGTTGCAAAATGAATAAGAATTTAACTAGAAGCTGCTCAGAAGTCACCAGTGTCTGAGAAACAAAAAGGGCTAGTTTCTGATTAAATCTAATCTCTTTAAGTAGTTTCTTTTTCATCCAGTTGCTACACTGACCGGCAGTGTGACCAGCTTCAGCGTTTGGTGCCTGATAAAACGTCGTTTGCTGTTTGCTGTGTAATCCCCAGTGGTGACAACTTTGATAAACTTTTAATACTCCATCATGCAATAAATAAACTTCAAGCGTGTACTTAATTTAGGATGTTACTCCCTTTGCTCCAGTTATAAAATATAACATTTTATAACTATAAAATAAGCTAGAAAATCTAATTTTATTATGGGTCGTGTAGCATTAAATGAACAGAAGACAAATGTTGTGGACCCTACTAAATGACAAAAAAAAGTAAAAGGGGTTAATGATATTAAAGATCTTTTATATCAGCACAATGCGACAGTATGACCATGATTTGGTTTAGAGCCTATTAGGAACAGATGGAGAACACGGTCATGAAATCTGTAGGAAGGTACTGAAATCACATTGTCGTTTGCCAAGGTTTAAACAGGCGATCATCAATTTTCCAAATCTAGGGCTTTAAAGGAAAAATCTGAAGCTACAAAGATGTGTAATGCTTATTTCTCCTTGATTTGCTATATTTTCACATCTTTTTTACTCATACATACAGCTCTGTAGCTTCAGGCCTGGTTAAATCCCCCATGGTCCTGAAGAAACCATGATGAATGGTGTTTTCTGGAGCAAAGAGTACGTAAATGTAACCCAAAAGGGACTTTTTCAGTGGAAGTGACTTGGGGGTGAATACATATGAACTGTGCCTGTGCCCTCACTGATAAAAGCACAAGAAATGATATCTTGCTGCCCACCCCCTGGCTCCACCTCTGTATGAATGGTTGGACATTAGCAGCTGTGTGCTTCATTCCACAGCATTCATATCAGCAGAAGCAGCTAGCACTATACCTGGTAACTATCCATATCAGCATCATCCTCCTTCTGGCAGAAGAAAATAAACTCGGTAAACACACAGCATGCAGCAGCAGAAACATCACCATTATCCTCAGATACACAGAATATCCTAGGAAGATTGTTCTAAGGAACACCTCAATATTCATATTACGACCGTAAGTAACACATCCATCCGATACGAATCACAGTTCGAGGAAAACATCTTGTCAATTTATTTCAAATTAATTGCAGTTTGCGCTGCAAAATGTCACAGTCTGCAAAAATACTGTAAGTCTTAGCATTTCTGTTACTAAGCATTATTTATTTTGCCAATATAAATGTAATGCCATATTTATTTTTGATGTTTTAGTGACTGATTCAATTTTAAGATGTAACCTGTATCTTATTACTAACATACAGTATACTGATGCACAGTGAAAAGACAACAGTCTTACATTAATAGCTCACTGGACACACACATGTTATTTCTGTTTTAAACAGAAAGCATGAAGTATAGTTACTTAAGTAGTGTAATTCTTTAAAAATGTCAGGTGATAAGTGTTAGGTGAGTTAAGATACAAATGAATTGTAACTGAGTTGTTTTAAATCAATGCAAAGTGAGTTGAGTAGTTAGATAAGAGTGCCTGACTGTTATCAGCATGAAGACAAGCAGCATGAAGACTGAGATGATCTGCTGCAATATTCAGCACTGGGATAGACGGATCACATCCTGGGTCACCACAATGACCCAGGAAGATCCTGTCCTTCTATGTAGTTGTTTTGAGACTGCCGTCTCTATGGTGTAAGCAATACCAGGTCAACTTGCACAGCAGCAGAATGGTGACAAGTTTAAAATGTTCATATTCATTATATCTGAGTGTTGCATTTCTATTGTGCATCAGTATGGAATAGCTATTTTGATTAATGCAGAAAACCCAAACTAAATAGCATATTATAATTACATATTTAATTTAAATTTAAATATTGTTATATTAATTTATCATTTAAGTTTTGTTAAATACATATTTTGTTTTTATATAGCATTCTCTACAGACAAGCAGATAATCTGACTTTATACCTGCAAATACACTTCTATTATAATAAAATGATGCCATACTGAACATACTAAAAAGAAAAGTTAAATAAGTAGATAAGAAAATAGAATAAAAACAAAATCCATAAAACGATCTCACAATGAACTACAAGAATAATGAAAAGGGTGGCTACTTCTCTCATTAGCAAGAGGAAGTCATATACAGTCATCTGTCTTGATAAAGGATTGTAACGTAAATGACAATGGAACAGGACTGTGATTTTTGTCAGTCGCATCAAAATTATCATGCCATGATGCATGGCTTTAAATTGTGTTAATACTGTATGCATGAATGAAATATGGTACTAAGACTTATATCACACCTTGCTTTCATGGCCTCCATGTCATTATTACGAAAAACATCATGTTATTGCCCAGTGAATGCATTTCTGCTGGTTTTTGGCTTCAGTTTCAATTTAAATGTCTTTCAAGTAGACTCATGACTGCTCCTTGAGTTTCTGCTGATGCAGAGTATTTTTAATCAATCCTGCAAGCCTTGAGTCTTGTGGGTGAAGTGTCCAGGGCAAACGGAAGCGAGCACAACTGTACCTGGTAGCTGTCCAAGGCGCGCTGCAGCTTGACCGAGCGAGCGGACACACAGCCGATGGACACGGACAAGATGGCCTCCACAATGAGGGGTAAAGTCCCGGACTGCTGCACCGGCTTCACTGCCACCTGGAGCCTCCGAGAGTGACCCTGACGCAGGATAAAACACTCCATAAATGCCCACACACAACCCCCCCCGGAAACACAGTACATACCCCTGGCCTCAACTCACAACACGGAAAGAAAACCAGCAGGTTGAGAAGAATTCTGCTTCTCCGCCACGAAGCAACATGTTACACCATGAACAGTTCAAGAGGCCGCAATTAAGCTGTGAAGTTCAATACTGAATACATTTTCACCTGGACTTTCGACCTTAACCCCCCAAAACATCCTGAGCTTAAAACGGCAGTTAGACATCCTGACTAAAGAATCCCAGGTTTCAAAACTTGATGACTTGGGCAAAACCGACAAAAAAAGTAAGCTCATTCCATCGCACGGGCACAACTTCTGAAAATTATCCAGAAGCCTGCCACGAAAGTTATAAAATTCGGGGCTTTAAAAACAAAAAAACGTCGGCGCAGAGACATCAGTGTGTTTACCTGCCGGAGCTGAAAGATGCCCCCTGTGTTGACGTCTTTGGCCTGGTGCAGCTCCACAGCGGTGTACTCCCCCAGCTCATTGAGCTCCTGGATGGACACCCACATCTCAATCCGCCGGGACACCTCGCTCCATCTGGAGAGGGGGAGAGGAACAGGGAGTGGGTTTATACATGAAGAAATGTGGGTATACCAGATGGGAGTTCCAGTGTTGCACAACTTCTAATAGGGCTCTGTGATGTATATGATCATTTTTCAAAACAAAAAAAAGACAAAACCTCCAGGTCAACCCAGTGGCCTTTTTTAGAACGAACAGCAAAACAGACACCAGAGGGCACAAGTGGATGATTCATGGAGCAGCTACTTACTTGTAGCACAGGCGACATTTCTTAACGCAAAGTGTTGTGGGAGTTTAGAAGTTACCTTGCCGTGTTGTTAAAACTGACACCATGGCTTCTTTCAAGAAATACCTGGTTGAGATTCTTGGGTCAATTGAATCCTAAATACCAAACGGGCCAGATGGGCCAAGTGGCCTCCTCTGTTTTTGCAACTGTTCTTATGTTCCTAAAATGCAAAGCGTCAGGAGGCTGGTACCTGTCTCTGAGAGTCCGTGTTTTGGCCTGCATGGCGTCCAGCTCCCAAAGAGACCTGCCGTTCCCAGCACACCGGTGACCCCACACCTCGATGGCGAGAGCCCCCTCTGACATGAACTCCAGGAACTCTTCTGTCACATGAACCACATAGTCCTTCAGGAGAGAAGAGGAAGCAGGCTGTTTCAGCACCCAAGACCAAAGCCCGATCCAAACACACCACCTGTTCCAGGTTTGAGTGGCTTGATAACCTTCGTTGCGTTGCTTTAGGAGAGCTGTTAAACTACTGTAGCTCTCAGTTTGGAATGGGTGACATGCCAGTGTGTGGCAACATGACTGAAAAGGAAATGTCACAGCACTGCGCTGTAGTTTGTTTAGGTGCACCACTGTTTTCAACCATTTTTTTCAGAATGAGCCACAAACAAAACCATAATATTATCTCCTTAACAACACTTACAGTAGTCACCAAAATTGTTCTTGGTTCATTTCAGTTTCCTGGTCAGTAAAAAAGGACAGGCTGTCGACAATTAAAAGCTACAATGCTTTAGATGTTCTTAAAAGTCGGGATTACAACAGTCTTCAGATGCCTGCGGTTTATAAATTAAAAGTGAAAACCTGTTAAACATTTAATAAAATCTGTGAATTATAATCTGTCCCTAATCTTACAAAAAGTATGACTGTTTTACCTTTAATCTTTTAAATTACTGTTTGTGCTCAGTAGAAGTTAGTTTATATGTAACATCGTTTATTTCTAAAAAAAATACAGTATATACAAAAGTAGTGTACTGTAGTCAACTGAATTGTGTCTACAATTTTTTTGGTTTTCAGTTTCAGTTGATTAAGTCAGATACCACGATCCAAAAAGTCTGTATTAATATTTTCTGAGTTTCTTAAATAAACCCACCCTAACAGAGGCTGGACAGATTCATGCTCGCACGATGGGTTTTAAAATGGTAACTGTGGTAATTTGAGTGTGCACATGCTGATAACTGTCATAATTGTGCCTCCTAATTCAGATACAGTTCTACAGTTAATGAACAATTGCAGTCTAATCTGTATGTAAACCCTAAACACCTTGAACAGTTAATTGAGATTACACCCAATTAGACTACATAGCACTTGGGATTTAGTGTGCAGAAAAGGAGAACATTTAATGGTTATTGTATTCGTATAAAAAGTGTTATTTCTATTTTTGTATGGGAAGCACATTGTAAAAACGTGCATGATTTATGCCAAGAACAACTAGAAACTAGAAAACCTGGCCATCAAAAAAACAGAAACAAACAGAAGAGGAGCAGACTTTTAGAAACTATTAAAAAGAAATAGCTATTATTTAAATGATTTTTATTAAAAGCTAAAGCAAAAGTCCCCCAAAAAATGACATATTCACTTGGGTTTTCCAAAAATAAACACTAAGAAGCAGAAGCCCTAATTATGTCAGACAAAAACAGCTTAAAAGTTAAGCTCTGCGGCATGCAATGCATTCCTAGACTTTGCATTAACAGGATTATAGGCCAAATTATGTAAAAAATGCGTAAAGGACTTTGTCTGTTGGACCTCTTAGATAAAAATAATCCTTTATAAATAATCGTTCTCATGCTCTAGCATGATGCATTGATGAACAGGAGTTGCAGTCATGCAGCTGTGAACTAGAACTGGGGGAAAAGGGGGAGGGGAATTACACTGTACTCCAAACTAAAACTATTAACCAAATTAATTAATTAACCAAAGAAAACTCCTGATCCCCCTAATAGAATACAGCACAGTTGGCTGAAAGGATTCAATATTCAAGGGCTAGAAGTACTGTCTTTTTACCTTGCAGTGTTCGAATTTCACAGTGAACTGAACGTCTTTGTTTTTAGGAGAGGGCTTGTCAGGGTTCACCATTGGAGGGGCCACTGTGGGCTCAGACTGGTCCCAGAAGGTGTACTGACAGAACACGAAGTTGGACAGGTTCAGCGGCAGACCTGTGGCTTCTTTGATCTTTACCTGCAAGAAATGAGAAAGATGTGAAATGGAGGTCTATACTCAGATAAAAAATGCAAAATGTAACTCAGGAAAAGTACTACTGTATTTACAATGAGGAAGGTTCGAGTTTTTTTTTTATTATTTTCAAAATTCACATTTACACATCATTGCTAATTTTATCTTCTGTATTTAGGCTGTAATTATTATTATTACAAAGATTATTTAAAGCTGTAGGAAAACTGACAGATTAGATTATACTGCCTTCCTACCCTGCATGTGAGTTTCTTGGCCATGTGGACAATTTCTCCGTGATTGTCCATAATTTCGTAGCTCCCACTCTCGCTAGAGTTCTCGGAAGAGTCGTCTCCCCCGACAAGCCTCTCGGGAACAGCCCCGCTCACCCGCATCAGCTCCACGTGTAACCTGCCTGCTACCTGAACAGCACATTCATGAATTAATATACAGAAGCACTCTGCTATGTATTATATTGCTACAGCAATTGTGAATACTGAAGTGTCTTTTAGAATCTAGATAACACCTGGGTAGCACCTGGCTGTATTTCCAGTTCTTAGAAGCTTCAAAGCAAGGAGTTGCTGAGATGTAGGGGTCCAAGATTCAGTGATCAAAGCAATTGTAAATCTTGGTTTACCTTAATGAAGTTCTTGGTAAATGGTTAAGACTGTCATCAACAGTCTAGGAACACAGCATAAAACAGACAGGTACAGAAAGGGAGACACAACAAGAGAGGAGACAGGAGGACACACAAAATAAAGTGTATTGCCCGACGAGAGCTCCTTGTCTAGATCATCCATAAAGACCAGATTGGAGTTAAGTGTTTGAACCTTGTTAAGAGAGCTTGGTTAAAAAACGCCTCTCCTGGTTAGTGAATGCATTTTTAGAATAGGAAGATAGGTTCTCATTCATTTTGTAGCATCCAGGTTTACAGAAACAAGACATTTAACTGTAGGTTGTATTCTGTTCAGTTTAGAAGGGAGCTTTCTCTTCTTTTGGCCTTTGTAGTGGTGATATAAGAGTTGAATACTTGGTAGCAGTCTGGGGTTTTTGGGGGCAGTCAGAACATAGGCCTCTGCAACACCTTGTAAGTAAATTTGTACAAATTGTAACTTGTGTGTACTATGTTTATGTTGTATGTTGTTCCGCATGTGTATCGTCTTTATTTATAAATATTTGTTTAACCCAGTGCATCTGAATTATTACTCCTTTCACCAAAGCTGTGCCAGAGAACAAAAAACTCTAATTACAGAATATCATTCGCTCAGGTAAAGTATATGCTTGGTTTACAACTTGGTTCTGATTTTTTAATGATTAATCCACTCAGTCATTCCCGATGTTTCTCAATTTCCTAGCCACTATTTGTAACAATATTATATTTTATAGTCAGCTCCACCTGCAGCGATATATCACTGCTTTTATCACCTGTCTTTAACACAAACAGCTATGCAAAAAAACAACGCATCCCCTGCAACTGACTCACAAATAATTAAAAACTGATGTATTATTTCAGTCTGTGAATTTCTTCATTACAGCACATCAGCTTTGCACAAGTTTACAGAGTACAAAGGACTGCAAACAGCCAGGAGAAAACGAATCAAATCTGGCTCGAGTCCCCTGCCTTGCACCGCACAACTGCTGAAGTAAGGCATCAATATATCCCTCTGTTCCAGTTTCATAACTGAAATACAGATGGTTTCTTGGTTGGAAAATCTGGGAAAATTCTCGGCCAGGTCAGAGAAGGTCACAGTGGCGAAATGAGGTTATGCAAGCCCAGCATTTAGAGCATGTGCCAGTCACTTGCAAATGTTCAGCAATCCTGCTTCCCAACAGTGAGCTCATACCGACGGCGCTGAACAGGCTCACTACACAGTGCTGCCTAGACAAAGCCAGTACCATTTGTACCCTTCACATCCTCCTCTGTAGAGGTTGCATAAAGAACGTCTTTCAGACACACAGTGCCTCCTACTTTCGATTCTTATCCTACCCTTTTGGAGCTGTCCAATTAAGGAGGCTAATTCTATTATGCGCATTAGAAAGCGGGGATTGAATAAACACTCCCAGCTTCTGCTTTCTTCATAGTTTCCACCATTTTTCTGTTGCTATCTCCCCTGGGACCTCTGCACACATTCGCATTAAAAATGACCATTTTGAAAGTTCCACGCCAAACATTTGCTTACTCAACTTTGGGAAGTGGATGAAGTAGAAACAGTAGTAGACAAGTTAAAACTTTTCACATAAATGCAGAAAAAAAGAAATACAAATTACATGGACTGTGTTTTCTACAGGTACATAGTACAATTGTATAAAATGTGAAAAATAAGAACCTTTAGATTGCGTTTCGCATAACAAATTCAAGAGTCAAAGAAGACCTGCTTCAGAGCATCAGTTTCAAACAATAGATTCCAGCTATTTCTACTCATCACTGAATGTGTCCCCAACTACCTGCTAATCAGGATCTCAGAACTATGACAATGAAGATGTAAAAGAAACAGAAAACATCACCAGTAAGTTAAAATGTGTGGGATACACTAATGAGATGGATTATCATCCACTCACATGGTAAAATACAGCAATACAAGCAATTCCCAGCCTGGGTCTGCATCATTGTCTAGTATTATTATATATTAGAAATTATATATATATATTTCACTTGGTTAAATAATAAATATTACAAACGTCCACTTTATGAAATTGCGACTATAACAATTTAAAGTTCCCAGGAGATTCCTGTCTTACACTATTTTATGTGTTGTTAAAGTGTTTGTTTCGCTCCATTGAAATCCACTGCAGGGCATATGCACACAAGCCCTCAAGAATAGTTTAGAGAGACCTGTTAACAACATTTCTTTAGAAGGAGGAGGAGCATAGGGGAACATGCAGGCTCCACATGGAAGGTGCCCCAGTTCAGAATCAAACCTAAGGCCCAGGAACAGTGAGGCAGCAACACTAATGGCCTCAAACCTGCATCACTACCTTAAGAACGTGGTGCTTTAATCGGCTGCGTTTTGTCTTCCTTACCTCCCCCTGCTGACTGATAATAGGAACTGCGTATTGCAGCTTGACATCATGGAAAAGACACTCTAGGAATACATTGGCAACTCCAATGAGGTTGTGGTTTTCCTGGGCCTCGTAGAAGGGGTCTCCCCGTTTGTTGTTCTGCTTGCTGCTCTATGAGAAAAGAGAGAAGTTCATTTTTTAATGTTACGTACGCAATTCAGTTACAAAGGTTTTCAAAAAGGCTCCGTCAACTTTCCTAACCCATTACCACCCCGCCTAGTGTTCGTCTCCTCTGAGACGTGAGGAAATGCTCTAAACTGGCCATGGTCTTGCCTGTGGAATGAGGGAAGGCTGTGAGGTAGGGAGCAGGCCCATATGCACTTACTATCTCCTCCGCTTTCTCCTTCCAGTCTCGGTACTGGTCCCTCATGTCCACCAGCTTGTTCTCCAGCTTCTCAATGGTCCACACTTGAGTGCCTCGCCCCTTCCTGCGCACCTGGATAGCCGGCTCACTCACAATCGCTCCTCGCTGTTAAAGAGACGAGCAGGGAAGGAAGAGGGACCTGATTAAAACACATAGAAATGATTTGCCTCCTTAAATACCTCACTGTGCCATTTTTTAAGGGATCATCTGAAACAATGTATGCGTCCCGTGGGCCGAAGTATTGTGGCCCCAATAAACCTTTTTTTGAAAAAAGGAAAGGTTACTTTTGTTAGCTGTAAAGTATAAAGAAAAAAAAGAATGTTTCATCTGTTGAGTTGACCCTCTTCAGATATGAAGATGAAGAACTTGAAGAGGCACATCAACTGAAATGTTTTTTCCTTGGTTCTACTTTTCTACGCTTTCCTTTTTCAGCTATTGCATGCTGATATAGCTGCCCCCTCCACCTTTTACAAAATCCATGTAGAAGCCAATGAATATTAGAAATCATAGTGCAAAATAGGACAAATGGACTCCTCTTCTTTGTAACCTTTTTATGTTCTGTAACTGCACTGAAAAGCCAGGAAAAAATTCAAGCCATTGAAATTCCTCTTTTGCTTTCTGTAGGAGTCACGGCAACTGCCTGAAAGTGACAAAAACCACCCACCTTCTGCTATTAGAATTTGACAGTATTCCACAGAGCTTTTCTGTTAAATTAGTGAGCTCTCAAAATTTACAAGCATTGGTTTAGTCAAAGTCAGCACATCATAATCCAACAGGGCTAAGGCAACTACAGGAGATCCAGGCACTAACAGATGTCTGGCCCTGTATCTGAAAATGTTGTTAAAATTACACAGTTATATAATTATATATTAATATACATAACTTTCACTTAGAGCAAAATGTTAATTTCCCTTGCATATCTTAACTGTTTGGATTGTCAGACTTGGGGTGGCATGGTGGTACAGTGGTTAGCATTGCTCCCTCTGGGGTGCCAGAGCCCTGGGCTCAGTTCCAGACCCAGGGTGCTCTCTGAATGGTTTTCACCAGGAGCTCTGATTTCCTCCCACAGTCCAAAGACACGCTGGCAGGCTAGCTGGCTTGTGTGAAAACCGGCCCTGGTGTGAATGTGTGCACGCCTGTGTGTGCCCTGCGATGGACTGGGATCCCATCCAGGATGTATCCCTCCTTCTGCCCATTGTTTGCCAGCGTAAGCTGGGGTTCACCCGTGACCCTGCATTGGATAAGGAGGTTGGAAAACGGACGGATGGATCGCCACACTCCTTGGCTGTGGTCTTACCTTCCTGTTGGCGCTGAGGTTGGCAGCAGGGATCTGCAGGGTCACCTGATAGTCAGTCAGTTTGGTCATCTCCTCAGACAGGAAGTTGGCCTCTCGGACCAGGGCGTTGGCTCGGACCACCTGCTCACGCAGCCTGGCCAGGCTCTGCCGAAAGAGCTCATCGCTGGGATGGGAGGAGAGGAGAGAGTTTATTTTTTACACGGAGTATTAAAACGGGGAAAAAAAAGGTTTGACATTTAGCCGGAATAAGGACCAATCCTCTCATTTTTTTTACCACATTAACTAAAACTGCCATTTGATTTTTCACTATTTCCATTGTTTTGACATTCTTTGGGTAGACATTAGACCCTGTTTTAACAATGTTATGAAACTGGCAGCCAGCTTAGATGAGGTAATCAAGAGTGCGGCTTCTTCACAAGGGAACTGTCACTATGCTGCAAGCCAAAAGGCATTTTCCAACTCAGGCACAGCGGATTTTCCAAAACACTGCACTACCCCAGGACCTACCAATGTTCAATATTTCACTGATCTGAGCAATAACAATATATGTATATTTATCATAGACAATTAAAAAAAATAAAAAACTTTATTGTTAAGGCATTTGTTTTCGAATGGCTATTGCTACAATATGAATGCTACTGGTAACTATCTCGTTGTTACCAGTACTTTATCTCATCTATTGTAACTGATAATAAAACAGAGTCTGAACAGAATCAGAGTCTTTGAAGTCTAATTTTTTAAAGTAGATTCAACTTAGATTCATCTATTAACCCTAATCTATTAACTCAGAGTAGTTCTGATATATTCTCAATGTGGCTGTTTCTTAGAATAGCCTGCTAAGTACCATTTCCAGAGCAACAAATTATGCTTAGGCTCCCTAGCAGTTTTACAATATTCATTTTACCAACAGATTGGTTCTTGAAAGACAAATTTAAAGGAATGAAACTGATTTTTGTTAAGTATTGCAAATGTTCCACAGGAGGAAACATTTCCATTTCACTCATCTGTATAAAACAATAAATATGAACTGAATGCACAGCGTCTGTAGCCTTTCAGTTCTAATGTTTTTTTTCCCTTTACTTTCTTCAGTCAATAATTAATAACTCTGTCCTCCGCGCACTGGTCTAAATTCTGATCTGAATCCATGTCAATCGGTGCAACATTTCTGATACAAAACCAAACCTTTTCTAGAACTTTCATTGACAGCCAGTTTCAAATTTTCTCTTTGTGCTGTTTCTGCTCGCTCGTGAAGGGTTAATATCCACCTCCACAGCTTCAGTGATTTTTAGGATGCAGAAAGGCATCACTGTGGACCTCTCCAGAGGCCCCTGCATTGGCAAGATGTAAGAACAGAGGCGGCCATGTGCCCCATCGTTCTTTTGAGTAAGGAAATGGTGGGAGGTTTCTTAAAAGGATGAACCCCTATATGTTCAACAGCGTCTCCCTGCCAGCTTCATCAATGCGCTCCTCCGGTCTGCGTGCGCCCAGGTCCTGAGTGCTAGGACACCCAGAGGCCTGGCTGGGACTCGAGCGCGAGGGGGGCTCACCGCTCCTCTGACCACAGCTTGACTTTCTGCTGCGCGGTGGGCGTGGCGAAGGCCAGCCGTTCCGTGCTGCTGCGGCGCTGGCGCTCGGGGGACAGCTGCTGCCGGAGCTGCTCCAGCTCCCGCTCGTACATCAGCCGCTGCTCCTCCAGGGCCGTGCGCTTCTCCTCCAGGTACTGCTTCTCCAGCACCTGCACCACGTCCTGCATGGGGTCTGCGCCGCGGGGCAGAGGGGGGGAGAGAGCGTTAGCACATGTCCGCCTTCACCCGGAAGGATGTGTACAGCGATCAGCACTCAGTGGCACGCCCATGAAACTGGCACAGCCATGGGAGTTCGAGGTCTGTTGTTAGCGACTGCTGCTGAATCTATAAATATGCATATTCAAATATCTAAATGAAGATTTTTAATGTTTCAAAAGCCAGTCCTGATCACAACAGGCAGTAAGGATTTAGATAAGAGGAGGACTAAGGAGCTTAATGACGAGCACAACCCAAACCAGGGACACTGCATGTCACAGTAGGCATCCGTCAGTGGCATAACATGGTAACAGCCTTTCAACTTGAGGTTTTTAAGAATGTGCTTCCTCTTTGGATTAAAGCATTAATGGCTGGACTTTAGAAAAGCAGGACATTACAACATAGAAGGACAGGTGCAGAGATTCACTTGTCAAACCTGGAAATGAACATCATGGTAAATTAATGCCACCCCCCCCAAAAAAAAAGCAGATTTAAACAACTCGAGCCTGAAATCTAAAGAACAGCGCTTTGCAATTTGGTGTGCAGGTTCTGAATTATTTCACCAAGCACATGACAGCAAATGTTTTTTGTTGTTTTGTTCTTGATCACCACGTTTTCAGGTTTCCTGAGCTGATCATTTCCCAGAATGCAACATGCTACAGCCATGAGACTGCAGGTATTAATTCAAGCTGCTCCCCTCGCCATCATTGGCCAGGAGCCTTCACATAGGGTAATGGAGGCAATCAGGTTAAACTACTGTATGAAATAATGGTCAAGCCAAGGTGCATTATCCTGTACAATAATCACAGCACATGAAATTGCAAGGAAATAACTCGGCATGCTTAGCTAGAACAGTCTGCTGTATAGACATACAGATGTGCCGGTTACACACTGCAAGAGTCCTGTCACAAATTTAGGTAAACTAAGACTTGGGAAACCTCATCTGCAGGGCAGGCTTAGAATCATAATCGAACAGTTCTAGTGTTACTTTTATTAAAGTGGAGAACAGAACTGCAAGCAACACTCCTTACACTGTCTAGCTGGGGCACTGCACATTTTTAGCAGAAACTCTCTTCATTTATACCCCAGAGATAGTGGAGCTACAATGAGACACAGAAAGGAACCCACCCTTCTCTTAATTTCTAAGTCATCCAAGAGAAACCGAGCCATAGGCCAGCTAGCAGAACACACAGAAGTAAACATATTACAGCAACGAGGCTCAGAGGGATAGACGCTTACAGGCAATCTGCAACAGGGACACAGCCTGAATAATAAAGAAGGGTAGGGCTGTACAGAGTTGAGTCGGGCCAGCCACAAACAAACCCAAGCTCTCTGCTGAAGGGCCTGTGATTCAGACCACTGAGTCAGCCCACAAGTTTGACAAACCTAATCTGTGTTGAAAGAAATACACTCATTACTTATTACTAGTCTCAGAAACACAAACCGCACATGCTCTGGCCAGAGAGGCAGTTCACTAACAATGAGAGACAGAGAGAGTGATTAACCCTCTACTGTTGTAAGAGACAACATGTTGCCAGCAAGGTCAGGCAGGTAATGCTACGCTACATACACTACATTGAGCTGGGCCAGCCACAGGCTCAAGTCCAATGCTGCAAAAGGGAATATATATTAAGCTTGTAAAACCAGGCCAATGACTTTGGATATTCCCTCACTACAGTTACCTGTGCTTCAGCAGCCCAACTGCACAGCAGATCGGGTATAGAAGCGAAAATTGTTACACCAATTGAATTATGATACGAGTTCAGATTGTTTCAGCCCAGACTGAAATTTAGCCAGAACACCGGTTCCAACACCCCTCTTCTTACACTGCCTTGGGATCTTTAAAGACAAAACTGTCAGAAGTTCAGTTTAATGTCTTGTCTGAAGGATGGTACTTCAGCACAGTGTCTACAGTCACCATGCTGGGACCCTGGTTTGGAAATTCTGGTCCTCAGATTAAAATTTCCACCCTCTAGTTCACCAGCACCATTTACAGCAGCAATCAAGATTTTCCTTGGAAAACTGTGAATGGTGGGTGTCAGTGATCGGACGTAGATGGTTTTAGGGTTGTTAATAAAGCGACCCTACCGTTGCTGCTCAGGGTTTTCATCATGACTTCCATCTGTGCAAACTCATAGTTGTAGTCCTGCTCGGAAGAGGCTTCACTGGCTGTCTCCACATCATGATCGGAGAAGGAATCTTTCATGGACTCTCTCTCAATCTCCTTCAACCGGTCTCTCCTCTTCCTCTTGGGGAGGTTGATCCTACAGCAGGGGGCACAAACATGATTGAAGAGACAAGTACTGGGAGCACTTTCCTCAGGTCCACTACTTTGGGAACAATGACCGCCTGAATCTATGTACTATGCAAAATATTGGCCTTTCATTCTGCAAAGTTATCTCTAGTCTTTTCCACTGGAAAAAGCATAAATTTAAGTTTAAGTTCTTCACCACTGAAAGTGTCTTCACTGGAAGTTTTTTTTCTTCCTTTTTTATCTTTTTGATATCAGTGCTCAGCTAATACCATTTCTCAAAGATAACTCCTTACATTTGAATTCTGACTTCCAGCTGTCTGTGAAATGAAACGGTAGCATTTATTGAGCCACCAGAATTCACCACTAGATGCCCCACTCTTTAACTGCTCAGCTTCCATGTGGTTTTAGTGGGGCGTCTGTCTCCTTAAAAGTTATGATTTAAATTTGGGCTAGCCCTAATGTGTTTAGTTCTTCACATATTAATGAACTAAAATGCCCAGTACAGCAAACTGTTAGAGGGCCAAAACCCCAAACCCCCTGGCTTGTTAAAAACTGTCAGCACTAGGCAGCCTAGTCTGTTCACAGCAAATTACTGCATTATGTCTACTTCTAGATATCTCCTGAAGGAATTTATGGCTTCATTTTAACATTGACAAAAATTCACTTGCATACCTCTTTTACAAAAGTCACAGCTTGTTTTTAGATCTTCTAAAATATTAAACAGAGACAACACGATCCAGACTAGACTGCTCGGTCACTGCAAAAACGTGATAAAATCCAAAAGGAGCTCTGAAGTGTAACTGACAATGTATATGAGATATATTTTTGAGTAAAAGGAAACTAAAAATAAAGAGTAACAATTCAGTCGCAGGACTGGAAACAAATGAATAAAACCTTTACAACTTTAATTTGTGTTTACAGATAAAATAGTGATAGGTTGTCCTTTCTTATGATTAATTGCACATGGTACTTTAGAGTTAACAGCTCTGGGAAGGGAAGACATACATGGCTTTATGTGAGAAACATACAATATGTTAGTCATACACATAATATATATATATATATTCTTAACTCAGCAATTCCTATCACATTTCTTTCCCTATTCTATTTCATTTCTCAGTCTTTCAACAGCTTGGAACCAAACACAAAGGTCAACAAGCTGTTGTTGCAGCCCTGTTACCTGAAGAAGTGATTATTGCCCCAGAGGATGCGGTCTCCGTGCCACAGGTGAACTTCAGAGTCTATCATGGTGCCATTCACACAGGTTCTGTTAACACAGAAAGTGGAAACCAGGTTCTTCGCCTCTTGCTAGGATGTAGTCAAAATACAGTCAGAAGAGATACAGTATATGGCGCCTAACTTACCTGTTTGATTTGTAAAAATAAATATTATTATTAAAAAAACCTTACATCTACATATTGCTTTTCATCCATACAAATAGAAAGGGACAGCCACAAGACAGGGCAGATCAGGAAGACAAGTGAGTAATTGCTTCTCCAGTTGAGTTAAGATGGGCCTATACAGGCTAGCCCAAAGTGAGATTTAGCCAAGATTCCAGGTTTAACACCTGCACTCTTTTTAAAAGAGCAATGAGATCTTAATGATCAAGTAAGCAGTCAGCCTTGGCTTAATGTCTCATCTGGAAGATAACGCATCCTACAGCTGTATATGCTCCTGGTCCAAATTCTGGTCCAGGGAGAAGCTCCACCTACTGGTTCACCAAAACTACATACATCAGCAAGCTGCTCTTCTTCTCTATCCATACTGACCAGACCCAACACTGTTTCTGAGTAGATCAAGCTAAACCGTGGCAATGCTACCGCCTAAAGGTACCGCATGAAAGACTAATCCACAAATTGAGAGCTGCCGAATTCCCAGACAATGTGCACACATGGATAAAGACCTGGTTAATCTACAGAAAACAGGGCCTTAGATACAGTACATTCCAAATAAGGCTGATGAACGCGGGAAACATTCTTAATATCATTTTGGTGGTATTATACAACAAGAAGAAATGTAAGTAACAACTAGATTAGTGCAGAGACAAAATAATACAGGTCAGCAAAGTGCTTGCATCATTAGGAATCATTAGGAATTTACATTTAAATATAGAAAGTCATATTTAAATTATCTGATGCATTAGTTAGAAGTTTGTTACTTTGGTCATGCAACAGATAGGATTTTCCTGCTCTAAAGCAATAAGAAGCAAATGAACAAGAACTAGAATGTCATATGCAGATGGACTAAGAGAGCTGTATTACTCAGCATGGTTCTGAGATTACTCTCCAGGGCTGGACTCTCCTGCCCCAGACACATTGATCCTCCAGGACCAGGACTGGACTCTCCTGCTCTAGACACACTGATCCTCCAGGACTAGACTCTCCTGCTCCAGACACATTGATCCTCCAGTACCAGGACTGGACTCTCCTGCTCCAGACACACTAATCCTCCAGGACCAGGACTGGACTCTCCTGCTCTAGACACACTGATCCTCCAGGACTGGACTCTCCTGCCCCAGACACATTGATCCTCCAGGACCAGGACTGGACTCTCCTGCTCCAGACACACTAATCCTCCAGGACTAGACTCTCCTGCTCCAGACACACTGATCCCCCAGGACCAGGACTGGACTCTCCTGCTCTAGAGACACTGACCCTCCAGGACCAGGACTGGACTTTCCTTCTCTAGACACACTGACCCTCCAGGACCAGGACTGAACTCTCCTGTTCTAGACACACTGATCCTCCAGGACCAGGACTGGACTCTCCTGTTCTAGACACACTGATCCTCCAGGACCAGGACTAGACTCCTGCTCCAGACACACTGATCCTCCGGGACTGGACTCTCCTTCTCCAGACACACTGATCCTCCAAGACCAGGACTGGACTCTCCTGCTCTAGACACACTGATCCTCCAGGACCAGGACTGGACTCTCCTGCCCCAGACACATTGATCCTCCAGGACCAGGACTGGACTCTCCTGCTCTAGACACACTAATCCTCCAGGACTAGACTCTCCTGCTCCAGACACACTAATCCTCCAGGACTAGACTCTCCTGCTCTAGACACACTGATCCTCCAGGACCAGGACTGGACTCTCCTGCTCTAGGCACACTAATCCTCCAGGACCAGGACTGGACTCTCCTGCTCCAGAAACACTGATCCTCCAGGACCAGGACTGGACTCTCCTGCTCCAGACACACTGATCCTCCAGGCCAACGTTTTTTTTTAACTTCATATAAGTGTCATTAAACAATGCTTGAATGCATGTTAAATACAATTTCAGAAATGTTATATAATGTTCCAAAATCCACATACACTACAGTGTTTTTCTGCTGATAAATCCAAGAAATTAGCAGAAATGTATACTTCAGAGGGAGTTAAACACTAGAAGGAAGTTTCTTATTTCCATTTTGTGTATTTTATAATACCTGGAAAACTGTCCCCTAAGGTTAATAATGTAGTAGTGACAATTAATATATGTATTTATTATTATTGTTACTATTGCATTTACATTTAATATTGTAAATTGTGATTTACTGCTTGTTTAAATTACTTTTGCTTATCTACACAAAATAAACTGCAATGTTTGAGGTCACAGCACATTACATTTTTTACTAATAAGATAATTATGATGGTATTGTCTTCTGGGAACAAGAGTTGTTAAAAATAACCACATAGTTTCAGAAGAAGTCCCTTCTCATTTGTGACCCTTTCCATAAGCAAAATCCTCATCTGAAAGAGTGAGAAGCTCCTTCAAGGATGAAGCAAACCCATTTAGCACACTCCATATAACCAAAGGGGATTTAATGAAAATCTAGAGGGTAGAGACAAAGTTTCAGTTATTATCCTGTAAAGTAAGGGATAGAGGTGGACACAAAATCTGAGACAACAGACAGGTCAATTCAAAGGAGACAAAATACCTGGCATTTTCAATTGGGGTGAGAGTCACGTCTCCATCCGCTGCGATCTGTATAACAGAGTGTTCTGGCTGAATTCCGATCCCAAATAACTGGATATCCTGAGATGTGTCAGCTCCCACTCTGGTGTATTCCTGGACAGAAAACAACCAACAAATCAACACAAAAGCTGCTCAGTACAAATCCTATATTACTGTGGAAATAATGTTAATAACAATTTGTACTTTAAAAAAAAGGTAATGGTAAATAAATGCACATGAAAACTAAGGAAGTACTGAATAATTGTTAAAATCATATTTTTATATTTTGTCATTCATGATTGTGAAAATTCGTTATCGTGGAATTTAGCTAATGATCAGCACTCTCAGCCTTTACAAATCAGAATTGTCAGGCTAAATCAGGAAGGATTGTCAGGCTGAATTCAAGAAGAGAAAAACACTACTGCCAGTATTTTCTTTCAGTGCTCATTTTCAAGGACTCCTGGATTAAATCTACTGTTCACGTTATCACTTTTGGAAAGATATCATAGCAAGCAATTATCTTGACAGCATTTACAGCGCACAGGCAGGACCACAGATAGCTTCCCCAGTTAAAGAGCAGAGGCACACAATCGTCAAAGGCAAGCTGTCTGAGAAGACCCACAGAGCTGTGCTGCTCACACAGCAACTGAAGAAACAGAAGGATTGCGGAGGCCCTTACAGTTCACATGAAAGAATACTTCTGAAGAGGCATACACACAGGATATTTTACAGGCATCTCTTCACTTGGACAGTTCACAATGTACAGATTTTCGTTGGTCATTTTCAGCTGTCAGCCTAGAGCAAGAGTGCATTGTGCAATCTGTAGTGTGCAAATCTTTTTAAAATACATTCTGTCAGCCTCTTTGGATAAAATACTCGGCTGATATTTTAAAGATACAGTATAATATGCCCAGGCAGATAAGGCTTTTTACTCTGTAGCAAAAAAAGACTGGCCACTACGTAGACTTAAGCATGTTTTTGTGAGCAAGATAAGAAAGGAAGGTCACTGATCACAATAACCTGCATTCTAATTTTTTTTATCTTGAGGATGTAGACGGAATGTAGCTGCTAACCTTTTTCAGCAAAAAGCGAACACATTCCATTCATTTTTTGGTACTCCTGACAAAGCAATGTGCTACAAAATGTGTGGGCTGTGTTTGGCAGTTACCTAATTCTGACCGTTGCATGAAAAACCTATTCTTTCCTAATGTCAGCCTCCAAAAGATTTTGCTTCTAGTTTACATTCAACCTTCAGGTTCAGAATACAGAAGAAGCCCTCAAACACCATGGAAGTTGGGGAATTTTGCTCTAACAGTTCTTATATTAGTTTAAGTTTAAAAAGTACTGATTGTTAAAAGTCTCCTTCACGAGAACAAAAGAATGGCTACAAACAAGAAGAGGCTGCAGAGCCCATCACACTCATCTGGTTGCAAATAGTGTGATTTTTCTAACAAACACTCCAAGCACTTCAATCAGTTCTTCGATCTAGAAGATCCCGGGGAGTGGTCATATGACTGTGAACTTTCTTCCAGTCACCAAAGGCTCTTAACATAAAGAAGTGCTTCCTTGTTAATCTGCTTGCGCCGTTTTCTTTCCACCAGTTCCACCACGCCAACTGACTCAAATCCTCCCTCACATACTTCTCTGTTCAAGACTAAAGTGCGCGTGACCTTCCAGATCATAAATTATTCTAGCGGCTCGTCTTCAAATCTTCTCCAGGGCAGCAACGTTCTTTTTTTTTTTCATGTGATGCCCATAGCTGTACACACATTTCTACATTAGGTTGTACGTTACTAAGACTGTGAAATTGGGGATTGAAAATCACACAAAGGCTCACATCCTTTTTTCTCTTAAATTAGCATTTGTCTATCCCCGTTTTCATAAATGCTGTTAAATAAATACCATGTGTTAAGGAATATACTGGAAAAGTCTTTGAATCTTCTTAATTCTCAACAATATTAAGTCTTAAGCCTGCTATTTTAAGACTCCTGGCAGACCTGTCAATGACAGGCTTAGCCCACAACTGTCTAATATTTGTACGAATCAGTTCTCAATCCCAATTCTTGTGTTAGGTCTTTGAAGCACATATACACTCGGCTGATATTCTGTATATATAAAGATACAGTATAATATGCCCAGGCACCTAAAAGAATACTTTATTTTTGTTTAATTTTTACTGAAGTTCAAAAGGCTAAAATTTCTTGTACAGGTCTACAGAGGCTGCTGTTGCAATTTAAAGCCAAATACTTTAAAACAGTCGAGATTTAGAGAGCTGAAGTCACAATTTGTTTTCAACTACATCATTAAGACCACATGAGGAAAGGAAATCATA
Source organism: Atractosteus spatula (assembly GCF_055471065.1). Taxonomy (NCBI): domain Eukaryota; kingdom Metazoa; phylum Chordata; class Actinopteri; order Semionotiformes; family Lepisosteidae; genus Atractosteus; species Atractosteus spatula. The sequence goes on along the minus strand of NC_142717.1, from coordinate 30,339,536 downwards.
AAAGGGAAAATACAGTTGATGATCCATTTGATGTGTGTGTGAAAGCCACAAGCTGCACTTTCCTGCAATAAAGTCCTTTGCTTACAATGTTTATGGTAAATGTAACGTCATAACCACTGCAAAAACAATTCATGAGTTTTGAGTTTGTAGTCAAACAAGAACGCATCCTTAGTTTTAATTTTGACTAAACAAGGTTTTTAAACAAGGTGCTCCTGGTATCGCTCACCTGATGGTGGCGGACCTTTACACTTGTCTCCTCCACTCTCCCACCCAGGGTCCGACAGTGTCTTTCGGGTTTGCACTCAATATTGGCCGTATACTAGCTGAAGCTGCAAACACTGTAAACTCGTTGTGTACAAATTCCCAAAAAATGCCACGGATTTAGAACGACATGATGCACATGCATCAAAACCAGCTTTCCTTTGTTCACGCCACATTTTCACACCAAGGGAAAAGAGCTCGACAGCTGAAGCAGGCAGTGTGTGCCCACCCTGGCTGCTCTGCATCACCCCAGTCAACCATATCCAAGGACAGGCTCTGGCATTGCGTGCCCACTTCTGTTTCCTACTGCCCAAAGCAACAACAAGAACATTTAAGGCACCAGAGGAAGAATGGACCAATGATGGCCCTGGATCACAGACAACTGGCAAGCCACAGAGGTCACGATTTTGGAGAGGTTCAGCTAGTTAATGCTAAAGTCCAAGCTAAAACTAGTGACGTGCAGATCACAGGGGCACAATCTGAATTCAGAACAGTTACCTGTACTGGTTCTGTCACTCGGGAACCTGAAAACACGCCAGAATGTCAAATTTGGCCAATACACTTTCTTCTCCCAAAACGAATTTCCAGATATCGTTGATGCAATTAATGTCTTTATTCACAAAAGCTCAATGAGTGACAGAACTCTGTACTGCTGTACTGTACGTGTAAAGATAGCTCACATAATGTGGGACATTTGGTCTCAAAGGCCTGTACAAGGGCTCTTCCCATATCGCACTCAGATGCCTAACACAAAAAAGACAGATGAGACTGCAAAAATAAAAAGCAAGCAGTGAGAAATGCCACATGAATAGGGTTCTCAGAGAAAAAAACCATTACACAAGCATGCCCATAGGACGAATGCCAACTTGACTGCCAACTCCAGACGAGCCGAGATTTAAGATGTGCTAATCACATTATTCCAGCCAAATTTCACCCACTTGCAAATGTAATGCAGACAGACAGTTATACAGCAGACAGTTATCAAACATGAGCTTATCAAAACAAAAAACCATACAGTATAATAACCCATAAAAGGAACTGTACCGTGTCAACCATTACTTCATCCTGCCTTGTCCAGCATTCCGTTTACTACAAGGTGATTACTTTTACTGTTGATGGGCACTGATCGTGTGAGGCTGAGGTCAAATTTGTTTTTATTAACACTCTACATTATAAACTACAAACGCCATTGTTCAGTTTTTTTGTCACTATTTGGACCGGTAGAGTACAAAAAACATTTAACGACAGTGGAAAACAGCTGCCTGAAATTAAGTGCTGGTGGTGAGTCATTTAATACCAGTGAAAATAAAACGTTCTTTACCTTTAAATAATAAACCAGCAGCTCATTCAGGGCAGGATCAGCGTTCAGGTTGACCAGAAAACACTTATCCTCTCCGACCTTGATCCCTGATGACTCCAGGGAAATGCCCATGCTCTCCAGCTGTTTTTGTCTCTCCTGCACAAAAAAACATTACCCACAGTATCCATCGGTCATTAGTCTCAAGCCACTGAAATTTTTGGCATTGCCACCCATTCTCAGAGCTGAAAGGCACCAGTTACAAACAAAGCCACTAAAAGGAGCAGCAAGGAAAAGATTGTTTCAATTCTGAATAACTTTTTGTCAGATACTTACCAAAAAGTGACACGTTCTTAACATATAGGAAACCGAAAGTGATTTTTTTTTTCCTATGCCTTTTTCAAAGAATCTTAAAATTGTTCGTGGTGAAGGATTTGAGTTTTTTCTTGGCTGCTATTGTAGTATACTAAGTGCTCATGTTTTTATTTTCCCTTGCGAAATGAATTTGCAATTAGACGGTAGTACCTGTGCAATTTCCTCTGTCTTTCGAAGCTTCTCCTCCCAGGTCACAGTCATTTCTTTGATGAGCTTCTCTGACTCCTCCAGCTTCTCTTTTAGTTCTGGGGCCTTCATAGACTGGAGGCAAGAGGGTTGTATTTTATGAAAAGACTATCCTTCAAAGCTCCTTAGGCCCAGCATATTATGAAAATAACATAACAGCATAACTTGAAAAACATTTCAAATAAATGGGCAATCAGGTTGCTCACACAAGAGATCTGTAGCTGTTAGACAATATTCTGAATGTCCTGTATAATTAATTTTACCAGGTGTTTCTTTATCACAAAGGTTCGGCTTTTAGGCACATTTAATGGAAAATCATGCTCCTTTCTATTTTCTCTTTACCTGGAGAGAGCTTGTGGCTTGATTTCCCCTTCATTCAAAGTTAATATTTTTATCACTGAACAATGACTTGTGTTTTCCTCGCTAGAGAGCAGTGCTAATGTCTTCTGTTCCAAGTTGAATGATGGCTTAACAGCACTACTACCTCACGACTTCTGGACTTGTTTCTAGCCTCCAGCATCTATATAGAGTCTGCATTTTCAAACTCTGTGTTTCTGTGGTTTCCTCCCATGTCCCAGAGACATGCTGGCTTGCTTTGATTGGCTATTTAAAATGGCTCCTTTTCTCCACAGCCCTGTGTCTTGTTTGTGAGCTGGCAGGACCCTTACAAGACTCACTGGCCATGGAGGGATAGATGCACTCTGCTATCTTGAGTATCAACCATTACCCCCAGACAGGCCTAGCTGCCTCAGAAAAAACGATACTCGTTCTTGATGCCTCACCTGCTCAGCCAGTCATGTCCTGACAGAAGTGAAAGAGACAGAGACGCAGATCAGAAACCCAAATGGGTGTAGCGGAGCTAGTTGGACACGGTGACGTCATCGCCCTCCCTGCCTGTAGCAGGGACCTCAGCCGCATGGGCTGGGGGAGGTCTCCTTTAGCTCACTCGGCTGGTTCCCTGTTGCGTTACGCCGGAGACCCGGGTTCGCGGCAGAGGGCACGAGCCAGCATGGAACCGTGACGGTCAGATGGGCAAGAGAAAAACTACTACTACATACTAATACACTAGATCTCAAGTTCTGTTAGTTCCATCTGAAAATCTTTTTCAATGACCAGCTGCATACACCAATCTCCATACTTTTCACCGACCAGCTTAACTCGGACTAAGTATTCTCGATTAGAATCTCGACGTGAAATTCTCACTATTTTGCAGGTGGTCTTGTAAAGGATGTAAAGGAGCTCTTGGCACTCTTCCTTCCCTCACCTCGGCCTGTGACAGCTGCTCCCTTAGTTTCTCCACCTCTTCCCGGAGCTCTCTGATGATCCTGGCGTTGGGGTCCTCGTTCACTATGGCATGGTTAACAATCCTCTTCGCCCGGTCCGCGTACCGCAGGGTGGAGAGCGTCTCCTCGTAGTTGTCTGCAGCAGGGCTCACGGTCGCTATCATGGCCGTCTTGCTGTTCCCCCCCAAGTTGTCCTGGGGAAGACACAAAGTGCACATCTGTAAACGAGGAGAGGCTGTGTCTGCGTATCCATTTGGCTTTATCCATTTCTTTCCCTCCATTAAAGCGGACAGGTACCCTCACAGGAGTCTTACTTTATCGAGAGATCTTCTTCACGGATGTTGTCACAAGAGTAAAGAACTGTGGATACTTTGCCTTGCTCCTGAGCCAATTAGTACTGGCACACAACCCCTTGTCTTTGCTAGAAATATTGACTTACCAAAGTAAAATGCCTAAAAAGGATGATCAATTGCAAGATTTTCTTGTTTTATTTTTAGCATTTTAGGTTTACTAAAGCTAACACTACCACTAAATCTTAAAAACTAAACCTCTATGATAAGTGCAATGAATGGAACTCCTCTCGCTACTGCATTTACTTGTTTGATTAAGATTTTTTTTAAAAAATAAGTCTCACTCAAGTGTTAACAGGCATATCTAGTACGGACAAACTACATGAACTGAACTGTTCAGCACAGAAAACAGCAAGTGGCCCTCTGTTATTTTAAAGTCAATCCAGCAGGAAGGGTGGACAAGTATGGAAATGTGCTAAAAGAAACTGCAACACCTGGAATTAAATTGCCTATGTTGTTTAGGCTCATTATCAAAACTTAATATTCTTCTGAAATTTAACTCGATGTAGTGATTGGAATGATTGTGTAAAGGAAATTGGAGAGCTCTCATGGGTCAACTACCCTGGTCTTAGCAATTGTTTTCTTACTGTGTATAGAAATGATTTCCTTCATGTTAAATACAGTATAAATATATAAGTTATCAAAATATGTTCTCATACTTGTTTCCTAAGCCAGATGAGAGTAAATGTGATTGGCAACTATGCAAGTTTGAGACTGGAGCTTGCAATGTTTTTTTTTTCTCTTCTCAATATTTTCTGCAATATCTCAACAGATTTGTTTCTCCCACAACAGCCAGCATGGCAAAAACATTAAAGCAAACATTCAGAGTGCTCATTCAGAGTCTGTACTGGTTATTCCATTAGATCTTACTCTCTGTGTCTACAGAGAGTCTAATGGAATAACCAGTGCAGACGGTTTAAATGAAATGAAGAGGAGACCCACCTTCAGGAGCCAGGTGAGTACAGAGTCTCTGTAAGGCACAAACTTGTTCTTCCCTTTCCCTGCCGATTGGTCTGCTAATGCGGAGATGACACATCCCAGAGTGGTGAGAGACCTGGAAACAGAGAGGTCACTAGCACCACTGACATGCAAAACAAAGGACAACCTGAGAGCAAAGAATTTCACTGTTGACTGGCAGATGGGTGGCTGAACAAAGTTATTATTTCTTCCAAAAAGGCACAACAAAACTGACTGGGAGCGACAACAGAGAGAAAACAAACCAGCGTCTCACACTGCCAAAGGTTATCTTTCAGACTGAGCCCTGTTCCTCAAAAATCCCACAAGACTCCTGCATCACACAACACACATTGACACTCATGGGAATTGACAGGAATCTCTGGCCTAGCAAAGTCACTGAACCCACACGTGCTGTGCAGTGTTGAGTAACTGGTATTATGCATCTCTGTGGTCTCCAAAATTGAAATACAGTAGTTGCCTGATATTGATGGATCACAAGCTATCTCATGGCCAAGGACTTGAGAGGGTTAAAATGAGCAAAAGGTCACGTAGACTGTTGTGTTAGTCTGGCAGATCACTTGACTGGCCCCAGTGTTATATTGTAGGCAGGCAACTCTCAACTACCAAATATCTTTGATGGTGCCAGAGGGCAGTCTAAGCACCAGTTGCTACTACAGATGCCAATTTCCAGTAGGATGAGAACCATCTTCATACATTACGCTCATTAACAATCATGGACACTATATTTTCTTGAGCAGCACTGCAGGAACATATATGCATGAACCATCAATCAGACCACTAAATATGGAGATAGGAATGTATATTTATTTTTCACCAGTTAATAGGGATGCTTACTATCAGGATATCTATGTATTTAAGTTATATACTGTACGTCTTAGGTAGTCTTAGATCTCAGTCCTGTCTTGGCACTGAAGATGAGCTGATATTGCTGCTTACTGAACCTCTGGCACAAGTTCAAGAAGTACTTGGTTAGAGGTTATCTAAACTCTATCTTTCTGGCATTTTCCTGCTTGATGGAGTTGTCATTTGTGTATTCTGCCTGCATCAGTAAGTAAACCTGACCCTGACTGGCATCCCAATCATTTGGCTTGAGCCTTTTTGCCCACATCTGGGGACATGCCTACCGCTCGGATGAGGTACACCATGACACCCTCCAAGAAGAGTGTGTTCACATTGCCCAGAACCCTGTCATCTACCTGGTTTGGGGCATGCTTTAAAGGTGACTGCTGGCATTGCTACACTATTTGGGCACATTCCAGACTAGAGATCTCAACACTGATATTCTCAACGTGTATCTTCAGAAGTCTAGACTGTTATAATAAACCACAATTTTGAATGGTCTCAGTTCTGTGTTATGACATAATATGTGATTCTATTGTCCTTTCTATGTTAATTCTCACAATTAAAAATATATTGTCCACAATGTCAATGAAACCTTTTCTTTCACTGTCAATCCATACATTACAATGCGTTATAAATGATGATGCTCATTTGGATTGTGCTGTTCAGGCATTAGTCTGTGACGAACTGAATCTTGAGTATAGCCACCAAAATCCACGTATACAAGGATTTAAGGATAGAAGCAGCCCTAGTTCCAGGTTCTAATCATGAATCTGTGCCTTCCAGACACCAGTTGGATGTCAAGATACTAAAAAAATAAGAATGACAATCTTTTCCTCTTTTTTTATTAGAAGACAGAAAATCAAATTCAGCCACTCTGACAGGCCTCCAAGAATGTCACACACCCTATGCTGCATGTATAGCAACCAGCTGTGCTCACTTGTTTATATTGCTTCCTTCCTTCAGTCTTTCTCCAGCTGCTCCGGTCTTGGATACTCTTTCACTCCCAGCCAAGTCCACCAGGCTGACTTTGCTCACCTTTTCTCCAGAGTTCTGCACAAAGCACAGAGCACACATACTGTAGTCAGCACAGAGTGCACACAATGCGAACAGAGCGCACACAGTCAGCACAGAGATCATGTGGTCAAGACAGCACACACTAAGTGAGCAGATATCGCACAGTCAGCATACAGCATACAGCAATCAGATGATCTAACTAAATTCTGGCTGAGAGTATGTTGTGACCCACGTCAGCAATAGTGCTTTGCTTCCAATTCTTCAGACCCAACACCAAGACATCTGTCAATCGTGTGGCTTTACGCGGGGGCGTGTCCAGTGTGGAGGCGGAGCCCTGGTCGTAGGGCGACGCCTCGCCTTTGTAGTCCCAGCTGTCTTGGCTTCCAGCTGATCTAAGCCCCAGCTGGGTGGGTCCTATAAAAGCACACTGGACACCCTCCGACAGGACGAGCAGGGCCATCCCCGGAAGGGGAAGAGTTTACACTGACAGTCCTGGAGGCGACTGCAACCGCGTAAGGTTTTCTTTTTCTTTTCATTTTTCTTTTTGCCTGTCCCATCACACACTTTCACTGGGGCAGGCATACACACACATTTTTGTTATGCACTCAGTTCTTGTTTTGTTTTTATCTTACGTGCCCTGCTAGGGTAAGTCCAGTCTGGAGGTAACGCAGCACAGTGGTGCTCTTTCTTTTTTCCTTTTAATTTAACCCCACTCTTTTTGTATTTTTTTTGGTCCCTGCTGGCCTCACACCGGTGGTTCCGTCCCCTCACACAGGGCTGTGACTTTTTACCGGTGCTCGCTGGGGCGCCTACCACTACACACTGTCACAATTGATTTCAGTTTGGAATTAGAATTAGAACTAGAATCGGTCTTTTTAAATGTGCTTATTATAGAAATTTTCAAAAACAAGCAGATTTCATGATATTAACAATATCTACAAGGGGCTCAGGCTCATAGAACAATACAGTTAAAATCCTTCTAGGCATGTCTCCTTTTATATCACGTATCTGCCCTGTGAATTCATCCTATGGCTTCATTCCATCTTCCTCCTTCGAACCATCCACATCAGAAAGTTTCAGACTGCTCCTCTAGTCAGTCATCATGTTCATGCCTCCTGGCTCCCAGATCACAAAACGAACAGCTCAAGTCACTCTGATAAGCAACGCAGCAATGCAAGGCTTTAGCAATGCTGGACTTGCAGTATTGTGAAACAGCAGCACGCCATCAGTCTTGCCACTCTGCTTCTTTGAATTGACCACACTGACACAGAACTCTCCTGAAAGATGGAATGAAACAATGTTGCCTGATGATGGCTCAAGGAAGAGGGGAGAAAATCCTGCGTGACAGGCATCTCTGGTGTTTGCATTGCATGAGCTCTTGATTGGTTTCAGAGTCCCAGTGTTGAATCTACTGTATGTCTAATCAGCTCTAATCAGATTTGTATGAAAGCTGGACGGATCTTCAGGGCAGCACTGCTGGTAATCTTGAGCAATGTTCAAGCACCTTAAAGAGACCTGGGATAACCCAAATGCTCATGGGCGAGAACCAAAACAGTTCCCTGGAGAATGCAAGCACTGCTGTGTATCCTGCTGTTATTAAGATCTCAACTGGGGCAAAGAGGTCATCCACAATGCCATTAAGGTTATTTCTAACACTAACACTTACTTACAGCTGAGCTCTGCTGACTGAATTGCTAATGTTCAGTGTTTGGAGGTTCCAACATCTGGCACGTCTATCATGGGCTGATAGGTTTCAGCAGCTTTGCTACCTTCTATGACCAAATAAACAATTACAGTTCTGTGCTCAAAATTGAGCCTTTGAAATTCATAACCCATTCGAAACAGTAAATAAATATCTTAAAGCAGGATTCACCAATATGCTGCTTGTACGGCGAGCATTCGTTTAAAAAAAAACACCCAGAGAGAGGTTATTAAATAGATCTTTCTTTTCTTTCAAGACTCCACTTGCGGGTACTACAGTATAAAAACTAACTTTCAAGGAAATATGTAGGCAGCGATTTCATCACTTTTCCCCTGGTACTGTCCAAAACAAGGAAAAATAACTCGTAAAACAAAGTCAAAATTAAACGTCAATCTGCAACGTACCCCTGACTGCAGGTCGTAGAGCGTCTGGGTTATTATAATACTGAACACTGCGTGGGAGCGGCTGCTTTCTTCATTCATGTTGGTTGCAGCCACTGTTCTAGATTTGTTGCCTTCTGACATTAACGACTCAATGTCCTAGAAGAGAAAAGGAAAAAGAAAACGGTGTTAATATACCGTTCGTCACAAGTCTGCTTTCCCAACGCAGTATTTTACAACTGTGAAATGAGGTTGGCGAACCCTGCCAAGGAACAGTGTGGTGCCTTCAGACTTCCGGACTTGGAGACAAGGCTGGGGTTTGAAACAGCCCACCACTTACACATCTTTGCAGAGCTTTAACATACTGACGTGCGGGAAAACACCATTTGATCAAACAGGTCCTGGGAGCTGAAAGGAAGTGAGTTTATTTCAGGTCAGGTAATGTGCGCACCGGGAAACAAAGTCTGAAGAATCTCAAGCCACATCACCTGTTGCCACTCACGAATTTCCTAATTATAAACCTACGTATTTCGAGTACGTTACGACAATGTGTTTTGTCCGAACACGAGGAATATTAACACCGGCTACAAACATAATTGGAAACAACCTCAGCTTGTCATTGAATGCACCGAACTGGCCGAAACATTTGCTGGGAATAGGTCAGTAAGGGAAGAAATCTAAGGGAAACCTGATCATGAAGCTTAGATTCCCTGAATGAGATGCACTGGAACGTCATGCACCAGAACGCACACGAAAAAGAGAGGAGAGACAATAAAAAAAACAAATTACTCCTGTAAGAATGAGCTGACAAGAGTGTCAAACAAAAAAGCCCTTACTTCAAAATTGGTGACGGCAAGCTGCGACAATCCATCCACGTAGGGGCCAAACACCTTGTGCTCTCGAACCTTGAGGGACTGCCTGCTTCTGGAACCAGGATGAGAAACATGAGTCATGGTGAAACTGTCCCATCTTTACAAGAAGAGCTCTGAATCCTCATGATTAGTTTTTGCCTTTATAGGTTGCATATTTGGCATCTTCCTGTATCACATACATGTTCAAAAAAGTCAAACAAAAAGCAGATTCAGATACAGGTTTCTCAAAGCACAGCAAAGGCCACGCTTCTGGGGACTTCATTTTGGAGTTATGTTCATTTTCTTCTCCTCCAATGCTTTTAGGCAATCAACACAAAACTAGGAATGCAGTGGGGATGCTGAAGGGAAGTTGTAGTCTTGCTTTGATAAAACTATCATCTGAGCTACCTCCTGACTACCAGACTCAGAGACAGTTTTTACCCCCGCACTATCAAACTGTTAAATTCCCAGCCTCTCTCACTCTCACTCTCACTCTCACTCTCACTCTCACTCTCACTCTCACCTCACCTCTCACCTATGATCTGAAGCTCACAGTGCCTTCTTCCTTTCTTTCTTTCTTACCAAAAACCCAAACACACATTGAAAATCTACCTCTACCATACATGTCAAAAGCTCACTCCCCATAATTTCTATCCCTTTATTTTATTCTGTTGATGCATATTTTTGCACATAACCTATTACCTTTTTGTTGTTTTGGACATTGCCTGTTGTTGTTTTTTGCACATTGCCTGTTGTTGTTTTTTTGCAAATTGCCTGTTGTTGTTTTTTTGCACACTGTCTGTTGTCTCTGTCTTTCTTTTGCTACACAATTGTATTGTTGTTGTTGTTGTTGTTGTTGTTTTCTCTTTGTACTACTTATGTCCGAGAGCTAGCTAAATAGCATTTCGTTATACCATACACCATGTATATGAGTGTAATGACAATAAACTTCAACTTGAACTCGAACTCATACACATACTGTATGTAGTTTTACCCCACACACAATGCGCAATGCAACACAAATGTACTATAATATAATGCTCCAATAATCAAAAAGGTGGAGAAACAGTCACCCTACTTCCACAGCTTTAACTGTCAACCTTTAACTGAGACAGCCACCATGATAAACATGTTGCACAAGACAACTGAAGTATTCTTGACCACTTGAAAAGCAAAAATGTTTACAAAAGAAAAAAAGAGCATGTGGTTTTACATACTCAGTTATGCACTGTGACCACAGCTGGAGGTAATATGTTTGACTATAACACAGAACCTAACTCAATAATGTACCATTTTACTGACAAAGATTGGACAGAAATTCAGCACAGCTTAACTATAAGGGTTGCTCTACTGATGCAATGCAGCTGTTCTTACAGGGGTTTGGCAATTCCATAGAAAATTTGAGGATTTGTTATGTTACAAGACATCCACAGATCTGTAAAAACCTCCTTATGTGATCTGTGAATGAGATTTGAACCTCTGTTACAGGACTGCAGCACAAAAGGCTGACTGTAACTGTGACACAGTATCTGCATTTCAATGTAAAACTAACTAACAAAGAACACAACTGTTTTTTTTTCATTAATTAGTTCCTGCTGCTGGTTAATCTCAAAGTTTTTAACACTCAATTCAGGAATGTATTTAAAACCCATTGGACATATCCACTAATGGTTTTGCAGGTTCTTACATGGGCATCTTTTATTCCTAAAAGCCAAATTAAGTTGCACTCTGAGTGTGAGCTAGCCCCCTGCAGCTTTCAGTGACACCGCTGCTATAGTAATGAAAAGGCCAAAATATATTAGGTGTCTGTATTCAAAATGTCTTAAACTCAGTCTCCCAGACAGTAATCTGATTTGTCTGGTGCTATTATTTAGTTATAGTAGTTTCTTCAGCACACCATCGGCATGTGAAAAAAATGGATGACATGGGTAAATACAGAATCTGGAGACATAAATCCGAAATATTTCAAATGCTACAAACCATAATTACTCTGAAACTTTATTCTCCTTTATTTCTAGGGCAATTGATGTGAGTTGATCCTCATATTTTTGTAACACTGCTCTCCTGGGTGGTATGTGAGCTGAGGAAAAAAATCACTGCCACCCATGTTCTCACCCCCTTGATGAGACTTCAGGCATGAAGTGCATTAACAATATTTATGGGTAAACACTCAAAGAGGGTCTCTTATGTCAAACTGTCTTGATGGATTTTTTACAGCACACAACACTCTGGTGTTCAAAGCAGATGTTGTAAGAAAAAAAGAGTTTTTAAAGAGTTTAAAAAAACAGGTTTACCTCCTTCCTTCAGTGGTTTATGTCATTATAACCCATGTCCAAAAGCTCTTCAGAGAACAGGCAACAGAGCTCAGGGAAATAACTACAATGTGTTACTTCAGGACAACAATGTGGTACCAGCACACAAGAGAATGAGTCTGCATTTTAGTACAAGATTCAAACAGTGCACAGATGGAGGTGTTTTAGAGAGTACATCTCCATCATAGCACAGTTATAGTAAATGTTTAAAGGAAAGCATTGCATATGTGTTTAGCCTTATGAGATGTAAACATTTCATAGAACGTTTAACTGTAGGGTGAAAAGAGGTGTAAGATTCAAGGAACTCCAGAAAACCCATCCATCCATTTTCTAATCACTTCAGCCAATTCAAGCAGCGGAGAAGCTGCAGCCTATCCCAGCAAGCAATGGGTGCAAGGCAGGATATAATCTGGATGGTACACCAGTCCATTACTGAGCACGCACAGACACAAACACACACACTCACACCACATCCTTTGGACTGTGGGAGGAAACTGGAACACTCAGAGGAAACCCAAGAGAACATAGGGAGAACATACAGACTCCACAATGAGAGCAACCCAGGTTCAGAATAGTATACAGGACCCAGCACAGGGCTAACCACTGTGCCCCTGTGAGTCCCACATATCGTAAATTGAAGATATTGGACTACTACTGTATATCTAAAATGCCATAAGGAGTATACGTATATTAAGGAGTGCAGGTCAACATACTGTAATTGGTATGGAACAATACTCTTGGATTGAAATATAATATCCATAACAGCAGTGCTTGAGAGTTGTACCAGTGATAAGTACATTTTAACAATATTTATTAAATTAGATGAATTAGACAACAGTGGTATTACAAATGATCCATGCTGTATTTATGTCTCCTTATGCAAGTGTGTGCACGCATAGGCACAGTTTGATGTTTGTCAAGTAACTGTGCCATTTTCTGTTAAAGAATTCTCTTATTTCCATATTTTTCATCTAAAATCATGCTGACGCTTAAGCTAAGAAGGTAAACTGACGCATAAGCTATAGTTAACTAAGTACTGCATACGTATTATATATACAGTATGTTTACTACATTTTAATCTGAAAGCATCTTTTAAATTTACTGGCAATCTAGTACATAAGGGCATCTGACCACAGTTCTCAATTTCCATCATCCTAAAAACAATCAGAAACCTGTCCACTGAATTTCCAGCTTCACAGCTTTTCTAAAACTGTAAGTACATATACAGGAACCGACCCTATTGAAAGATTTACATTCAACAAAAACAAACTTGCTTTGATTCAGATTCCCCTGCAGACAATAAATAGCTTAGGCCTAGAATAAAACAAAGATGGACACATATTAAAATCACGAGGCACAAAGGTCACTACCACTGCTCTACCTCAAAGATGTTTGCTTAATTTGTACAAAAACAAGCTGCAACACTGTTATTTCTCCACTCTGCTTTTGTTAGCTCTCTTTTGAAAGGAACAGTTGTTCAGCATTTAGCAACAGATGTTCAGTGAAGTTACTTGGGCCAAAAATGTCCTAAGACCTGTCTTTTCGCAATATTTACAGCACATATATTAATACATGTAGCTCTTTATTGGTTACACTGGCTGCTAAGGGACTCACAAAAATATTTCTAAGTCAGATTTATTTGGAAAAAAATTCAAGAAATAAACAATATCCAGAGTTTGGATATTTCTTCTGTGAACAACTTTTAATCGATGACTTGACTTGTCCGATAATAGATAATAATACTTGTGTTAAGCTACCTGCAGTGAGTCAGCACCAGTAGCTGGCAGAAGCAGAACCCCCACATTCCACAGAGCTGCACACAGCTGAGGCCTGTGGGAGTTGCCTGGTCTATCTCCAATACACCTTCAAGAGTTGCTCTCCCCACATGCCTCCATTCACTCACTTCATTCCATCGGCTCTAGGCCCCTTAAACTTTCCAAGGACTTGTGATTGCACGTTAATGGACTGCGTTTTCAGCGGAAGCCCCTCGTCCTTTGAATACACCTGACCATATTAAAAACACACTTTCAGCTGACGTTTTTAAATCTTGCCTCAAGACTTGTTCTCGATGCCCTTCAATCCCAAATCTATTTCTTTTAATTTCTCAATTATATAAGGTTTTGTTACATATTCTGTATAGTGTACTGTCTTTTATTGTATCATTTATGTAAAGTGACTTGAGAAACCTCAGTTTTGAAAGGTGCTGTATGAGAATAAACTTGATTGACTGATCCAGTGGCGCATCATTCCCCTGTCTCAGAGAGAACACTGTGGCTGTGCCACCATTAACCCAACCTGCTTCCCACTGAGCACACCTGTGAGCTTCTTGACAGAGGGCTGTCCTGTACCCCAAACATCCTGCAAGATTTGGGCGTGGTCTGAAGGGTGAATCGCGGTCAAATACCTCAGGTACAGCTGAGCTGATGCGTTTTGGGAGTAAAGTGTTACTCCAAAGACCACGTCTCTTCTAATGGTTAAATGACCCACCACTAAGTCCTTCAGGAAAAGGACTTGTGAACCTTCATATGTGTTTATAATCTCGTAGAACCACAACATCACCACAAGATGGGCTAATACTTCAGAGCTATGCTCTCTCTCTGGATGAGCATTTGCAATCACTCACTTAAATGAAAGCACTTTGCTGGGTTTTACGTTTTGAAAACTCCCCTTGCTACCAATCATGGTTGCACATATTTGGGGTCCTCTTTCCCTTTTGTTTCCCTTTCCATTTTAATTCTCTCTCCCATGGCATATGTGCTTGTCGTATGCTTCATCTGCACTCTCTGCAAGCACATCCCAGAACATTTTCACAGGGTCGGGAGAACAGCGAGACCAGCAAAGCAATTTAGCTTTTTCTCCTCTCATGGTAGAAATATTGGTTTAAATCAAGCAGAGTACTTACCATCACTATGTAATGGCTACCCACTGTGATAGTCTGTGGCACTGCAGACGCACCAGATTATAAACAAGATCCATATTATAATCCCTCTTTGTTTTATTTGGCAATGCCAGTGGCTAGATTAGGGGGAACTCCCAAAGCTACAGCCAGCTGCACAGAAACAAAGAACCTGCACTACAGCTGAAGAGCACAAGGATCTGAAATGTAAAAAAGTATCCACAAATCACAAGTATCCCATCTTTTGCCATCACAATCAAACACGTACTGCTGGAGTTCTATCAGTTACCTGTGTGAATAAGACAGCAGAGGGCCAGCACTACCTGTCGCTCTACAGGAAAAGCAGCAGCTCAGCTGTACTGTGTCCAGGCATTTGGGATTGAAAGGCAACCGGTCTTCATGTGTTTGGAAACACATTAAACACTTGAGTGTTTTCATTCTGTGCATGTTTTTTTTTAAGAAAGGGAAGGTGTAATGTGAGGCAGCACTTCAAGAAATAATATGCTGGAGGAACTACCTCTCAAGCCAGTCTATCAGCAGGATCGGGACCTGAGAATCTCATCTGCTGCTGTGGTTTTGCCACGTTATTTAGTTCGGCGTGCTGCATGTTTATACAGTAGCACACTAAAGTCAATTCAAACTGTCATTGCTGGAATTGTCAGTAAATGTACTACCAGATACTTGTTTTGATTTTCATTCTGATCTGTTTTTTTGGTAATAAAGAAGGCTACAGTGAAGTTGAATGATTTTTTACATTGCACTTTTACAGAGAATTGATGGCGAGTGTGCAACAGCGCAAGAGCTGCAAAGGAACAACTAAAGGCCATTCCCACGCTGAAAAGCAGAAGGAAATCAGAAAAAATATAATGTTTCGGCTGTGGAGTATTTGGACAGTGTGATAATATAATTACATTTCATGACCTGCTATAGCGAGTCTCCTCGGGAGAAAACGAATGTTTTCATGAAGCAGTGTCTCGGAAACATGCCTCCAAGCTTTCAAAAATCTAGCCTGAAGTGCTTTAAGCAGTGCAGAGACGTTAAGCAAACTGACTGCTTTTAAAAACATTCTCTTAAAGTAACGAACCATGCAGGTGCAGAAATTCTCCAGCTGTTTTCCACAGTGTATTCCATACTAAAAATTGCTAATCCAAAAGGGCTTTCCTATTTCTGAAAATCAAACTTATTTAATTGTGTTATTTCACAACTGAGGATTTAAAGAAGAGAAGAATGAACTGAATAAAATAAGAACAAGCACAAATAAATATTCCACAACTACTGCAGTGATGCTGCAATTTTAATTTAAAAAAACATGGATGCTGTCTCCACAAAAACTGTTTGGATTCCTCGGATCATGATCTTGTTTTTCTCAGTACTGGGAAAGTGGTACAGCCTGGGGAATGTTGCTGTTTTACAAAACACACAAGTCACCATTCCAACTGTGTGAGGCTCACTGCTAACAGCTGCTTTCAGATAAAGCTGTCATGCAGCAAAGCAAAGGCTCTCGGGCAAACAAGAGCTGACTTACATAGGCTTCCACCGTGAGTTGTGAGAGTGTACTCCCCCTCCCAGACTGCCCCTACTATGTCTATCATTCCTGTGCACCTGCTGAGTAGGTCCCCAGGTGCGCTCCTCCAGAACAGGGTTCCTAGTATTCAAATGGCTCTTTCCTTGACATATCTGTTGCTTGTTGATCTTACTGCAGCAAGAACACCGATACGTTAGGCTGTACCGTTGCTGAACAACACACCCAGGCCTTGTAGAAGAAAAAGTCTACTTTGTTGAAGGGGATGGGACTGCCTTAGACAAAGACATGTCAGAGACCAGATTTCACTTCACACCTGTGCTTAGAAAACACCTGCAGCACTTCTGAACAATCAAACATCCAGTAACAGAGTACCTGTGTCACTTCCCCGACGTGTATAAAATTGCTTTCGTTGCATCTGTAGTGCGATCACAAAACTGAAAAGGAGCTCCAGCTTTCACTCTGAATCTAGATTTCATTTCAGAACCAAAAAGAACACTTCCTGCGCCGCAGTGATTTTGTGTCGGGACATGATAAACCGTGTTTCCCCAGCGACCTCTGCTAAATCAAAAATGTGAAACTACTTCATGGTATCTCAGTTTTAGCTAAAAGCTTAAAAAGAGATAGCATGTGGAGAGGACTATAGACATGGGGGCTAGGAGAAGAGAGGACAGCAAACTTCAAAACACTGCTCATTTATTCAAGGCTAGAACCCTGTTCTTAGGGGACCAATGCAATAGTGGAGAAATATAATATTTCTGTAGGTTGTAGAGAGAACTACAGCTATTCATTATATATAGAAACGTAGATTATATGCAGAGTAGCACAAAAAATAAGACATTCGTCGTTAACTCAGTAAAACTGTAATTTTATTTCAAACTGTCAAACATTTGTTAAAGACAGCAGCTGACATCTTTTGTCCTTGTGGTGTGAACACTCAACTGAATGCTGGAACTGACGGTCCTTCAGCCATGGAAATAAGTATAAGGATTGTAAGGCAGTTTTTTGCCAGCTTGCAAAGATGTGGAAACTGGTGGGAAACAGAATCCTGAACACTCTCTTTCTTTTAGTGGCACCTGGCAGTCTCTGACACATGCGGGCTGCATGTTCTTTGTTTTTGTCTTCCTGCCAAACAGAGATTTTGAATTGTGTTTTGGTTTTGCCCAATCTGGTCTACCTACATTTCGCCCTTAAATCAAAACAGACTGAAATTAAGAGGCAGCGGAACTAAAAATATTGCCTTGGGCACCTGGACGGCATAAAAACACGGGTTGAGTCTTAAACACTGCCGAGACGGGCACATTTACAGTGGCTTGAACAGGGAGGGAGCTGTCACCTGAGCAAGAATGGCAGTATTTTATTTTTTCTGGTGGGGTGCCACCTGGGTAGGATTATTTCAGCTTGGGTATATTGAAGAACAGGGCATTGTTCTGTTCTATTTATATTGTGTTATCCTCCCCTCACAGAAAAAATCCCAAGAAAGAACAAATGCAGTGTAGAGACAGCGACTCTGAAAATTGAAAATTATCACCCATAAAACGCAAGTTCACAAAGATAATGGAGATACCCTCCAATTAAAAAATAGTAAATTAATATCATACTATTCCCCTAGTAAAGGCTGTGGGTGTGTGAGTTTAAGCTGACTCACCCTTTAGGATCCAGCAGATCTCTCACTTTTTCGTTGTAGATTTCCATATAGGAAACCTCCACTTTGAACGTGTGTGATTCACTGTCTTGCTCTGAAACCCTTTCAAACAAAGAGCAACAGAGACGGGGAATAAGGCCTGGCTGGTCTCCATTGCCCATCATAGAGAAGGACTTGCCTGAACCTGCAATGACAACACCAGACACCAGGGTAAATAGAAGCAGTAAGAGGTCACAAAGCTGTTGTTTCCAGCTCCTTGTATAATGAAAAAAGCTGTAACATTGTACAATCCCCAAATATGACTTAATCTAACTGTATACTT